>NC_068442.1:38119870-38454870 GCF_023373465.1 Oncorhynchus keta | reverse complement strand
GACTCCTATGGTAGGTACACCTATAGCTCATCTCTTGGCAGTAGTACTGTAGACTACCTTATCACTGACCTCAACCCAGAGTCTCTCAGAGCGTTCACAGTCAGCCCACTGACACCCCTATCAGACCACAGCAAAATCACAGTCTACTTGAACAGAGCAATACAAATCACGAGGCATCAATGCCAAAGGAGCCGAGTAACATTAAGAAATGTGACACTAAATGTACACTAAAAACAAATGTGCGGTTAAAATTGGCAACACGCAAACAGACTTCTCTCAGGGACGGGGAGTGAAACAGGGCTGCCCAATAAGTCCAACATTATTTAACATGTACATTAACGAATTGGCAAAAACTTTAGAAGAATCGGCAGCACCTGGTATCAACCTACACAACGCTGAAATCAAGTTTCTGCTGTACGCAGATGACCTGGTGCTGCTGTCTCCCACTAAAGAGGGGTTACAGCAGCACCTAGATCATCTTCACAGGTTCTGTCAGACTTGGGCTCTGACCGTTAACCTAAAAAAAAAAATTTAAAAAAATTATGATGTTCCAAAAAAGATCCGGAAATAAGGATGACAAATATAAATTATATTTGGACACAGTTCTATTAGAACACACCAAAAACTACACATATCGAGGACTAAATATCAGCAACGCAGGTAGCTTTCACATGGCTGTGATTGAGCTGAGAGACAAAGAAAGAAGAGCATTCTATGCCATTAAAAGGAACATCAAAATCGAAATTCCAATTAGAATCTGGCTCAATTTTTCAATCAGTTATAGAACCAATTGCTCTATATGGCAGTGAAGTATGGGTATGGGTATGACAAACATCCAATCGAAATACTGCATGCAGAGTTTTGCAAGACTATTGCAGGTGCAAAGAAACTCCAAATAACACATGTAGAGCAGAATTGGGCCAATACCCCCTCATTCGAAGAGAAATAAAGAGCCATCAAATTTGACAACCATCTAAAAACAAGTGACCCCAAAACATTCCATCACACAGCGCTACAATGTCAAGAGATGAAACAAGAGAAGAGTCCCCTCAACCAGCTGGTTCTGAAGCTCAATTCTGCTCTACATGTATTATTTGGAGTTTCTTTGCACTTGCAATAGTCTTGCAAAACTCTGCATGCAGTATTTCGATTGGATGTTTGTCCCATTTGGTAAATGAATTATTAGAGATTGGAAGCCCATACTTCACTGCTCTGGACCCAAGGAAATAACTAATAGAACTAATAAATATCCCCCAAAAAACCTAAAGCTAGTCTAGCCTGCTTCATGAACAGCTTGTTAACTAACCAATAAAATACAGTGGGTGGTCCGCCCAGTTCTAACTAGGGTACTTAGACAAAGTTTTCCTACGGGTAATGTATGCCCATGGGTGACTTGGCTTTGTACTCCCTTTTCCCACCAACAAACAGTCATACACCATAACAATACATACTCGCATAATAACGGACAAATGTGACATGTAGGTGCAAAACAAAAGAGAGATGTATAAATCCAAAGAGAGAGAGTGACAACTGACTGGGTTTTTAAACCAAGGGAAAGGGGATATGATTGGGTAAGGGAAAAGGAGCAGGTGTGTCTTCAGTGGCGACTGATTACTGCCACATGCGACTAGGGCAGAAGGAGAGAAAACAAATGCACACAGGATACCTGTATCCGTAACAAATGTGGTCAGCTCAGCTATCCCCATTGAGACAGTGTCTGTGCCTCGATCTAGGTTGGGCAAAATTAAACATGGCGGTGTTCGCTTTCGCAATCTCACTGGAATAAAGACCTCCTCTATTCCTATCATTATTGAAAGAGATTGTGATGTCTCACATCTCAAAATAGGGCTACTTAATATTAGATCCCTCACTTCCAAGGCAGTTATAGTCAATGAACTAATCACTGATCATAATATTGATGTGATTGGCCTGACTGAAACATGGCTTAAGCCTGATGAATTTACTGTGTCACCTCCTGGTTACACGAGTGACCATATCCCCCGCGCATCCCACAAAGCCGGAGGTGTTGCTACCATTTCCGATAACAAATTTCAATTTACAAAAACAGCGTTTTCATCTTTTGAGCTTCTAGTCATGAAATCTATGCAGCCTACTCAAATCACTTTGTATTACTACTGTTTACAGTCCACGGTGGCGGCTCCGGCGCGGGACGTGGACCCCACTCCAACAAAGTCTTAGTCCACCTGCATCGTGTCCTTTGATTGGCGACCCTCGCCGCCGACCTTGGCCTAGTAACCCTCACCAAGGACCCCACTGGACTGAGGGGCAGCTCGGGACTGAGGGGCAGCTCGGGACTGAGGGGTAGCTCGGGACTGAGAGGAAGCTCAGGCAGGTAGTTGGATCTGGCAGATCCTGGCTGGCTGGTGGTTCTGGCAGATCCTGGCTGACTGGCGGTTCCGGCAGATCCTGGCTGACTGGCGGAATCTGGCTGACTGGCGGCTCTGGCTGCTCCATGCAGACTGGCGGCTCTGGCTGCTCCATGCAGACTGGCGGCTCTGGCTGCTCCATGCAGACTGGCGGCGCTGAACAGGCGGGAGACTCCGGCAGCGCAGTAGAGGAGGAAGGCTCTGGCAGCGCTAAACAAGCGGGAGACTCCGGCAGCGCAGAACAGGCGGGAGACTCCGGCAGCGCAGAACAGGCGGGAGACTCCGGCAGCGCAGAACAGGCGGGAGACTCCGGCAGCGCAGAACAGGCGGGAGACTCCGGCAGCGCAGAACAGGCGGGAGACTCCGGCAGCGCAGAACAGGCGGGAGACTCCGGCAGCGCAGAACAGGCGGGAGACTCCGGCAGCGCAGAACAGGCGGGAGACTCCGGCAGCGCAGAACAGACGGGAGGCTCCGGCAGCGCAGAACAGGCGGGAGACTCCGACAGCGCTGTAGAGGAGGTGTCAGCTGGACAGGCGAGGCGCACTGTAGGCCTGATGCGTGGTGCTGGCACTGGTGGTACTGGGCCGAGGATACGCAAAGGAAGCCTGGTGCGGGGAGCTGCCACCGGAGGGCTGATGTGTGGAGGTGGCACAGGATAGACCGGACCGTGCAGGCGCACTGGAGCTCTTGAGCACCGAGCCTGCCCAACCTTACCTGGCTCGATGCCCACTCTAGCCCGGCCGATACGAGGAGCTGGTGTGTACCACACCGGACTATGCACCCGCACTGGAGACACCGTGCGCTCCACAGCATAACACGGTGCCTGCCCGGTCTCTCTAGCCCCCCGGTAAAGCACAGGAAGTTTGCGCAGGTCTCCTACCTGGCTCCTACTCCCTGTGAGCCCCCCCAATACATTTTTGGGGCTAACTCTCGGGCTTCCATCCGCGTCGCCACCGTGCTGCCTCCTCATACCAGCGCCTATCCGCTTTCACCGCCTCCAGTTCTTCTTTGGGGCTGCGATATTCTCCAGGCTGTGCCCAGGGTCCTTTTCCGTCCAATATCTCCTCCCAAGTCCAGAAGTCCTGTGATCGCTGCTCCTCCTGCCGCTGCCTGTCACCACGCCGCTTGGTCCTGTTAGGGTGGGTGATTCTGTTACAGTTTTCTTCTATCTCCTCCTCCGAAGAGGAGGTGTAGCAAGGATCGGACCAAAATGCAGAATGGTAATTTTGATACATGTTTAATGAATGAACAAGAAATGTACCACAAAAACCTAAACAGCCTATTTTTTATATTTTTTTATAAAAAATAATTTATTATCTTCAATACCATTCATTCTTTACAACTCATAATTTACATACATACTCAAATAATGGTATTTTAATTAAACTAATTAAACTAAACATAAACCCCAAACAAAACCTCAGGGGAGCATCTTCCCTCCCCGTCACCCTACAAAATACCTTTCCCTATCTCCCCGTCCCTAATCTATCCTCTTACAAATCTAAATGACACCCAGCCCTAAACCCCCCTTCCATCTCTCCCGAGCAGCATGCTGCCCCCACTTCCTCTCCTCCCTCTTCATCCTCCCCCTCAAATCTCCTTCCACCCTCCTCACTATCCCTTCCACCCCCCAATCTCTCCCTGTCTTCACCATGTTCTGCCTTGCTTCCCACAGCCCCCGTTTAAAGAGACTTATGAGAAGCCAGAGCAGAAACATGTCCCTATCTGTCCCTCTCGCTCCCCTACACCCCTCTCTAACCTGGCCCACGTCAATACAAAATCCCCCTTTACCAAACCTAACAACACCCGTGCCCTAGCCCATACTACTCCGGCAAAGGCACAGTCCCAAAAGACATGGCGCACAGTCTCCTCCCTGCCACAAGAGGATCTTGGACAGGTGGGGGATTGCACCAAACTATACCGGTACAAGATGGAACGTACCGGCAAACACTTATGAAGGCTCAACCAAATCAGGTCCTTGAGCCTGTTGTCCAGACCCCGCGCCTGCACTCCCTCCCAGACCACTTCCGAGATGCCCACTACAGGCACCGGACTCCCTGCCTTTCTGACCTCTTCGTACAGGTGCCTGTGATCTAAACCTACTCGGGCAACTTCAACCTCAGGGTGCGCACGCAGCCACATGGCCGCATGACCAAAGTGCCACGGCAGCTGTTCCGCCCGAGGACCCGTGTTAGACCACACCATTATGCTTCTCGCCTGATACGAGAAAAACACCCGCAGGAGGTAACCAGACGGGTGTATCACTGGCTGAGCAAGCTCCGTTAACAAGAAAGAAACAAAAATTGTGTCCAGCTTGAGGGGGAAATGTGGTACCCCCCTACCTCCCTCCCCGATGGGACAGATCATGCGTGCCCTGGCGACCCACTCGCACCTGCCACTCCACATAAACTGAAACACAAGCCTCACTAGAGGCCTCCTCAGAAAAGCCGGCAATGGGTAGATGTATGCCAAATACAAAAGAGACGGCAACACATCCACCTTTAGGACCAGGACTTTGCCCATAAAAGACAAATACCTAGCTTTCCACATTGCTAGCTTCCTCTGTTCCACTGCGATACGCATGTTCCAGTTTAGCGTCGCTGAGCCGGAGGTCTCAAAATGGACCCAGAGAATCCTCAGGGCCCCCCTCACAGAGAGATAACCCCCCAGGCACATCCTTTCTACCGCGCCATCTTCCGAAAAACTTGACGGAAGACTTTGCATGGTTCAGAACTGCTCCCGACGCTCGGGTGAAATCCCCAAAGATGGCAAGGGACCTTGTCAGGCACGAGTCCTTGCACAACAGCAAGGAAGTGTCGTCGGCGTACTGCGTCATCTTAACACGCAGGCCACCACTTCCAGGGATCAGCAAGCCTTCCACCCCAGTGTCTGCCCTAATGGCAGCCCCCAGAGGCTCCATGTACAGAACGAAGAGGAGAGCCGAGAGTGGGCCTGACCCCAGACGAGAGGTCAAAAACGTCACCCAAGTGACTATTTACACTAACTCGGCACCCCGCTCTGACATATAATGTACGAATCCATCCTATAATCTTCTCCCCAAATCCTAATCGACCTAACACTGAATAAAAAGGATCTATTCACGCGATCAAAGGCTTTCGCCTGATCTAGCGCTGCTACCATTAAAGGCAGTCCTCTATCTTCAACCCAAGCGATGGAGTCCCTGATTAACTGTAGGTTCCATCTAATAGAGCGGCCCTCTACCCCGCACGTCTCATCCTCATGAACGACGTAGGGAAGGGCTGTGCGCAACCGGTCTGCTAAAACCTTTGCAAGTAGCTTGTAATCTACACACAGCATGGTCAACGGACGCCAGTTGCCAAGGTCTGTTACTTCCCCCTTCTTATATAAAAGTGACAGCACACCAACAGCCATTGATCCCCCCGGGACCCCCGTCTCAAGGATGGCCTTCCAAGACTTCGAGGACCACTGGTCCAAGTATACCCCAAAACTTGAGATAAAACTCAGCCGGCAGCCCATCCATCCCAGGCACCTTCCCTTTCCCCATCCTCCTAAGAGCGCTCTCAACCTCTTCTAGTGAGATCTGGGCCTCCATCACTTCTCTAATGTCCTCCGGCAACCGCCTGGACAAGTGTTCTAAAAACACATTTCCCTGCTCTACATCTATTTCCCTTTCCTTAAATAAACCTTGGAAATGATCAGTTGTCACCCTGACCATATCCTCTGGTTCTCTAACTATACTACCATTTTCTTCCCTAACACCATGCATTACATTCCTACTCTGTCTGGCCCTAACCAACTTAAAGAACATAGCAGAACAAGTCTCATTATGTTCTAGAAAGCCACTATGAGCACGCTCCAGGAAAGCTCGAGCGTTCCGCTCCTGCAACTCCCTGAGCTGCGCCTTTAGGGTTGCAGATCTCTCCCAGTCAAACGACCCGCTGAGGTTGCCTGCCTTGTATTCGAGTTCAATTAACCTTTGGATACGATCCACCTCCCTCCTCTCCTCCCTTTTTTTCCTCTTGCAATACCCTATTATAAAAGCCCTAATCCTCACCTTAACTAATTCCCACCACTCTAACACCCCCTCGCACATGGACCGGAGGCCCTCAAGCCTCCAAAAGAAACCATAAAACCCGTCAACAAAAGCCTGCTCCTCCAGCACATCCCGATCTAGCTTCCAGTACCCCCTACCAAAGAGGCAGACTGGCGACCCCACCTGCAGGAGCACCCTGTCGTGATCCGAAAAGAAAACAGGCAACAGCCGCCCAGACAACTTACCCAAAGACCTGGGTACAAAAATATAGTCGAGCCTCCGCTCAACCCCCCTGGAGTTGCGCCATGTAGGACCGTCCATTTTCGGAGTAGTGTGCAGACAACCATCTACCAGACCATGGCAAGCCATTAGCCTGGAAATGGCGCCTGCACTGCTATCCCCCCCTCTTCCTAAATCTGTATTAAAATCCCCCCCTATCACTAATTTCCTATTTGTGACACACAGCGGCGTCAGACAGTCTACCATCTCCCTCCTGTCTGCCACCACCTGTGGCCCATACACCACCACTAATCTAAATTTACAATCCCTTATCGTGACATCCACCCCTATAACCCTCCCCTGCATTACCACAAAAGAATCCTCCACTTTTACCTCCCTGTGCCCACACAAAATCCCTACCCCCGATGAGTGCACCCCCCAACACCCCAAACCCCCTTGTCCCACTCCCTCTTAAACCTACTAACATCCCCTCCATCCCTCAGGTGAACCTCCTGTGAAAAAACAAAAATCAAACCCCACACCCTCCAAATAACTAAAAACCGCCCTCCTCTTAACAAAATCCCTTAAACCCCTTACATTTAAACTAACAAAAGTAAAATTAGACCCCATGAAAAAATAAAAACATGTAATACACTCAAATTATAAACCCAGACAGAAAAAAAAAACAGGAGACTCACCCGATGCTCCCCTGCTCCATATCTACCGGTGAGAACACCATCCGTAATCCCGACATCCCCCCTCTTCTTCCATCACACCATCCCAGGATGCAGGAATAGTGTTTGGCTCCGGGGTGCCCTGCACCCTGGGTCTACCCCCACAATCCTCCCCCTCCCCAGTGTTGCAGCTGGTTTGGAAAAAAATTGGGGAGGCTGAGTCCCCAAACAAAAAACTCCCCACCTCCTCCTGTACCCAGTCCTGAGTCTTGTTAGGTGTGTCCCCACCCAACAGAAGTTGAGGGCCTGGGGAAACCAGCAGCATCCCAGAGGTTTCTCCCACCCCCATCACTCTCTTGGCCATCCCCTCCCTCTCACTGTCGGCCAATCGCACCCTCCTCTTCATTCTCTTCTTTGTTGATGGCGGCAGTGGAGAGATACCACCCTCCCCCCCGCCAGCTCCTCCACCATACCCCTCATCTCTTTCACCAGGGCACTTTCCCCCCAGTCCACTTGCTCTTCCAACGTCTCCTTCTCCACCACTCCTCCCTCGCTTTCTTCTCTCTCATGCTCCTCCACTCGGTTGCCTTCTTCCGCCGCTTTTCCTGGTTCTCCTACTCCCGTGGCTTCCGTTTCCTTCTCTCTTCCATCTGCCGCTTCTTGCTCCTCCTCCTTCCTTGTGGCCTTCCCCTCTGGACCTGTACTCTGGTCATGAGGCGTGCTTCCTTCCCCTCCTCTTCTTCCCCCATCCCCTGCCCCTGCTATCCCCCCAGCCGCAGACGCATATGACCCCCGCCACAGGTGTGCTGACGAGCCACACCCATGGCACGTCTTAGGCTTGTCACAATCCCTCGCCTCGTGATCCTCAGATGCACAAAATTTGCATCTTCTTGTACTGCACGAGGCGAATATGTGACCGTAGGTCATACAGCGCCTGCAAAATGGGGGCTGACGTGCATAAAACAACGTCCCCCTGTCAGCCCCTAGGGAGAACATAGCAGGAGGATGGAGGTAGCCACCATGTCCCTTTGGGTCCTCTCTGAGGAGGGCCTGGAAGCCTCTCCTCCCATTCCAAAACCCAAGGGAGTCTTTGAGGTGCCTTGCTGAGGAGACGTTATCCATGTATCTCCCCAGAAAAGCTCTCACCTCTTCGTCCTTAACGTAAGGGTTGTAAATGTTGACAGTTACAACCCTAAAGTTATTCTTCGCCAGGCTTGTTATATCGTAGTGGCACGTCGGCCTCTCACCTCCCACTGCTCTTGCCCTTCTCAGGATATCATCGTGTTTTTCCTCTGTATATAGTGCCACGTCGTATGCACCCTCCAACGAGTTGCCTTGGAAACAAAACACGTCCTTCACCGTCAGCTTTAGAATCCCCATCAATATTATCCTTCCAAAAGATTCCCGTCCTAAAGGCTCCAACTCCTTTTCCTTCCAAGCAAACCGAATCGTGTTGGCCAGCCCAATCCCAGGCACCAACCGTGTTGATGTATTTAGCACCATCTCCGCAAGGAGAATGGCGCTCGTTCTCTTCTTCCAAAACAAGTAAAAAAGAAAAACCAAAGTGACCGAGCCTATCTGGTGAAACTACACAGAGACAGGAACAATCACCCACGAAACACTCAAAGAATATGGCTGCCTAAATATGGTTCCCAATCAGAGACAACGATAAACACCTGCCTCTGATTGAGAACCACTTCAGGCAACCATAGACTTTTCTAGATAACCCCACTATACCACAATCCTAAATACCTACAAAAAAACAAGACTAAACACACCACATAATAAATCCATGTCACACCCTGGCCTGACCAAAATAATGAAGAAAACACAAAATACTTAGACCAGGGCGTGACACCTCATAATCCTGGACTAACGGACCACCATCTTATGTTTGCAATTGCAACAAATAATCTGCTCAGACCCCAACCAAGGAAACTCAAAAGCCGTGCTATAAATTATTGGACAACCCAAAGACTCCTAGGTGCCCTTCCAGACTCCCTCCATATACCCAAGGACATCAGAGGACAAAAATTCAGTTAACCACCTGAGGAACTCATATTTAACCTTGCGTAATACCCTAGATGCATTCGCACCCCTAAAAAAAAAAAAATTGCCATAAGAAACTAGCTCCCTGGTATACAGAAAATACCCGAGCTCTGAAGCAAGCTTACAGAAAATTGGAATGGAAATGGCGCTACACCAAACTGGAAGTCTTCCGACTAGCTTGGAAAGATAGTACCATGCAGTACTTACTGTGCAGTACCCTCACTGCTGCTTGATCAACCTATTTTTCCTAACTTAATTGTGAAAAAATACATATCCAAAATGTATTTTTGATACTGTCGCAAAGCTAACTAAAAAGCAGCATTCCCGGAGAGGATGGCTTTCACTTCAGCAGTGATAAATTCCTGAACTTCTTTGACGAAAAGATCATTAGAAAGCAAATGACCGACTCCTCTTTAAATCTGCGTATTCCTCCAAATCTCAGTTGTCCTGAGTCTGCACAACTCTGCCAGGACCTAGGATCAAGGAAGACACTGAAGTGTTTTAATACTATATCTCTTGGCACACTGATGAAAATAATCATGGCCTCTAAACCTGGACCCTATTCCTGGACCCTATTCCAACTAAACTACTGAAAGAGCTGCATCCTGTGCTTGGCCCACCTATCTTGAACATAATAAGCGGCTCCAACGGATGTGTACCAAACTCACTAAAAGTGGCAGTAATAAAGCCTCTCTTGAAAAAGCCAAACCTTGACCCAGAAAATATAAAAAACTATCGGCCTATATCGAATCTCCCATTCCTCTCAAACATTTTTGAAAAAGCTGTTGCGCAGCAACTTAATGCCTTCCTGAAGAAAAATAATGTATAAGAAATTAAAAAGGAGGGCCAAGGCACTCTTCATATAATTGATTAAAATGCCTTTATTAGTATGGCATGTTCAATAGAAACAATTTTTTTTTTTTTTTTTAACCGACGTGTTTCGGCTGGATGGCCTTTGTCAGGGAGTACAAAAAAAGGAATACAAGGTCCTCTTTTAAACAACTTATCAATTAGCCCTAATTGGAAGAGGGAGTGGTTACACAATTGGACACACCTAGTAAGCAATACTATACACATTGAAATACTGTAGCTATGTTATCATAAAAATACAACTCCAAACTAGAAGTATCAGAACACTAAAAGGTAGTTCTAACCTTAAATATGACTGGGAGAAGTGTCAAGAATAAGAAAGCTAAATATTCCATAGTACACTAGAACACAGCAAAACATGAACAGTCTAACCAAAGCTGAGGGCAATAGAGCAAAAATGCCCACTAGATGACAGCAAATGGACCCATCACGACCCTACAGGAAGGGTGAGAAATCCACATCTTCATTTAAACCAGGGTATTTAGTGGCCTGTAGTTTGTAAATCCCAAAACTTTCCCTTTGGTTTAACTGTTTAAGACGGTCCCCTTTTCTAATAGAGGCCAGAATATGATCAATACCCATAGCTTGTAGAAGGTCAGCATCCCGGTGTCGCCTCTTCACTATTGACGTTGAGACTGGTGTTTGTGGGGTACCATTTAATGAAGCTGCCAGTTGAGGACTTGTGAGGTGTCTGTTTCTCAAGCTAGACACTCTAATGTACTTGTTCGCTTGCTCATGAGAATTATGGTCAGATTTGCCAAATGGAGGGCGAGGAAGAGCTTTGTACGCGTCTCTGTGTGGAGTAAAGGTGGTCGAGAGTTTTTTTCCCCTGTTGTTGCACATGTAACATGCTGGTAGAAATTAGGTAAAACTGGTTTAATTTCCCTGCATTAAAGTCCCTGGCCACTGGGATGTTCTTGTTTGCTTATGGCCTTAGAGTTGGTTGATAACTCGCTTGGTAAATAGTGTGGTCTACAGTTTATCATGAGATACTCTACCCCAGGCGAGCAAAATCTAGAGACTTCTTTAATATTTTATTTTGCGCACCAACAGTTATTTGCAAATAGACACAGACCGCCACCCCCTCGTCTTACCGGAGGCAACTGTTCTATCTTGCTGATGCATGGAAAAAAAGCCAACTGTATATTATCCATGTCGTCGTTCAGCCACAACTTGGGGAAAAATAAGGTATTACAGTTTAATGTCCCATTGGTAGGATAGTCTTGAACGGAGCTCATCCAGTTTATTCTCCAATGATTACATATTGGTCAATAGGATGGTAGAGGCGTTCCCTGTATCGGTGTCTTCTCTTCGTGTGAAGGACAGGGATTTGGGCCCAGTCGGGTATCTGGAGTAAATCCTTTGCGTCCGACTCGTGAAAGAAACAATCTTCGTCCAGTTCAAGGTGAGTAAATCGCTGTTCTGATATCCAAAAGCTATTTTCGGTTATAAGAGACGGTGGCAGAAACATTACGTACAAAATAAGTTACAAACAATGCAAAATAACACAATTGGTTAGGAGCACGTAAAACTCCAGCGCCATTATCTGTTGTGAGCATAGCGTGATGGTGTCAAATTGTACATGCTTCAGAAAGTTTTTATCACCGTAACTGAACTTCTAATTGCCGTAACAGACAACCATATGGCATGGTAATGAGAAATTAGAATTACGGTAACGAGAAGCCCTAAGCAAATTTAGCAAACAATGGCAGACGCCATTATGACTCAACTAAAAAAAATAAGACATCAATTCATGCTCTTTCTAATCTATTATACTGTATATAGTTTAATAAATAATTTTGCTCAAACATCAAATATTACACATATACAGTAGGTAATGATATTCTAAAATGGGTAAATGGAGTGTACGGGGACACTTATCAAAATTTAAACATAAATGTGAAAAGACTAGTTTACTTTGTAGCCATCTGTCACGGTTTTCTAATGGTGGAGAGTCGGACCAAACTGCAGCGTGTCGATAGCGATCCATGTTTATTTAAACAAACGTAAAACACGAACACTACAAAACAATAAAAACGAAACGAAAACCGAAACAGCCTATACATGTGTCATCTAACAAGGACATCAAGACACTCAGGACAATCACCCACAATACAACCAAAGAATATGGCTGCCTAAATATGGCTCCCAATCAGAGACAACGATAAACACCTGCCTCTGATTGAGAACCACTTCAGACAGCCATAGACTCTCCTAGAACACCCCACTAAGCTACAATCCCACTAAGCTACACACCATATACAAAAACCCATGTCACACCCTGGCCTGACCAAATACATAAAGAAAAACACAAAATACTTCGACCAGGGCGTGACACCATCTTTGATCTTCTCTTCTTAGTAATGCAGTATGGGTGGAATGTATATATATTTTTAAAACACTTTACTTTGTATATGACCTTGAACAAATGCTACGGTAATGAGAAACTGTTTTTGTTTAAAATATGACTACTTTTGTCACGCCCTGGCCTTAGTATTTCTGTGTTTTCGTTATTATTTTGGTTAGGCCAGGGTGTGACATGGGGATTTATGTGGTTTGTTTTGTCTGGGGTTGTGTGTAGTTATGGGATTGTGGTTAGAGTAGTACTCTAGGTAAGTCTATGGTTGCCTAGAGTGGTTCTCAATCAGAGGCAGGTGTTTATCGTTGTCTCTGATTGGGAACCATATTTAGGCAGCCATATTCTTTAGGTCTCTTGTGGGTGATTGTTCCTGTCTTTGTGTTTGTGGCACAAGATAGGACTGGTTTGGTTTTTTCACAGTTATTGTTTTGTAGATTGTTGTACTTTCATTTTTATTAAAGATGTACAAAACTAACCATGCTGCATTTTGGTCTGCCTCTCTTTCACCAGAAGAAAACCGTTACAACTTTGTAATGTGAATACCCTGAAATTATAACTGTCTTTGAATATGTACTACTTTAAACATTATTTCTTTAGTTTCAATTAAATATGTTAGGTATTTCTTATAAATTAAATGTATGTAACGTCCTACAAAATTGACTGGACATATTACAGTAATGAGATATACAGTAGTAAACATTTTATTTAAAAGACACAGATTTAAGGCCAAAACAAGTTAAGAAACCAAGCATACTGTAGAGAGCCTTAATATGATAGTGTATTCAGGCTATATAGCTGAATTCATCACAGACATGGTTTCAGTTGGTTTCATGAGAATCACGCAGTCAGGTGGGGTGTGTGGGCAGGGTGTGAAGAAGCAAAGTCATCATGATAATCTATTGTAAATGTAATCCATATAGTAATTGTTTAAATGTAACGGTTGTTCAGGAACCAGACAGAGGGATTCTTTGGGCAATGCAGATGGTCAGACTTGTGTTGTGTCCCCACTCCCCAGGATTGCTCTTCATCTCCACTCAACAATATCAAGCAATTGTTTAGACACAGACTCGATATACCAGATAAGTCTACATTCCTAGATGATAAGACCTGTCCAGCAGACACTGTCTGAAACTATTGAAGACTGCATTGCTGATCATCATAGAATATCAGGGTAAGTATAAAACTAATTGAGACAAGACAACCATTGATAACATATATTTGCCAAAATGATTAATCGCAGACAGAGTTGTCAAGGACAGTTTCCTAAACTCTGTTATTTCCCCACCATTAACCATGGTATCAAGGGCGCCCACTTAGTCATGGACAACACTTATGCTACACCCATCGCTGCTCATCCAACCACTTATTTTGCTTCACCAGAGCAAAAGGCGAAGCGAGATGGATAGCTGAGCCCAAAATCTGTCTTCTCCAGCAGGTGGCGTTTTTCAGTCACCAAGCGAGGAGTTTTTGTATGGAGGTCAATGTGAGAGTGTTGATGAGGGTTGTTGACATATTCAATGGAATATCCATAGCCATCTCGAGGCAATTTTGATATAAAGTATTTTTTCTCAAAGTTACCGGGATGTCCATGTCCTACTTATATCAGTATACTCCTAACAATATAAGAATTACACTACATGACCAAAAGTATGCGCATGGTGATCTTGGGCTTGTTTGCTGCAACTCGGCCATGGAAACCCATTTCATGAAGCTCCCGACGAACAGTTCTTGTGCTGACATTGCATCCAGAGGCAGTTTTGAACTCGGTAGTGAGTGTTTCAACCGAGGACAGACGATTTTTACACGCTTCACTGAATAACAGCACTTACAGCTGACAGGGGCAGCTCTAGCAGGGCAGAAATTTGATGAACTGGCTTGTTGGAAAGGTGCCACGTTGAATGTCACTGAGCTCTTCAGTAAGGCCATTCTACTGCCAATGGAGATTGCATGGCTGTGTGTTAAATGTTATACACCTGTGAGCAAAGGGTGAGGCTGAAATAGCAGAATCCACTAATTTAAAGGGGTTTCCACATACATTTGTACATACATATAATGTATATTTGGATCATCTAGTGGCTACATCCACTTTCACACACTCCAAGTATGCTGTTACCCCATAGAGAATGATAGAGGCCTCTAATGGCCAAAAGGTTGTTTTAGCATGGGCAGCGCCATTGAGGGCTTCCACCATTTTAAAGTAGTCAATCTAGTCACCTGGGTGGGATTTCCTATGAGTTGGAACCTCAATGGCGCTGTCACAGTCACTATAATGGCACAGATTTAATTGTACCTTTATTTTATTAAGTGTCAAACTGAGATTACTGATGAGCCCTGAAATAAGTTACATCACAGAAAATACACACGTACAAATATAAATACAAAATGCAAGCTGAAAGAAAAATCCAGTCATAAAAAACAAACACCTTCATCACACAAACACAAGGTCCTCAATCAACTTATTAATAAAGATGAGTCCTCGAAATGACATTAATGCATGCGATTTAAGCTGCATTCAACACAACTGGGAACTCTGAAAAATATGAGGTCAAATCATGACATCAGTGATATTCAGCTCGGAAATGTGGATCTCTAGAATGAGGCCCATGTTCCAGAGTTGGAATTCCGAGTTGGATGAACATTTTTATCGCTTTTCCAAGTTGAAGTTCCCAGTTGTTTTGAACACACTGAAGACAGAAGTCGGCCATTTCCGAGTTCCCAGTTGCTTTCAAAGCGGCATCAGCACCGGGAAAGGGATTTACGTGATTACTTGATCAGACGTGGGAGCTTCACAGACGTGATTAGTTTGGATTTCAGAACACATTGCAACACTTCCGTTTGAACACAGCTCGCCTTATTAAAGCACCATTACGTCATTTCCACGCGCCTCTAACTGCAGACACAGAGTATGGGAAACTTTCGTAGAATACTTCTTACTCAGTTACTAACCTTCCATTATATTTGGGGTAAAATAAACTTGCCGGTTACATATTTTCACGTGTTTTATTGGTATTTGTCATGTTGCATTGGTGGCGCGTGTAACGTTATTGCCATCGCCCGATTCACAGCTGTTTTATGACGTCAGGCCCACATTTATTACAGTTGCATTAGCTAGTTAGCAGATTAACGGGTTAGCGTCGATGTAAAAACTATTTTGGTTGCATTGAAGCTAGCCATGTTATGTTCAATTACGCACTGTTTTGCATAGCAGAGATTTTTCGATCAACCTTAACAGAGAGCCAGAAATCTTGCTTGTTTGTCAGTGACCAAATACTTATTTTCCACCTTAATTTGCAAATAAATTCATTAAAAATCCCACAATGTGATTTTCTGGATTATTTTTCTAATTTTGTCTGTGATAGTTGAAGTGTACCTATGATGAAAATTACAAGCCTCTCATCTTTTTAGTGGGAGAACTTGCACGATTGGTGGCTGACTAAATACTTTTTTTGCCCCACTGTATAACAAACCATACATTACAGCAAAATACTTTTACATTTGACATACATTTAAAAACATTAACATGTAGTGTGTTTGTGCATCTATCAGTTACAAATACATGTCAGTACATACAGTGCATTCGGAAAGTATTCACACCCCTTCACTATTCCTCATTTTTGTTACATTACAGCCTTATTCTAAAATAGATTAAATTAACAAAGTACTGAGTAAAGTGTCTGAATTCTGATGTAAATGTGATATTTCCAGTTATAAACTACCGTTCAAAAGTTTGGGGTCACTTAGAAATGTCCTTGTTGTTGAAAGAAAAGCACTTTTTTGTCAATTTTTTGTCCATTAAAATAACATCAAATTGATCAGAAGTACAGTGTAGACATTGTTAATGTTCTAAATTATATTGAATGGAATTTCTACATAGGCGTACAGAGGCCCATTATAGGCATTTATCCATTTGTAGGCACTCTAGGTAACACCCTGTCGACCTGTGAACAGTGCCAGTTCAAGTGCAGGAATGGAAGATGTATCCTCGGCCTCTGGGTGTGTGTGACAGGGACAGTGATTGTGAGGATGGCAGTGATGAATTCTGCAGCAGGGAGTGACAGTGGAGGGGGTTTACCTTGTTAAAGACCAGTGGATCATAGGGGAGACTGAATGCCCCAGTACAGCGTGTACCTGTACTAACTTGATTTTGTCCAGTAACGGGGATGTCAAAGTCCAGGGTTTGAGTTTGCTGATTTTAGTGCTTGGCCATATCAGTTGTGACATTTTTGCTGGAGGATACTGTAGGGCTGTACACCTGTGTCATCACTGTACGATCTGGACTGGGTTCACTAGACACCAAACAGACCAAAACGGGGAGAGACTACATGAACTTGTCAAATAAGAAATTATCTTTTGTTTTCCATTCCAAAACGTTTTGCTACCGTGCACTATGATCCAGATCACATGTATATACAATTTATTGAGAGAAGGTAATAATTGTGTATGACAATTTTGTAATTGTGACAAAATAAGAGTATTTTGACTGTTTCAGGGACCTGCCCAGGGTGTCTGTGTACAGATGGAGGTTGCATTTCCCAGAGTGCTCTTTGTGACGGCACCGCGGACTGTCATGACGGCTCTGACGAGTTCGAGGACACCTGTGGTAAGAGCTAAGGAAAAGAGGATACCTCTGCCACCTGGGTTGGGCTCAAGTTACACATGCTCAACGTCAGTGTATGAACAAAGTGCACATTCCGTTCATCAATCCAATTTTACGAGCCTCTTTCATAATCATAAACACAGGGCCATATTCAATAAGCCGTTGCACAAATGAAACATTTGCTTAAATTCCGGAGGGCCCCTCACACTTGCTTCAGCTCTGACTTCAGTTGTGGGGACAGCCAATGAATGCCTCACTCCTGGAGGTGTGACCGCTTGCCGGACTGTGCTGACGCAAGCGACGAGGACGACTGTGGTGAGAACTATTGACACTTTGTTACATCTATATCATTAGGCAGAAAACGGAAGAATACAGACTGAAACAGGGACCCCCTGGACTTGTCTAATTTGAACACAACCATGCTCTGCTGCTCTCATCCTTATAGACCAGCAGAGGGCAAAAGAACTTCACTCCTCACTCCTACTTGTTCCTTTTACAGACACAGTGGACCTATGATTATTTCCTTTAATTATGGTTTCAGTAATTAAATAAATAGTAAGAATTCAGTGTGTTGTGTGTGTATATAGTAAACACTGATCTCTTTACTGTTGTGACTAATAGTCTTTTGAGCTGGTTTGTTGCCCATAAAAATGTAATGCTTTTGATAAGGGCTTGTGTCCCGGACACAGACTAAGTCTAGCCCTTGACTAAAAGCACTTTAAATTTTCTATCGAGCAGATATTTTTTGATCCGTGTGCTATGAAAGTACAAACGAGCTCTGTTTCACATCCTGTAATGCATTCCCTTATAGACAGTAGTCAGTTTTCCATTTGGATAGGTAATTTCTCTTATCACAATCTTTAAATATGTGTGTGTCTAGCTGCTATAGCAAACTGTTGGTTGACTAATTGGAATGATTGATTTGTTTTTATTTCATCTTTATTTAACCAGGTAGGCAAGTTGAGAACAAGTTCTCATTTACAAATGTGATCTGGCCAAGATAAAGCAAAGCAGTTAGACACATACAACAACAGAGTTATACATGGAGTAAAACAAACATACAGTAGAAAAATAAGTGCAATGTGAGCAAATGAGGTGAGATAAGGGAGGTAAAGGCAAAAAAGGACCATGGTGGCGAAGTAAATACAATATAGCAAGTAAAACACTGGAATGGTAGATTTGCAGTGGAAGACTGTGCAAAGTAGAAATAATGGGGTGCAAAAATGAATAAATACACATGGATTGGTCCTGTATTCACTCTTCCCTGTCACTGACCCTATCTCTCCCTATGTAGATCAGAATGAATGTCTGGTGAGCAATGGCGGCTGTTCTCACCTGTGTGTAGACCTGCCGATTGTCTTCCTCTGTGACTGTCCCGCTGGCATGAGGTTGGTGCACGACACCAAATGTGAGGGTGAGTGGCATGTCCGAGAGTCATTGATAGGGCCCAGAGTTTTTCCTGACCATGTGATGTGACCAAGTTAAAGTGACCAAGTCATGTGTTTGTTGAAAAACTAATGGCCTCAGTCGCAGCAGTGCACTACAATGAATCTGTGATAATTGGTTGATTTTAATGTCTCAAATTAAGCTTGTGATAGACTGTACTTCAAAGTATGTGACATTGTATTTACATTTGTGTTCTATCTATGTCTGCGTTTAGACAGGCAGCCCAATTCTGACTTTTTTATCACTAATTGGTATTTGTACCAATCGGATCAGCTCTGAAAAATATCTGATGTGATTGGTCAAAAGACCTATTAGTGGAAACAATATCAGATCTGGGCTGCCTGTGTGAACGCAGGCATAGAGGGTGAAAAGTAGATGTTTTCCAATCAGACATATCCTATTAAAATTATTAAGAAATACCCACCCTTTTCTCAGAAATTGACACATGCCTCGACACTGACGTCTGCAATCAACTATGTGTACATGTCAACGGAACTTTCTCCTGCGACAGGGGAGTGCAAGGCTAAAGGTGATGGCAAATGCTACCTGGGGAGTGAGCTGCTAAATACAGCACCTTACTGATCTCATATGTTTGCACCTTCACACTGATATGAATGGCTTGAGTACTAGAGGTCGACCGATTATGGTTTTTCAACGCTGATACCGATTATTGGAGGACTAAAAAAAAGCCGATACTGATTTTTATTTATTTGTAACAATGACAATTACAACAATACTGAATGAACACTTATTTTAACTTAATATAGTACATCAATAAAAATCAATTTAGCCTCAAATAAATAATGAAACGTGTTCAATTTGGTTTAAATAATGCAAAAACAAAGTGTTGGGGGAGTAAAAGTGCAATAAGTGCCATGTAAAAAAGCTAACGTTTGAGTTCCTTGTCGGAACATGAGAACATATGAAAGTTGGTGGTTCCTTTTAACATGAGACTTCAATATTCCAAGGTAAGAGGTTTTAGGTTGTAGTTAATATAGTATTTATAGGACTATTTCTCTTTATACCATTTGTATTTCATATACCTTTGACTGACTATTGGATGTTCTTATAGACACTATAGTATTGCCATTGTAACAGTATAGCTTCCGTCCCTCTCCTCGCCCCTACCTGGGCTCGAACCAGGAACACATTGACAACAGCCACACTCGTGGCAGCATTACCCATCACTCCACAAAAGCCGCGGCCCTTGCAGAGCAAGGGGAACAATTACTCCAAGTCTCAGAGCGAGTGACGTTTAAAACACTATTAGCGCACACCCAGCTAACTAGCTAGCCATTTCACATCGGTTACACCAGCCATTACGCTGATAGGCTTGAAGTCATAAACAGCGTTGTGCTTGCGAAGAGCAGCTGGCAAAATGCACGAAAGTGCTGTTTGAATGAATGCTTACGAGCCTGCTGCTGCCTACAATTGCTCAGACTGCTCTATCAAATCATAGACTTAATTATAACATAACACACAGAAATATACTGGTTGTAATGAATGGTTGTAATGAATTTCCTCCTCTTCTTCCGAAGAGGAGAGGCGAAACGGATCAGAGGACCAATACGCGGCGTGGAAAGTGTCCATGGTTCTTTTTAATACGTTAAGGTACACATGAACAACTGACTACAAAAAACAAGAAATGTGAAAACTCAAAACAGTCCTATCTGGTACAAAGACAGAGACAGGAACAATCACCCACAAACACACAGTGAAACCCAGGCTACCTCAGTATGATTCTCAATCAGAGACAACTAATGACACCTGCCTCTGATTGAGAACCATACTAGGCCGAAACATAGAAATACCCGAATCATAGAAAAACAAACATAGACTGCCCACCCAACTCACGCCCTGACCATACTAACTAAATACAAAACACAGGAAATAAAGGTCAGAACGTGACACTGGTGGCATCCCTAAGTCTAAATATTCTTGTTACAGTGCACAACCTTCAATGTTATGTCATAATTACATAAATTTCTGGCAAATTATTTCGCAATGAGCCAGGCTGCCCAAACTGTTGCATATAACCTGACTGCGTGCAATGAACGCAAGAGAAATGACACAAGCAGGTTAATATTGCCTGCTAACCTGGATTTCTTTTAGCTAATTATGCAGGTTTAAAAATATATATTTCCGTGTATTGATTTTAAGAAAGGCATTGGTGTTTATGGCTAGGTACAGTCGTCCAATGATTGTGCTTTTTTTCGCAAATGCGCTTTTGTTAAATCATCCCCCTGCGTTTCATCGATTATATGCAACCCAGGACACGTTAGATAAACTAGTAATATCATCAACCATGTGTAGTTATAACTAGTGACCATGATAGTTTGCGAATCAGCGTGGCAGACGTGTTGTTGCCTAACCTTACCACCTGGGGGCGGCCCATCAGGAAGTTGCAGAGATTCTCTTTCGTGTCGTCTGAGATTCAAAAAGATTGGAAAGCAGCTGCGGTCACCCCCCTCTTCAAAGGGGGACACACTCTAGACCCAAACTGCTACAGACCTATACCTATATCTTCTAAGGTCTTTGAAAGCCAAGTCAACAAACAGATTATCGATAATTTTGAATCCCACTATACCTTCTCCGCTGTGCAATCTACACACTCGCCGTCGGATCCTTACAAGGCACCCCAACCTACGTCCCCAATATCACTGTCACTTTCTCAAGTGAATGACGGGGATTAAGGGCCTTGTCGGGTGTCTGAAGTAAATCCTTCAAGTCCGACTCATTAAAGAAGAAAATCTTTGTCCAGAAACATTATGCACAAAATAAGATACAAATAACGCGAACACACACACACATTCAATAGCACAATTGGTTAGGAAGCTGTAAAGACGTCAGCCATCTCCTCCGGAGCCATTGTGTTTGTGTGGGGTGGAGGTGGTGTTGGTTGAAAGGAAACTGGATGCACAAGGTACTCTTTTGGGTAGGGTTTTTCCTATTCTTACAAGATGTTTTACAACAACAAAAAAGCGCCATTTGTCAGAAATTAACTCTGCTTTACCCATTTGCCTCGTCAATGCTCTCAGGTCATAAAGTACTCACTAGAGGTTGACCGATTAATCGGAACGGCCGATTAATTAGGGTCGATTTCAAGTTTAAATGGAAATTGGTATTTTTGGGGGACCGATTTTGCCGATTACATTTTTATTTATACCTTTATTTATCTAGGCAACCTTGAAGGGATAGGGGGCAGCATTTTCACTTTGGATGAATTGCGTGCCCATGGTGAACTGCCTCCTACTCTGTCCCAGATGCTAATGTATGCATATTATTATTACTATTGGATAGAAAAAAACTCTGAAGTTTATAAAACTGTTTGAATTATGTCTGTGAGTATAACAGAACTCATAGGGCAGGCAAATTTCCAAAAAGGAAGTGTAAATTCTGGGGCTGGTTGATTTTCAACTCATCGCCTATTCACATCCAAATAAGATATCGATCTGTTCGCACTTCCTACGCCTTCCACTAGATGTCAACAGTCAGTAGAATGTGGAATGAGGCCTCTAGTGTGATGTGGGTTGGATGGCAGCTATTTGAGTCACTGGTCTGGCAGAATGCCAGTTCCTGGTTACGTGCAGTAGTCATTATATCGCCTTGCGTTCCATTACTCTGTAGACAAAAACGAATGCTCCGGTTGGAACCGCAGAGCGGTACCGGAGCGCCAAGTCTAGGTCCAAAAGACTTCTTAACAGCTTCTCCACCCAAGCCATAAGACTCCTGAACAGCGAATCAAATGGCTACCTAGACTAGTTGCATTGTCCCTATTTGCCCTGCTGCTCTTTAATTATTTATTTAAAATTTTCTTACCTAACACTTTATTTTTCTTAAAACTGCATTGTTGGTTAAGGGCTTGTAAGTAAGCATTTCACTAAGATAACATTTGATTTGATTCTTGTTTGAACCAAGACTTAGGGTTCAGAAAATATCTTTAAATATTTTCCCTTTGGATCTGGTTCCTGTCAAATTGTAACCCAGCTCAAATATTTACCAACCCACCTGCCCAAGGTGGGGCATTTGCGCCACTTGACAGCTTCCTTTATCTAATGTGATTTTATGTGAATGTCAATGCTTACTTTTTTTCTGACCTTGTGAATGTGTACGGAACAGAGGGCTTGAACAAGGGGTGTGTTGAGCGAAGCAGTAATTGTTTTTGTGATCAGGGTTAATGGAGTAAACTATTTCTCTAGTGAATAGGAAGTATAAAATCCAAATTTATTGTTCTCCAACACCAGATCATGCCCTGGCAATGATTACCAGGCCTTTCATCTTTGTGAAGGGAGAATCAAGTATTGCCTTAAAGCTACAATATTTAACTTTTTGTGCGATCCGACCAAATTCACATAGGAATGTTATTTATGGATCTTTCATTCTGTGCGCTATTTCTTATTTAAATTTTTTCTCTTTTTCATGGTATCCAATTGTTGCAGTAGCTACTATCTTGTCTCATCGCTACAACTCCCATATGGGCTCGGGAGAGACAAAGGTTGAAAGTCATGCATTCTCTGATACACAACCTTCTTACCCGGAAGCCAGCCGCACCAATGTGTCAGAGGAAACACCAGCCAGCCACAGGAGTCGCTGGTGCGTGATGAGACAAGGATTTCCCTACCAGCCAAACCCTCCCTAACCCGGACGACACGAGGCCAATTGTGCGTCGCCCCACGGACCTCCCGGTCGTGGCCGGTTACAACAGAGCCTGGGCGCGAACCCAGAGTCTCTGCTGGCGCTGCAGTACAGCGCCCTTAACCACTGCGCCACCCGGGGGGCCCCTTCTGTGCGCTATTTCTATGCTTCGTGTTCCTAAGTTCCGTTTTTGCGTCTTTTATATTACATTTTGTTGACCAGCTGAAAATACAGTAATTTTGGTTATGGAAAATATTTCAGTGGCTTAGATGTTACAATGATTCTCTACACAATGAATGCTTGTTTTGTCACAAACTGAAATTAGGTTAACTTTTGTTATTGACCAAATACTTATTTTCCATCATAATTTGCAAATGAATTCATAAAAAATCCTACAATGTGATTTTCTGGATTTTTTTCCCCTCATTTTGTCTGTCATAGTTGAAGTGTACCTATGATGAAAATTACAGGCCTCATCTTTTTAAGTGGGAGAACTTGCACAATTGGTGGCTGACTAAATACTTTTTTGCCCCACTGTATGAATATATGTGTATGTGTGTGTGTATGTGTATATATATATATATATATATATATATATATATATATATATATACACATATATATACACAAATATATACACATACATAAATATATATATATGTGTGTGTGTGTGTGCGGGTGTATAGATATGTATACGTGTATACTTGTATAAATGTATGTAAAATGTATATATATATGTGTATGTTTTTTTTTAGATTAGAAAAAATGTAGAGGGGTGAGGAGGGTTTGTTGTACACTGCTTTATGGCAAGCTCCAGATCCCTATCAATGTGTGAAAGACAGGAGCCAGTTCGCGTGTGTTTGTTTGTGGCAGCCAGCCACTGGAGCAAACAACTAAAAACAAGTAGGGCAGGTACACCCACTCAAGATAAAGAACATAATTTTGACCCCCCCCACACACACACAGACACAGAAGGAGGAATAGCATGTGTGAATCTTATGCACTGTACATACAATACTAAATCTACAATCGACTGTTTTTCCCCTGGCGAGAATCACGGCAGCCATTCTGTGACCACACAATTACCCACAAACAAATCATGTTTATAGAGTAGCACCCCGTATTATCTCCATATTCAACAGCGTTTAAGAAATATGTTACCTTCAACAGTGTTATATTGTGATCAATCCATCAATATTTTTTGATTATTGGTGTTGTAAAAATGTTAGCTAACGGGTTAGCAATTAGCATGTTTGACATTTCAGTGGAAGTACTACTGTTCCATACACTCTGCTGCTCACGGCTTCCCTACTTCTCTCTGTGTTTACTAGAGTGAACAGCCCATCAACTTTGTCAGTATTGTACTGAGAAGCAAAATGGAAGACCCTTTTAGTCATCTTGCCCAATATCAATAACGATTTACATAATAAGTTGCATGGACTCACTGTGTGCAGACATTGAATATCCCTTTAAGCATGGTGAAGTTATTCATTATGCTTTGGATGGTGTATTAATACACCCAGTCACTACAAAGATACAGGTGTTCTTCCTAACTCCGACGCCAGAGAGGAAGGCAACCGCTCAGGGATTTCACCATGAGGCCAATGGTGCCTTTTTAAAAGTTAGAGTTAAATGGCTGTGATAGAACACTGAAGATAGATCAACATTGTACTTACTCTACAATACTAACCTAATTGACAGTGTGAAAAGGATGCCTGTACAGAATAAAAATATTCTGAAACATGCATCCTGTTTGCAACAAGGCACTAATGTAATACTGCAAAAAAACTGGCAAAGCAATTAACCCTTTGTCCTGAATACAAAGTGTTATGTTTGGGGCAAATACAATACATTACTGAATACCAGTCGCCATATTTTCAAGCATATAGTGGTGGCTGCATCATAGTGTGGGTATGCTTGTAATCGTTAAGGACTTGAGTTGGAGCTAAACACAAGCAAAATCCTAGTGGAAAACCTGGTACAGTCTGCTTAATTGTAAGTCGCTCTGGATAAGAGCGTCTGCTAAATGACTGAAATGTAAACGTTAATACACTCTGAAGTGTGGTATTCTGGATGTTGCCAAATGTTTGTTCACTGCTCTCTCACTTCTCTATTAGGGACATGTATACTGGAGTGAACAGGCCACTCACTCAATCTGTTGTGCTGACATGCACAATGGCAGCCTCTACAGAGTCATCCTGCCCAATATCGCTTTCCCTGGTACGCTTTCCCTGGTGAACTCGTTCACCCAGTTCTTCAACCAAAAGGTTTGTCTTTCAGCCCATGGAGTGAACTGTGTGATGTTTTCAGGGCACAAACGCTTAGTCAACCCCAGTTTGTCATGTTATTTGACTGATGGTATATCACTTATGTTTCCAGGCTCTGCTGTATGTGGGAATACCAGTAGAGTTTCTCCATATGAGTGTGTGCCATACCTTTTCTCTGGAACAGGCTCTCCCAGCTTCACCTGCGTTTCTCCAACAGGTGATGGTGAGTATGCAGAAGTGGAATGAAGGGTGGTTATTAGCTAAAGGTTCAGTGCAGCAGTTTTTATCCCAATAAAATCATTTTTGGGTAACAATTAAGTTCATTTGTTCTTAACTGACTTGCCTAGTAAAATAAAGGAAAAAAATAGGTGGGTTTTTAGCAATTAATCCAGCATTTGTCACACAGATGTCTCTTATGGTGTATGTATATATCTCATCTGTGGAACTGTACAAAATATCATATCAATCAGATGTAAGGAAAGATTCAAATGATATGTGATAGGTACACATTGGCCACTAATTTGTAGTTTATCGGTCTATATAAGTAGTTAATACAGCATTTTACAGTGCCTTTGGAAATTATTCAGACTCCTGACTTTTTCCACATTTTGTTACATTACAGCCTTATTCTATAATTGATTAAATCGTTTTTTTCTCAATATTTTTTTAAATTTTTTAATATTTTTAATATTTTTTTTTACAAATGTAGTTCAAATAAACTGATATCCCATTTACATATATATTCAGACCCTTCACTCAGTACTTGGCACACCTGTATTTGGGGAGTTTCTCCCATTCTTCTCTGCAGATCCTCTCAAGCTTAGGGTCGTTGTTCTATTGGAAGGTGACCCTTCGCCCCAGTCTGAGGTCCTGAGCGCTCTGAAGCAGGTTTAAATCAAGGATCTCTCTGTACTTTGCTCTGTTCATCTTTGCTTCGATCCTGACTAGTCTCTCAGTCCCTGCCGCTGAAAAACATCCCCACAGCATGATGCTGCCACCACCATGCTTCACTGTCGTGACGCTTGGCATTCAGGCCAAAGACTTCAATCTTGGTTTCATCAAACCAGAGAATCTTGTTTCTCATGGTCTGAGAGTCTTTCGGTTCCTTTTTGGCAAACTTCAAGCGTCTGTCATGTGCCTTTTACTGAGGAGTGGCTTCTGTCTGGCTACTACTCTAAAGGCCTGATTGGTGGAGTGCTGCTGAGATGGTAGTCGTTCTGGAAGTTTCACCCAAGGCTGTAATTGCTGCCAAAGGTGCTTCAACAAAGTACTGAGTAAAGTGTCTGAATAATTATATAAATGTGATATTTAAATGTTTTGTTCTTAATAAATTAGCAAAAATTTCTGAACTAGTTTTGTCTTTGTCATTATGGGGTATTGTGTGTAGATTGAGGGGGAGGGGACTATTTAATCAATTGTAGAATAAGGCTTTAATATAACAAAATGTGGAAAAAGTAAAGATCTGAATACTTTCCGACTGCACTGTACGAATTTTAACTTTTTGACAACCAAGGTAACATTTTCTGAAGGCTACAGCATTGACCCGTTGAACTGAAACTTGGAAAGTGCCGTGAGTGACATGATACAGCGCACTGGCTGGCTCGTGTGTGTGGTGTGGCAATGCACTACCATTTTGAGTGCAGCACGTTGGCAGTACTTGCTGTGACTTGTTGTGCAATGCAGCGCATTCATGGGCCAAAAATGAATTTACAATACAAATCATTGCGTGGCCAGATAGAAATGTCACGGGCCGAATTCGACCAATGGCCCTTGTTTGACACGTGCCTTAGTTCTTGTAATAAAGAAATGTACACACCAAACAAAAATATAAACGCAATATGTAAAGTGTTGGTCACATGTTTCATAAGCTGAAATAAAATATCCCAGAAAATATCCCAGAAAATATCCCAGAAATGTTTCAGAAAAGTTTCTGCATATTTCTGCATGTTTATGCATGTTTCATATGCATAAAAAGCTTATTTGTCTACACAAATTTATTTACATCCCTGTTAGTGAGAATTTCTCCTTTGCCAAGATAATCCATCTACCTGCCAGGTGTGGCATATGAAGAAGCTTATTAAATAGCATGATCATTACTCAGTACACCTTGTGCTGGGGGCAATGAAAGGCCACTCTAAAATATCCAGTTTTGTCACACAATGCCACAGATGTCTCAAATGTTGAGTGAGTATGCATTTGGCATGCTGACTGCAGAAATGTCCACCAGAGCTTTTGCCAGAGAATTGAATGTTCATTTCTCTAGCATAAGCCGCCTCAAGTTATTTCAGAGAATTTGGCAGTACGTCCAACCGCAGACCGCATGTATAGTATCGCTTGGACGAGCGGTTTGCTGATGTCAAAGTTGTGAGCAGAGTGCTACATGGTGGCGGTGGGGTTATGGTATCGGCAGGCATCAGCTACAGACAACAATTTTATTTGATCAATGGCAATTTGAATGCACAGGGATACGGTGACCAGATCCTGAGGCCCATTGTTGTGCCATTCATCCGGTGGTCACACCAGATACTGAATGGTTTTCTTATCCACGGCCCAAATGTTTTTTTTTTTTTTTTGGGGGTCCATAGATCAGGGCCTAATTTATTTATTTCAATCGACTGATTTCCTTATGAACTGTAACGCATTAAAGTCTTTGAAATTCTTGCGTTATATTTTTGTTCAGTATAAATGTCTATATTAAGGATTGGCCAGTAAATCATGATTTTGAATATGAACACAATTAAGGCCTAATATATCGATCGCTTGGGACTGACTATGTTCTATCTGCATTTTGGTCAGAATTTCATTATCGACAGCCTTGTTCTGTTAAATTTCTCTACCAATATAGTACTCAAAATACCCCTGTTAATGTTCAAAAGAATACAAGATAAAAATCTGACAATATTCAAACCAACAAAGGTTTCTGAACTTTAAAGCCAATTATCTCAGAATCATCTTTTTGCAGATAGTACCTTAAAATCCAAAGCTCTCGATGGCTAATAAGACATATGTATTAACATATTTAAACACACATTTAAACTATACATTAGTGGGCGTACTTTATAATTGTTTAATATAAAATCTTACCTTAACTAACCGCTCTATATTCTGCCCAGTGGTGGTGGTGGTGGAGGGATGCGTTCAAGCCCTCCAGAACACTCGCCTTCCAAGATTTCTCCCTGAGAAAGTCCCAGGATCCACTCATACATGGCCCCTGAGACGTGTCCTGTAAAGGTAAGCCCTGCCATTGAAAAGGATGAGTCAGTGGGCTTATTCACGACAGTATCAAGGGGGGACATTTTCCTCAGTGAAGCATCTAATATGGTTCATTTGTACTTTTAATTGATGTAGCACGTGAAGGAATTTTAATACAATTTATTACTTGACATTATGCGCAATGTCTCGGTTTTAATTCCATCAAGTTGAGTTTTAACTTCTATTTAAGGGATTCTTGTTAAAACCGATATAGATCTCAATGAATGAATGAAGAATGAATGAAGAATAAATTAAATAATTTTATATTAATTTAAGGAAACCCAATTTTAAAGGATGAATTAAATGAATGTAATCTAATTGACTCCAAGGCCCCTGGTGTCTCGTAACCGTGCCTCACCTGACAGACTGCCCTCTGTTAAAGGGCTTAAGTGAAGAATGTGATCTATATGCCTAGTATACAGCCATCTCCTCCCTCAGGACACTCTGCTAAAGCTGGACTTGGACTGCAACTGAGTGTCCCAAGCCACTTGCGTAAGAGAGACCGGTGTCCAGCAGTGCTCCCGCTTGACTGTGGCTTTCCACTTCAGTTTCAATGAAGGCTAGAAAATGACTTGTACAATTGACTTGAACAATATTTTCTGTGAATTTTTTTCCAAGCTATTGATTTTCCTGACTTGACTGTAATTTAATTAGAATTGTCCCTAGCCTTGGCGGTCCTCATGCATATCAGTTATTTAGCTACAGATTGACACCTCTGCCTATCTGGGGTACTGTATCCCTTATGCATACAGTTTCATTGTGACATCTCAATGTCCCTTTACACTCAGTTGACTACTCTGTCCAAAGAAAGTTTTGTAATTCATATTTGGACTAATATGTAGATACATTGTGTGTGTATCTATCACTCCACATTTGATAGTGTATGCAAAACGATGTACCAGCCTTACAACTGAACCAGCCATACACAGAGACATGGGTTGTACATTCTGCTCCTAGTCACATGCATCTCTGCTCTTATCTGGTGTTTGGGGATCAACTGAAGTTGAGGTGTGTTTTAATATAAAATGACAACAAGGGGGTAGAATGTGGCACTGACATTGAAGTAGAGTATTCACGTAACACTGTAATCAAGTCATTTTTTGTACTGGTCTGCGTTGTTTAGATCAGTTGCTATGCCTTCTTTGAAAAACAATTGTTTGCCTTTTGATTATTGTAAATGATTTGTTGTCCTGTGTTTAATCTTAGGCATTCTTATTTGTTTTTTCTTTAGATTCTTAACTACTGAGTGAGCTGCATTTATGTTTTGAATGGAGGTTCTATTTATTTTTGGAAGGACTGCCGTTATTGAAACCTGACCGTTTTTGTGGTTACTTTTGAATAGTCTTTCAGTTCATCTTTACTTGTTGACAGTTGAGTTTATTTAATTGAAATGAAATAAAATAGCTTTCTCCATATTCCATGAGGTGATTTCATTAACTAATATGCTATCTTTCATAGTTGGCAAATAATATATCTTATCACCTTAATTGATAAAAGGCTTGATCCTGCAATTGCAATAATGACGATACATTTTGAATGTACAATTGCTTTGTACAGTGAATAATGTGGTTGCCTTTAAACCAGACATGACAAGAATTATGAGCAGAGAGCAGAGCTGCGCCTTAATTCCCTTACTTCCTTATTAGTTCAGATAAAGGAAATGAACAAGCAGCTTTGGATTACAATTTTTTTTACCTTTATTTAACTAGGCAAGTCAGTTAAGAACAAATTCTTATTTTCAATGACAGCCTAGGAACAGTGGGTTAATTGCCTGTTCAGGGGCAGAACGACAGATTTGTACCTTGTTTGAGGGGGTTTGAACTTGCAACCTTCCGGTTACTAGTCCAACGCTCTAACCACTAGGCTACCCTGCCGCCCCAATGTAATAGATGTCGTCGGAAACAAGATACAGAAGCATTGTAAAGCTATCACTTCGAGTAATACTTTTTATTATCACAGGGCAGTTGAACATCAACCTGGCAAACATTACCATAGTTAATTTGTGCATGGCTGTCTTCTAAATGTATAGCCTTAGGTGACTGTTGGACTTTTGACCTCAAGTCTTCTGAGGCGAAAGGGTATCCAGGTTAAGTAGTTTTCTGAGGATGCACAATCAGGTCCAGTAGAGTGGATTACGGTGGCGGGGATTACTGAATGATTGAATGAATTATTGACCTCATTGTTCTTAATTGATTTACCTGTATAAATTTAGGTGAAATAATAAACAAGTAACAAATTGGCACCAATGACTGCTATGCTATCTATGGCTGCATTCTGCCCCTCATCTTGCCACAAACGGAAACTACAACTACAACTACAATGTTCCCAGTAAGAATTAAATTAGACCAGATTATTATACGATTTCCATAATTCAAATCTGAATAAAGAAAATTTAGCGGCCATTGTTTGAGGAAGATTGGTTAACTGGTTCAGGATGTGAAACGTAATCGGTGAGAGAACAATACAGTGAGTGTAAGAGAAATGACTTGTGGCCCCGTTCAGACACAACCCGTAGCCCCTACACTAGGCTCTGGAATCTGACTGGCCCTGTTCAGATACAACTCCTAGTTCCTACACTAAGAACTTGTGTAGATCTGAAAGGAATGGATATGTTTCAGCAGGAAGGCACATTCCTCCTTAGCCTAATCAGAGGGCAAAGTGGATCTGGCATCTACCATGTTCTGTACATGTGTATTTTATGACCTGTAATGAGTTTCTAATGACAATTTCTGTGGAAACAGACAAACTTATCTTCTCACTACCAAATTGCTTAACCCTATCCACTTTTGGATCAACATGAAGTGTCTAGGAAGTAGAGACGACATGGGTTGGTTCTGGATGGAAACCACGTTTCTTTAGAAAGAGCAGTTGACAAAGTGTTAGTGACAGCCTTGTGCAAGTGTTGAAGCCAGCGTCCTCTTCCAAGTTCAAAATCTCCACATGAACGTGTGCACTAATCTCCCCCTGTCCCTCCTATTTATAACTGCTTTAAGAAAGAGGAAGGGCAGCAATGAGATTAGATCAGAGCCTCATGGATCTTCTGCTCAAATGACTTTTACTCTTCTTCCCCACATAACGGTCCTCATCAGGAGAAGAAAAGGAGGCTTTGTTCTTCCGCTTGTTGCCCTTTGGACTTACAGGACCACAAATGAGAAGTACTGCACGAAGTAATGCCACTGAATGGGATAACTGGGCCTAGATGATTTTTATAAGAAGCTTCAGGTGGCTCGGCAAGGTGCACTGAGTCAATGGAGCTTTTTTTCCGGCAGTGTTTCCTCCCTTGTTCTTCTGTTAACGTCTGATGAAGACTGCACCCTGGTTGATACGACTCGCACTTCTGAGTGTTGAAACTGCGTAAATTGCCTTTGTGTTTTCTAATATTCTTGTGCGCTATTGTTATCCCATTTGGGACTGGTTGGTTTCTATGCACAATTAACAGCCAGCACTCACAGAAAACCTAACAAAAGTGTCTTGAAAGTGCATCATGGATGCTAATAGTGCTCAGCTAAAGACTAAGCTGAAAGAGCGACGCTCTACCATCAATGTGCTGGGAGCCAGTTTCTCACAGTCCATTGAGGAAGAGAAGGCCTTCTATTTCTCCCAGGGCAGTTCTGTTAAGCCATGGAACTCTTTGGAACACCTGGACAGCCCTGCTCCTGAGGGCCAGATCCCAAGACACCAAAAAGAGACGTTGAGACCACAACATAACATTAACATCAACGTAGGGGGAAAAGTCTTTCACATTCCCAAGAAGATGGCCGTCAGATTCCCTCGCACACGGATAGGCTCCTTGGCCCTGTGCACAGACCGCGTCAAACAGCTCACTCTGTGCGATGACTACTCGGTGCTCAGCAACGAGTTCTTCTTCGATCGCGACCCAACTTTCTTTTACTACATCTTTCATTTCTACAGCAGTGGCGTTCTGTGGGTGATGCAGGAACTGTGCCCTATCAACTTCGAGGAGGAGATGCAGTACTGGGGCCTGAGCTGGAATGACACCCAGCGCTGTTGCCGTATCCTGTTTGAGGAGAAGGTGGATGAACTCCGGGACAATCTGAAGGTGGAAAAGGAACTCTTAGCGGAGATCGAGATAAAGCATGATGAGGAAGGCTACAAGACCATGTTCCTGGGTGGAATTCGCAAAGACCTCTGGGACCTGATGGAAAACCCTTACTCCTCGCTGTCGGCCAAATCCTTTGCAGTTTTCTCTAGCCTCCTGGTGCTCATCTCCATCGTGGCTATGACCCTCAACACTGTGAAGGAACTGAGGACCCACACCCTCTCTGGCAAGACCTACCTGGAATGGGTAGAGATTTTCTCTATTCTCTTCTTCACAATCGAGTACTTCATGCGCCTTGTTACGACTTGTGACATAAAGCACTTCGTCAAAAGCTCCCTGAACTTGGTGGACCTGGTGGCCGTCATGCCCTACTTTATCCAGCTGATATTTGAAGCGTTTGCCAACGTGGAGGACCTCAGTGCCCAGGAAGATCTCAAAACCCTGGCTCGTGTCAGCAAGGTCAGCAAAGTGCTCAAAGTTGTCAAGCTGATGCGCATCTTTCGCATCCTGAAGCTGGCCCGTCACTCCACGGGCATGAGGGCGTTTGGGTTCACCCTGCGCCAGTGCTACCAGCAGGTGTGTTGCCTTTTCCTCTTCATCGCCATGGGCATTTTCATGTTCTCTGCCCTCCTGCATTCGGTAGAACGGGATGTCGAAGGCTCTCCATTCAGGAGTATTCCTGATACCTGGTGGTGGGCGACTGTGAGTACCCAAACTTGTACTCAGATATGAATGTAAATTATACTATGTATGTAGCTTTTGGTTGACTTACTTGACTTTGTCCTTGATGCTACATCTAACCTTAAAATATGTTGTTTGAAAAGTACAACATAAATACCGTTTTTCATATTGTTGAGAAATAACCAACACTCCCTCTGTAGTTACATACTCAGCATAGGGGTGTTATTTCCTCCCCTAATCATCTCTTCCCCCTATATAAAACCCATGAGAACTAATTTCAAACCAGCATTTCTCTTGTGTGACAACAGAGAAGCATATCATGTTTGTGTGCGGCCCAATGTACTGTATATCAAGTTTAGATTCAGATTAAATACTTAAAGGATTAGTACTCTCTGATGTAATCCTAGTACATGTGAAATACAAACTGAATTGCAATTATACTGTTCTTGTCACGGCATTTTGGACTTGTGGGGAAAGTTGAAGAGCAGTATTTTGTTGCAGATCCTCATGGATCATTTGATATGTATTACACAATTGTGCAACTTTGCAATTTTTACATTCACTTCCTTAGTCTCTATTGTATTGAATCTGACATTCCATACCATTTCCACCTCCTATATGCTAACAGTAATTTTTCAGGGACAAGTTTAATTTGACCATTACCTCTAAGGGACAAAACAAAAGGTTAAAACAAGATATCAAATAACACAACCAAGGTAAATGACAATAATGTTAATACTTCAATCTTGAGACTTCCTTCCAAACTATCTTCACTACATACTACTGTTATAACCATAGTGTCATTATTAACATAAAACATGTTGACAACGACAGAGGAAGTCAAGCTCTGAGAGTGTGTCCCTCTAACCCCGCATTACAGGTGAGCATCTCCCAAGTGGGTTATGGGGACGTGGTGCCCGTATCCCTTCCTGGCCGCGTGGTGGCATTCTCCTGCATCTTCTTCGGCATCATTCTCAATGGCATGCCCATCTCTCTCCTCTTCAACAAGTTCTCAGACTACTATGCCAAGCTCAAGTACCAAGAGTCCACCTCAACCGGTGTGAAACGCCGCTTGATGCTCAAGGCCCGTCTCCGTCGCAAACTGGACGTGTGCTTCAATCCCTCTATGGGCGACCTGGAGGAAGGCAGGAGCCACTGAGCTCTAGACAGGATGTACTTTTTTGACATTGCAGGGGGTAATTCAAGACTTCTCTACCAAATCACCAGTGGGGAGGTGGGGTATGGTCTGGACTAATACGAGTGAAATGGAGCTAATGATAAGGACTGGGGACACACAAAGCAGACTCATAGAGAGGATGTACAAGGGAGGATGTGGGTGTCACCTTATGTTGGGAACTGATACTGCGATCTTGAGAAAATTCCTGATACTGTAGAGCAGTTCCTGTAAAGTCAATGGTATGTGGTGTATTGTGCATAGTGTGTTTGTTTAGCAGACCAGAGTGTTGTAAGTTACAGTACATTGTAAATGCAGTATACCATGTTGCAATCTTTGCTCTATTTACTTGCACAAATTAAAGCTGATTCTTGTCATAGTCTATCATGTCATGACTCTTATCATTGTGTGTAATCAGTGTGATTACACAGTGTGTAATCTTTATGAATGTATATATTTTTAAAAAACTTTTGTATTTAAAACACTTCATTGCACACAGTCAAATCACAAGTTAATGTATGTGGTGTCAAATGTAACACTATGGTCTCACCCTCATTTTGTGTTAAAACTACTCTGGTCATGGTGTTATTTTTGGAGTTAAAACGACACAATTGTGTAAATATCCAACTCTCAGAGTTGATTCAATTTAACTCCAATGGCCATTTTCCTCTTCAGTAGAATTGATTTTTATTTTTATCATATCCCTATTTTACACTTTTCTGTGTTTGGAATTAACAATCAACTACAGCAGAGTACATTTCTCTTTCAGTTTACTTCCTTTGAGTTATAAGGGTTTGAAGCCTTATTTGAATATTTCTTAGTGACAAATTATATGCTGGTTTGTAATGTGATATCCAATCTCTGTTGGAAGCCCACTTACAGGAAGATGTCCTGCACTTTTAAATCACTCAACTTGCATTTAGAATGCCTGAAGGAGTAGAGAAGAAAATGCAGAATATAAAGACTAGCGATGGGTTCTTTTGCGAACGAACGGCTCTTTTTTTTTTAACGGCTCTTTTTGTTCGAACTCAACGTTTTTAACACCTGTAACTGGTATTTCCTGCAACCTAGAGCAAAAATGGCCCTATGTGATAACAAATAGTTATATTAAGAACGTTGCGCTGAGGTGGTGGGGCTCAGTTATCAAGTTAGCTAAGCAGTTGTGTTGTCAAATATGATCATTATTGGCCTCATTCCACTTTTTAGTACAACCATTCATGACAAATTGTTCACCTATATTTGAACATGGTCTACAATTAGTGTCATCTTCAATTAAAATATTAACTTCCCCGGTAAAACCTATAATGCCTTAGGCTCTTTTCCCTCTCAGTCTCGACTGTAACCCCAGACCCATTCTCTATAACATTAGCTGCGGGCTCATTCTCCGGTGGTGCTGACAAACGTCCAGCAGCAGCAGCTGATAATTGTAGTTAGCTGCGTTTTACACTTAGCTAGCTAACCAACTAGGCAGTTATCAGACACTCACTCGGTCAGAGAAGTATGGCTAAGCTACAAACTAGACATTGCGTTAGCCAACGTCGGCTGACTCCATCTACTCCTGTCTATAGGTCTTCTTCTAGGTTCAAAACAATATGGCTATAGTCCGGTACTTCATTGTCAGAAGAAACCCACTCACACACTGCAATCTAGTGCAGTCAAAAAGTATTCCTTAAGCTCATTGTTCCAAAAGTATTCACCTGAATCTTCGTCAAGCATGGACAACGTTCTAGTTCATTTCTTTATGGTGCACGTGCAGCCCAGAAGTATATAATCGATTTATATCCCCAATTCACAATGTCAGATTGAAAAAACAAGTGACATAACAGATTCATACATATATATGCACTACTCATTGTTTTTTAGGGGGGGGGTTATAGTGAAACATGTACTTTAAGTCTGTTCTCAGGTGGTGAGTCAGGTAGTCCTGGGGGGCGGGGGGCAGATGAAGGGTGAGACTGTTGCAGCTATTGGTAGATGGCCTTCACTTTGTTTTGAAAGGAGGCCAGAAAACTGTCAGAGGTCGGTGTTGATTGTGAGAGAGGGTTTGTCCAGTGGGCGGAGAAGTTTGTTGTTGTTTGAGAAAAGCAGTATTGGGTTTCCTTGTTCATTCCTTATGATGTTGGAGAAATAGGCAGATTTTATTGTGGCAAGTGAGTCCTTGTGTACGTGTTTTTTTTTTGTAGGCCTCCTTCTGGACGATGAGCCCTGTCTGTTTGTAGCGCTGTTCTAGTTGTCATCCTTTGGCTTTCATGGCAGGAGTGTACCCTGGCATTGGGATGTTGGAGACCACCCTTATTTTAAGGGGGGCCAGAACATCCAGGTGGGAGGAGAGCTTGCTCACTGTTGTAATGAGCCAGCAGGTCAGTCACTGCAGATACATTAGGGTCAGTGGTGTCATGTGATTGCAGTAGATCCATTAGGTCAGCAGTGTGGATCCTTTTAGCTATTTCTGTAGGAAATTGTGCACTTGTTGGTAGGCTTGGGCATGGGGGCGGACACACTGAACAGTATGGCCTTGTGGTCAGAGATGGGTATTTCCAGACCTGAGAGGTTGGAGGGAGCCATGGCAGTTGTGCACACAAGGGAAAGTACATTGGTGGGGTAGTTGACATGCTGTGTGAAGTTGAAGCAATTCAACAGGGCCATAAAGTTTCTGTCAAAAGCACATCCATCAGTCCCCTAGCAATTGTGTTGCAGGACACAAGGAGCAGACCGATGTTAGGCACTCAGCTAACTCAGAGAGGAAGACTAGAGGTTTTAGGTGGCCGGTAAATTGGTACTATAAACATTTATTGAGGGCCAGATAATGTACAGGCTATGCATTGAAATGTTACCTGCAATACAGGTGTGACTTTGATCTTCAAGTCAGACTGATGAAGGACAGCAAGCTCACCTACGACCCACAGCATGAGGTTTGTCAAGGTAAACACGATAGTTAAGCAGGTAATAGTAATTGGGTGGTTGCATGTCTATTTGGCACAGAACATCAATACATTTGTCCACAATGTCACTGATGAGTAGGGCTTAGTTGTTCAGGGATCGAGTATTAAAAACAACAAAATTGCCAGGTGACTGGCAAATGAAGTGGGGACTGGCGAGTGGAGTGGGTCAACATCACAACATTCAGCTGCGGTAGGGGAAGACAGGGAGACACAGATCTGTGTGGACTCTTTTGGCTTATGAATGGATTTAGTACCATCTTGCAGTCTGCTGTTGGATTCCAAGTTGAGGACCCATTTTGAGTTCCTTACTAAGGGTTTGCTTAATCCTCTTGTGACCATGACGGAATCCTGATTAAAAGATGTGTGTCCCCCATTCCTGTACTTTGTGGTCCTCCAGAAGATAATAGGTTAATCACTTCAATGCAGGTGTCCAAAGCAGGTATTCAATGCAGGAATTCAAATGAAAAATGAAAATCAGCTGGCTCTAGATTTTGTTGATGGCAAAAAGTCAAATTTCTCATCCACTTTCAATATTGAAGGTAAAAAAATGACTAGATTAAAACGATCAGTAATTGATGAGCTAATCTAAAACAAAAGGTTATTTAAGAAAAATGCACCTTAATTAACTCAACTATAAATTGCTAATACAATTAACTCCGTGTGCTTCATTCTGTAGCTAGAAGACTCCTGACATCTCCAGGCAGTGGGAACACTGAGGGCCTTCAGAGAAGGCCTAATGATTTATAAAACATTTACCAGTCAAGTTTGGACACATACTCATTCCAGGGTTTTATTTGTATTTTCTTTATTGTACAATAATAGTGAAGACTTCAAAACTATGAAATAACATATGGAATTATGTAGTAACCAAAAAAGTGTAAAACAAATCTAAATATATTTGAGATTCTTCAACGTAGCCACCCCTGTGAAAGATTCTCTCAACCAGCTTCATGACCTGGAATGCATTTCAATTAAAAGGTGTCCCTTGTTAAAAGTTAATTTGTGGAATTTCTTTCCTTCTTAATGTGTTGGAGGATTGTGTTGCGACAAGGTAGGGTTGGTATACAGAATAGAAGTCCATATTATGGCAAGAAAAGCTCAAATAAGCAAAGAGAAACAACAGTCCATCATTACTTTAAGACATGAAGGTCAGTCTATCTGGAAAATTTCAAGATCTTTTAAAGTTTCTTCAGTCACAGTGCAGTCACAAAAACCAGCAAGAGCTATGATGAAACTGTGACAATACAGAGGCGGATGCAAGATGCAAGCAACGATGGTTTAATGAATACAGTTTACAGCAGCAACAGGACAGACAGACTGTACTCAGACGGAATCCGACCCAGGGACTAGGGCGCATCTTCCGATGATAGCGTGCTGAGAAATCCAGGGGAGTGTGTCCGGATGGGTAGGAAGGAGCACAGCAGATAATCCACACAAGGGCGGCGAGAGATGAGCACGGACACACGACACAACCTCAGGGAAGTAACAACGATCTGACAACAAGAAACACTGGTTACAGAACATATAAAGGGAAGATAAGTGGTTCCAGCTGGCGCAGACAATCAGGCCGAGATTGGGAACCACGCCCACACAAACACGGGAGAGAGAGAGAGAGAGAGAAAGAGAAAGGGAGGCAGTGGATTCATGAACCGTGACAATACCCCCCCCCCCTAGGAACGCCTCTTGGCGTTCCCAGGTGAATTTACCTGTCGATTGAAATCATCGATAAGGGAGTGATCCAGAATGTCCCTAGCAGGTACCCAACTTCTCTCCTCCGGGCCGTAACCCTCCCAGTCCACCAGGTACTGGAATCCGCGTCCCCTCCTTCTAGAGTCCAAAATACGATTGACAGAAAAGGTGGGTTCCCCATCAACAAGTCGTGGCGGCGGGGGAACCGGGACCGGCGTGCCTGAAACACAGGTTTTATTTTAGACACATGAAAGGTAGGATGAATTCTCCTGTACGCCGGAGGAAGCTTGAGCCGGACCGCCACCGGACTAATGATCCTGGTGACTTTGAACGGGCCGATAAATTTGGGGGCAAGCTTGTTCGAAACGGATCGGAGTGGAATGTTCTTAGTAGAAAGCCACACTCTTTGGCCAACGACGTATACCGGAGGATTCGACCGGTGGCGATCGGCCTTAGCCTTGGTGCGCGCCCCCACCCGGAGAAGAGTCTCACGGGCTCTGCTCCATGCGTGACGGCACCTCTGGATGAAAGCGTGAGCGGAGGGAACAGTGACCTCGGACTCCGTACTGGGAAAGATAGGTGGCTGGTAACCTAAACTACACTCAAACGGAGAGAGACCCGTGGCTGCCACTGGCAACGAATTGTGAGCGTACTCAACCATAGAGAGTTGTTGACTCCAGGAAGAGGGATTCTTAGAAACCAAACATCGCAACACTCTCTCCAAATCTTGGTTGGCCCTCTCCGTTTGACCATTGCTCTGGGGATGAAACCCTGAAGACAGGCTGACACTCGCTCCCAGTAACCTACAAAACTCTTGCCAAAACTTGGACACAAATTGGGGCCCCCTGTCAGAAACTACGTCCATCGGCAGGCCATGTAAGCGAAAGACGTGATCCACGACAGTTACCGCTGTCTCCTTGGCAGATGGTAATTTAGGCAAGGGAATAAAATGAGCCGCCTTCGAGAACCGGTCCACCACGGTCAAAACAACCGTCTTGCCCTGGGAGGGCGGAAGGGCGGTAACAAAATCTAGCACGATGTGGGACCAGGGTCTCGAAGGGACCGACAGCGGTTGGAGTAACCCATCTGGGGGTCGATTAGAAGTCTTCCCAGTGGCACAAACCGAGCAAGCCAAGACAAAACTGTGAATGTCACGAGCCATCAGTGGCCACCAAAAGCGTTGCTTAACCAAAAGCTAGTGCGGCTGACTCCTGGATGACACGCTACGTTGGAGCAATGCCCCCACCGAATAACATCGGACCGACACCCTCCGGCACAAACAACCGATTAGGCGGGCAACCGGGCGGAGGCGTTACCCCTTCTAAGGCCGTTTTGACCCTCGATTCAACCTCCCATGTGAGTGTGGAGACCACTAGGGTCCCGGGTAGGATGCACTCGGGAGTGGATGGGCGTTCGGAATGGTCAAAAATGCGAGAAAGGGAATCGGGTTTGACATTCTTGGAACCCGGGCGATACGAGAGAGAGAAGTCAAAACGTCCGAAAAGAGTGCCCACCGCGCCTGCCTGGAGTTGAGTCGCTTGGCGGTTCTGATATATTCCAAATTCTTGTGATCGGTCCAAACTATAAAAGGTACCCCCGAACCCTCTAACCAATGGCGCCACTCCTCCAGTGCTAACTTCACTGCCAACAACTCTCTGTTGCCAATGTCGTAGTTGCGTTCCGCAGGTGATAACCGATGGGAAAGGAACGCGCAAGGGTGCATCTTGTCATCAGAAGAGGAACGTTGGGAAAGTACCGCACCTACCCCCACCTCTGAAGCGTCCACCTCCACCACGAACTGACGCGAGGGATCGGGAGCTATGAGGATGGGAGCCGAAACAAAGCGGCTCTTGAGTTTGGCGAATGCAGCCTCGGCTGTATCGGACCACCTGAACGTCACTCTGGGGGAGGTTAAGGCGGTAAGAGGAGCGACTATCTGACTAAAGTTGCGAACGAAACGCCGGTAGAAATTGGCGAATCCCAGAAACCCTCTGTAGGGCCTTACGGGAATCTGGGCTTGGCCAATCCACCACAGCCTTAACCTTGTCAGGATCCATGCGAATACCTTCAGTCGAGACGATGTAACCTAGGAATGGAACGGATTGTGCATGAAAATGCATTTCTCCGCCTTGACAAAAAGTCCATTCTCCAACAACCTCTGAAGCACTCGTCTGACGTGCTGAACGTGTTCCTGGAGAGAAGAAGAAAAATCAGTATGTCATCCAGGTAAACATATATGAACTGATCAATCATATCTCTCAGCACGTCATTGACGAGTGCCTGGAAAACCGCTGGGGAGTTGGATAGCCCAAAAGGCATGACCAAATATTCGAAGTGCCCTCTGGGGGTGTTAAACGCGGTCTTCCATTCGTCCCCCCCCCCTTATGCGAACCAAATGATATGCATTACGTAAATCCAACTTAGTGAACACGGATGCTCCCTGTAACCTTTCAAAGGCTGAGGACATCAATGGTAAGGGATAGGTATTCTTCACTGTGATGTTATTCAACCCACGGTAATCAATGCAAGGACGCAGAGATCCGTCCTTCTTCCCCACAAAGAAGAACCCCGCCCCCGCTGGAGAAGAGGAAGGACGAATGAATCCAGATGCCAGAGAATCAGAGATGTAACTCTCCATAGCCTCCCTCTCAGGAACAGAGAGTGAATATAACTTGCCTTTAGGCGGAGACTCACCTGGCAATAATTCTATTGCACAGTCATAGGGACGATGCGGAGGAAGAGAAGCAGCACGGGACTTACTGAACACCTCCTTCAGGTCGAGGTATTCAACGGGCACGTTAGACAAATCCACTGCCTCCTCTAGAAACACAGAATCAGACACAGACGAACAAGCAGACACTAAACAGGACTCAAGACACTTGTTACTCCACATGGATATAGAGTTATGAACCCAGTCAACTCTGGGGTTGTGTTGGGTGAGCCAAGGGTGGCCGAAAACTAATGGTGCAAGGGGTGAGTCCATGAGTAGAAATGATAGTGTCTCAGTGTGATTGCCAGAAGTGATGAGTGTGATAGGTTCAGTGGTGTGAGAAATGTTGGGGAGTTCTTGACCATTGAGAGCGTTGACGGATATCTTGTGCGTGAGTGAGGTGATAGGAATCTGGAGTTTGTGAGCGAGCTTGAAGTCCATGAAATTACCCTCTGCTCCTGAGTCCAGTAAGGCTTGGGTGTCGTGCGTGTGGGTAGCCCATCTTAGTCTTACCGGGAGGAGAGTAGATGATGAGGTCTTCTCTGTGGTGACACCACCCGATAGTAGCCTCATGCTTACTACCGGGCCTGATCTTTTACCGGGCAGGAGTGGATAAAGTGGCCCGCTCTACCACAGTAGAGACAGAGTCCTTGGGATCTCCGCCTCTCCTTCTCTTCCCGGGAGAGGCGAGCTCTTCCCAGCTGCATGGGTTCGTGAGCGGAGGCTGAACTGGCCGTGTTCCCGCCGCTGGAATGCCAGCCCTCCGTGTCGTTATCTGGTCTGTTAGGGCATGCTCGGCGGCCAATACGACTCAGACGAGCGTCGACCCTCAAGGCTAGTTCCACTAGTCCATTTAAACTCCTGGGAAGGTCCAGAACATAAATCTCCTTCTGGATCCGGTCCTCCAGCCCATGCAGGAACATGTCCCACTGCGCCACCTCGTTCCATTGACACTCTGCGGCCAGAGTGCGGAATTGGATGGAGTATTCCGATACTGAACGGTCTCTTTGGCGAAGGTCAGCGAGTAGTCTGGCCGCCTCCCTACCCGCCACGGCCCGATCGAAGACCCTTCTCATCTCCTCGGAGAGTGTCTGGAAAGAGGTGCAGCATGGGTCCTGGTTCGCCCACACCGCCGTTCCCCAAAGAGCCGCTTTGCCTGATAGCAGTGTGAGTACGAATGCTACCTTAGACTGTTCACGGTTGAAGGTCCGTGGCTGCAACGAGAAATGCATGGAACATCTCGTAAGAAAAGCTCTGCAATAGTCAGGATCACCTGAATAACCCTCTGGTGTCGGTAGCCGTGGCTCTAGCTGGGAATCCGGCTCTGGCGGGGCGGGTTGAACTGCCGGTGTAGGTGGCGCAGCGGAACCCCTCAGATGTTGTAATTGTTGGGTCAGCTGGGATACCTGCGTCGCAAGGGCTTGTACTGCCCGACCTGTGCTGGAGATGTTCTCCTCTTGTTGATCCATTCTCGTGATACTGCGGGAAATGAATTCGGTCAGACTCGTTGAACTCGCTGCATCCATGGTCTGGTCAGATCGTTCGTGATGTCCGGATGGGTAGGAAGGAGCACAGCAGATAATCCACACAAGGGCAGCGAGAGATGAGCACGGACACACGACACAACCTCAGGGAAGTAACAACGATCTGACAACAAGAAACACTGGTTACAGAACATATAAAGGGAAGATAAGTGGTTCCAGCTGGCGCAGACAATCAGGCCGAGATTGGGAACCACGCCCACACAAACACGAGAGAGAGAGAGAGAAAGAGAAAGGGAGGCAGTGGATTCATGAACCGTGACAGAAACTGGCTCTCATGAGGACCGCCACAGGAAAGGAAGACCGAGTTACCTGCTGCGGAGGATAAGATCATTAGAGTTACCAGCTTCAGAAATAGCTAAATAAATGCTTCAGAGTTCAAGTAAGACACATCTCAACATCAACTGTTCAGAGGAGACTGCATGAATCAGACCTTCATGGTCGAATTTTTGCAAAGAAACCCCTACTAAAGGACACCAATAAGAGGTGTGATGGTTTGGGGGTGCTATGCTGGTGACGATGTCAGTAGAGGAAGAGCGGAGAGAGTCTGCAATTCGATTGGAAGGGAATAAGAAAACAATCAAACTTTTAATCAGTGTGGCTGCGGTTCGGCACGGCTGTACTGTGACTGGGTCAGAGATGGTGATAGAGAAGAAAGCGAAGCAAATCTGGAGCATAGCGGTACAAGCGGGAGAGATCTATGGAGGCGGAGATGAAGAAAAGGAAGTTTGAGGAGAGCAACATAGTTTCCAACACCAGCAGCATTTTGGCGGTAGAGAGTTCTAAGGAGTACGGGCAAGATACCTTGTGAGGGGATCATGGAGGTGAGAGGAGCATAAAGGAATTCTGAAGTTGGAGTTGGGATGATGAGCCCAATAAGTTTGACGGCTGTGATTGGGGAAGTTGCCAATTCTAAAGTGAGCTGGGAGCTTGTTGGTGTTCTAAATTAGATAGCTATCCAGGCTACTCACCATACTATAGGCTAAAGATCTGAACCATCACTAGAATAGTTATTTATATGTTATTGAGTACGCCTGTATCTTTGTTGTTTTGTAAGATATGTAAGGTCTTTTATATGTTGCAATAAAGTTGACTAAAGTAGTAGCATTTTTTAAAAACTTATTTTCACTTGGTAATGAGTAATTATATAGAAATTGCTTATAGGTAACTATAAAGTTACACTTCACTTTAAATAGCTAAATCCTGTGTAACAACTAGCAAAAACCTTGTACTTATGCAGATATGTACTCTGTGTATCACTGTGTTTATTTTCTCACTTGGACGGCACTTTCAGAAGCTGATGATTAGATTGTCAGAATGGTTAACGTACTTTGTAGGTACACTTCAAGTAAGTACACGTCAAGATACACTTAATTATAAATAGATAAATCCTGTGTAACCCCTGTTAATTACATTGTACTCATGCAGATATTACACATACTCTGTAGTGTACTTGTGGGTTTATCCTCTCACTTGGATTGTGCTTCCAGAAGCTATACAATTAGGGTCAGGTTGTCAGGATGGCTAATGTACTATATAAGTACACATAAGTACACATGGGCTCCCGAGTGGTGCAGTGCAAGAGGCGTCACTACAGTCCCTGGTTTGAATCCAGGCTGTATCACATCCGGCCGTGATTGGGAGTGTCATAGGGCTGCGCACAACTGGCCCAGCGTCGTCCAGGTTTGGTCGGGGTAGGCTGTCATTGTAATTAAGAATTTGTTCTTAAATGACTTGCCTAGTTACCAAAGGTAAAAAAAAAAAACTGGACGCAATGACGTCACAACTTTAAACAAAAAACATAGAATGTTGAAATAAAATACAATTAAGTGGTTGAAGTGTTTATATGACCCATTTAGTCAAAATCAAATAAAATTGTATTAGTCATGGGGACGACATCATCGATGCACTCCTTTTTTCCCACCTTCTCTTCACGCAAATGACGGGGTTCTGGGCCTGTTCCCGGGAAAGCAGTATATCATTCACATCGGGCTCGTCAGACTAGTTAAAGGAAAAAAAGGATTCTGCCAGTTTGTGGTGAGTTATCACAGTCCTGATGTCCAGAAGTTATTTTTGGTCATAAGAGACGGTAGCAGCAACATTATGTACAAATAAGTTTAAAAATAAGTTACAAACAACGCAAAGAAACAAACAAAAAAACACAATTGGATAGGAACGTCAGCCTTCTTCTCCGGTGCCATCTGTATTCACAAATTGCACACTAATAAATTGACAGCAGCCTGTATACCATGCCCACCTATCTGTTTCATGTCTCAGGTAGCCCGCAAAATCCTGTGGATAGAATGCAATAACTGAATAATATTTGTCATAATCCTAACATACTGACCAGACCGGACACATTGCGTGCGCAAGCGTCGCAAAATACATTTAGAAATCCATGTTATTCAATTATTGCACCCACACTGCTCGTGCGCGCCAACGAGTGTCTGCGATGCCAAGGGCTAAAATAGAACTCCTTTCTATTTCTGATGCAGATCGCGCTGAAAGTCCTGTTTCTCCCATCTCCTCACTGTGTTATAGAAGCAGGTACCCACGTGCCATCTCCTCATTGGTTAAACCCACGTGGGTGATTGAAAGACAGACTGTTTTGCCGGTGGTCGTGGTAATACTATGAAAGTTTAGATGCCGATCACCATATAAGTTCAAAGATGAAAAAGCCTGGAAGGAGGAGAGATGACTAGAAACGATTCGGTTGGCTGTTTTATGTGTGGATTAATTGTCGAAGTAGAGGACCTTGTGCATTTCATGTAAAATAACAACTCAATGTTTATATCCCAGGACAAATTAGCTAGCAACAGCAAGCTAGCGAAATAGGACAAATTGGCTAGCAAGTGCAAGCTAACTAGTTAAATTGCCATACATGTTTAACACTTTTCAACTTGTCCCAAATTAATTTAATTGGTTCAGAGTTTGTTTTGATATTTTAATCTGCGTGTCGTGATTGCATTTGGTGTAGGGGGACAAAATACATTTATGCACGACAGTGCACACGCACAGCCGGTTTGGGTTCCGTGTAATTCTCATGTGCCTAGGCCTACTTATCGCCAGAGTCTGTGCCATGGTGAAGCTTGAACTCATGTACTAAATCTGAAACAATATGATGGTGACATTTACAATTGCTGTCATTCTTGAAAGTCAGGACAAACCTTGTCCTGCAAAGAAACATACTTTTTTATAGTTGAATAAATTGATTTTGCAAGCAGTAGGCATTTTCGTGATGCCATCACTTGCCCCGCATCTTCTAAATTATAAATTTTGAAAAACACTGTTTTCATCATCAATTTTGACAATAAAGGAAGTTCGACAAAAGAAAATCAGACGGGCGACTCAAGCAGCTCAGGACAGACGGGCGACTCTGGCAGCTCAGGACAGACGGGCGATTCTGGCAGCTCTGGACAGGCGGGAGCACCTGTAGTGAGGAGACGGAGAGCCAGCCTGGTGCGGGGGGCTTCCACCGGAGGCCTGGTGCGTGGAAGAGGCACCGGATAGACCAGACCGTGGAGGCGCACTGGAGGTCTCGAGCACTGAGCCTGCACAACCCTACCTGGCTGGATACTCCCCATAGCCAGGCCAGTGTGGCGAGGTGGAATGGACCGCACTGGGTTGTGCTGGCGAACCGGGGACACCATGCGTAGGGCTGGTGCCATGTACTACAGAGGTCAGCTACTTCGGACATCTTCTCACAGCGACTGGAATCAAGCCAGATCCACAGAAGATCTTAGCCATACAAGAAATGGAGCCACCAAAGAACCATGCAAAGCTGGAAACAGTGCTTGGCATAGTCAACTACATTAGCCAAGTTTGCACCCAGCCTCTCCAATGCTAATGCACCCCTGCGCCAACTGCTGAAGCAGTCCAGCGAGTTTCTCTGGGACAAGCAACACGACATTGCTTTCCAGAATGTGAAAGACTTGATCACGAGAGAACCAGGACCAATCCTTGCCTACTTACGATCCCAACAAAGAGCTCAGACTACAAGTGGACACGTCGAAGTATGGACTAGGTGCAGTGCTACTGCAAGAAGGAAAGCCCATCGGTTACGCTTCCAAATCTCTCACAGACTGTGAAATCAACTACACTCAAATCGAAAAGGAGCTCTACGCCATTCTGTTCGGATGTAAACGTTTCCATCAGTACATATATGGATGACAAGTCATTGTGGAATCCAACCACAAGCCCCTTGAGTCAATTATGAGGAAACCACTAGCCGCAGCCCTGCCAAGGCTACAGAGAATGATCCTTCAACTACAGAAATACGACTTCACAATCACTCACCGTCCAGGCAAAGACATCTCTGTCGCAGACACACTCTCCAGGAAGTTTCTTACCTATAAGGACAGCAGACTAAGTGAAGGCATGGACATGCAAGTGTACACTGTGTATAGCAACTTACCAGTTATTGACACAAAACTGAAGGAGATCCAAGCAGAAACAGAAAAGGACTCGCAACTCGCACAGCTGAGGAAAGTCATACAGGATGGATGGCCTGAGGAGAGGAGAAAATGCCCTCAGAGCGTCTCAGAATTCTGGAACCATCGTGATGAACTATCACAGATCAACTGAATAATAAGGAGAAGAAATCATTATTCCTACCAGTCTCAGAGAAGAGATTTTGACAAAAGATCCATGCTAGACACATGGTCAGTTTGATCCTGGTTGGCGATACGTGAACATGCCAGTTATAGCTAGCTAATAAAGAGCTACGTTAAGAAATATCCTATAGTACTGCATTTTATTATTTTGACATTCCCCACCCGACCAGCAGAAACGGGCAGCGTTTAGGTCATGTAATTGATTCTGTTAGAAAGGGGAGAAAGTGTCCTTTACAATGGTATTGACATTACAGTTGATCTGGAAGTATAACGTTTTTGTATAAAATAAGGGCAATTTTACGGACCAAGGCGATGTACGAGTTTACGTGAGTTTATGTTACACAGTATATCATTAATTGATGTATAGCATTATTGAGTTTATCACAAATTGATGTAGCAATCGCAGATTGCCACCTTTAATTAATACACGACATGTCTCATAGTCTAAGGTTGGGACTTTGGTTGACGAAGGCGCTCAAAGCAGCAACATAAAATCTAACTGGCAGATAGAGGCCAATGTTCAGGAGCAAGTGCACTTACAACACCTAGCGCTCACGAGCAAGTACATTTTTAAACTGATTTCCTGAGCAAAGGCAACACATGTTCCAGCCCTTCTGACAATAGGACGCAGGCAGAAAAGGTAATAGACAACGACTTTAATGTGCACTGGAATTATGGAGATTCTCATTTTCTATGACTATGAATGGGCTTTATACTGTAAGTTTATCATACTAGAAATACAGATTCCATATATGTTCGTTTGTAGGCATATTTTATATGAATCTAATAGCCTAATAATCTCGAAAAAGTCATTATTTGTGCCAGTTCAAAATTATACATGCGAACAAACAAATAAACTGCTTTTGGACGGTCCAATACAATTATAATAAAGTCATGCAGATCCTTAGGCTACCCAGAGAAAACTTGATGAATTAACAGCGCAATAGCTACTCGTGTATGAGACGTTTGTTTTATTACTGTGGCAAAGGCAAATGTGGTTATTATAAGAAAGTGTTAACCTATAAATTCACTGTTTGCTAAAATGTATTATAACAGCGAATTACCACAGTCTGTGGTGGTCTTAAAACGGGCGTATTTTCAGATTGTGCATGACTGACTGGGACACTCCTATCCTGTTATTGTCAATGAAGGAAAAACATTCACCAACACAGGAACCATCTGACTCGCTCAAATTGGTCAGTAGCTTATTATGTATTTGTAATTATTGTAGTTCTACAAGTACTTGAGCAGTGGGTGTGTAGACCTATTTTGTCTGTCAACATCTAGTCTTGGAAATCCCAGACCTATTTCAACAGCACTAAGTATGCATGTATGCAGCACTTTGTATGTCGAAACATTACCATTAAGCGTAATGACTTTTATACGTATTTTCCGGACGTTGACATCAAGTGTGTCTCAGGTGCTGAATGAAAGGTTAGAAGACACATTTTCTGGAAGTCGTAAATATGTCTTATATGGACATACAAAATGAACTATTTTCTGTACATTGAAAATATTTATTTTCCGGATATTGAAAATACGTATATTTCAGTCATTGATTGTATGGCCAAATTTCAACTGCTATACATTCTCAATGAAGTAAGCATTATATCACAAGCATACTTTTTCACGCCTCTTAATATGAAATAATAGCCAACTGAAGATTGCAACAAAATATTTGTTATTTCTCCTATTACATGCACTTATGCTAGATTTTTGAATTGCTTTGAAACTAGCAGCAATGATGTTCAAAATACTTTTAACGTACAGAATAAACCAGCAGACCACTTCAACTACAATAACTGTCACAGATAATATTTGTTTTTGACTGTGATATGGTGTGGTTTATCTACCTAAGTTGAATGCATTGACTTTAAGTCACTCTGGATAAAAGTGTCTGCCAATGTAAATGTAAAAACAAACACTTGCAAAGCATGCTGGGTATTATTCTAATGAGCTCGGCCTCAAAACAAGTACAAATTTGGTCGGTGCAGACCATATCCAAATCTGTCCGAATCATAGAAGTCTAGGCTGTTTCACAAGTTTGAACATCACGTCACAGTTTAGTACAGTAGAGCACAGTATAACACAGAAGAGTACAGTACAGTATGGTACAGTACAGTTTAATTCATTAGAGTACAGTAAAGTACAGTACGGTAGGGTACAGAATAGTTTAATTTAGAGTATAGTGCAGTACAGTACTGTACAGTAGAGTTTAATTCAGTAGAGGAGTATAGTTTAATTCAGTAGAGTACAGTTCAGTAGAGTACTTTAAAGTTAAGTAGGGTACAATAAAGTACACTATACTTTACTGTACTCTAGTGTGCGCTACTGTATTGTACTGTACTTTTCTTTACTCTAATGTGTACTGTAATGTACTCTGCTGTGCTGTACTGTACTGTATTTTGCTGTACTGTGCTGTCCAAACTTGCAAAACCTAGATGTCAATGATTGTTTTAGATTTGGTCCGGTTCGGACCAATGTTCGGTTAACATTTTTTTTATCACTGAGCAAATTTCGGGGCTGAGGAGTGCAAACTTGAAAGTTGTGAAAATTCAATGCAACTTCCGGCGTGCGTTTACTGTGAACACTGAGGCTGTACCCACTTTAAGTTAGTTTTAACAGTGGTCATGTAGGCTACTGTGGATATTTGATCATAACGTAGGCCTACCATAGTGGCCTATCAACAAAAGCAATGGAGAAAATGCATCCCATAACATTTTAACATGGAAATAGCTGTTCTATCGTTCAGCCTACAGTAGCAGCCAATGTGTGGTGTTCAACGTAGGCCTACATTCCATGAGACTTTTTGAAGAAAAACATGCAGGGCTTGACATTAACCTGTTTATCCACTTGTCCTTCAGACAAGGACGTGACTGAAAATATTGTGTTGTTTGATGCAAGAAACCACTTTACAAAATAAAATTCCTCATTAGTTCCATACCATTATTAAAGAGAATCAGACAAATGATGCTACCCTCTGCCTATTGGCTACTTAGCTTATTCACGCATGTCTCAATAGACAACACTTCCTCTTTAAGACAAAAAAAAATATCTTTACCAAAGATGTCTAGAAATGACACATTTTGTGCTCTTGTAAGAAGCAATCACTCCCCCATTGCTGACTACAAATGATCCATACCTGGGCTAATAACTCACTAACTAGCAAAGGTTATGAGGAAATGTACAAATGTGCACACATCGCTACATGTAGCTCTCACTTTGATCTCAAAACAAGCGCATCTACTCACAACCACTCATGCTGTAAAAACAGTCCAGTTCAAAGTGAATGGCACAGATCCATACAGTGCATTCAATATGTATTCAGACCCCTTCCCTTGTTACATTGCAGCCTTATTCTAAAATGGATCAAATAATTTTTCCCCCTCATCAATCTACACACAATACCCCATAATGACAAAGCAAAAACACGTTTTTAGAAATGTTTTGTTAATTTATAATAATAAAAAAACATTTTAAAAATACCTTATTTTCATAAGTATTCAGACCCTTTGCTATGAGACTCGAAATTGACCTCAGGTGCATCCTGTTTCCATTGATCATTCTTGAGCTGTTTCTGCAACTTGTTTGGAGTCCACCTGTGGTAAATTAAATTGATTGGACATGATTTGGAAAGGCACACACCTGTCTATATAAGGTCCCACGGTGAACAGTGCATGTCAGAGCAAAAACCAAGCCATGAGGTCGAAGGAATTGTCCGTAGACCCCAAATGTATGCCGGACCGGATGTCTGTGGACGTCTCGGAACGTCTATGATTGGTTCAAATCAATGTCCTTGGGTTATTGATGCGGGAGGCAACCTGTCTGCATTGGTGGAAAAAGTAGTCAATTGTCATAATTGAGCAAAAGTAAATGCTATTCATCAAATTAATATAAATTAATATAATATAATATAATAATATATATAAATTCATTATATCAAGCAAACCAGATGGCACAATTTCCTTTTTTACATTTCTATTTATTTATAGACAGACAGGGTCAGTATTTGTGTTTAGTAAGTCCTCCAGATCAGAGGCAGTAGGGATGACAACACGTTATATTGATAGGTTTGTGAATTGGACCATAATTATGTCCTGCCTGAGCATTCAAAATGTAACAAGTACTTTTTGGTGTCAGGGAAATGTACGGGTATACATATCCCCATTCGCCGACGCCACTGGGATCCACTGGGATCCGACACATAACGAAAAATACTTTACAATTTATATACACTACCATTCCAGAGTTTGGGATCACTTAGAAATGTCCTTGTTTTTGAAAAAAAATTACATTTTTTGTCCTTTAAAAGAACATCAAATTGATCCGAAATACAGTATAGACATTGTTAATGTTGTAAATGACTAATGTAGCTGGCAACGGCTCATTCTTTATGGAATATCTACATAGGAGTACAGAGTCCCATTATCAGCAACCGTCACTCCTTTGTTCCAATGCCACATTGTTAGCTAGTCCAAGTTTATAATTTTAAATGGCTAATTGATGATTAGACAACGCTTTTGCAATTATGTTACCACAGCTGAAATCTGTCAGTCTGATTAAAGAAGCAATAAAACTGGCCTTTAGACTAGTTGAGTATCTGCAGCATCAGCATTTGTGGGTTCGATTACAGGCTCAAAATGGCCAGGAAGAAATAATTTCCTTCTGAAACTCGTCAGTCTATTCTTGTTCTGAGAAATGAAGGCTATTCCATGCGAGAAATTGTCAAGACACTGAAGATTACATACAACGATGTGTACTACTCCCTTCACAGAACAGCGCAAACAGGCTCTAACCAGCATAGAAAGAGGAGTGGGAGGCCCCAGTGCACAATTGAGCAAGAGGACAACTACATTATAGTGTCTAGTTTGAGAAACAGACGCCTCACAAGTCCTCAACTGGCAGCTTCATTAAATAGTACCTTCAAAACACCAGTCTCAACATCAACAGTGAAGAGGTGACTACAGGATGCTAGCATGTTGTTAAACAAGTTTTCTGCAGACATATTTTGGGCATGCAACTGCAAAAATGGTTTTGGCTTTAAGTTAACACTGTGTCATCTAAAATAGTTATTTGTACGGGGGACATATCATACAGCAGTGGTTCCCAACTCCGGTGTTCGAGTACATCTGTTTACAGTAAACACACCAGCGTGTCACACACACACATGTAAAGTGTCCTCTGTAATTATTTGTTGTTGTTTTGGCGATGTATCCAGCACTTTGGATTTGAAATGATATGACTGAAGTTAAAATGCAGACTGTCAGCTTTAATTTGAGGGTAATTCCATCCATATCGGGTGAACCGTTTGGAAATTACAGCACTTTTTGTACATAGTCACCCCATTTTAGGGGACCAAAAGTATTGGGACAAATTCACTTATTTTTATTTTTTCTTTATTTAACTAGGCAAGTCAGTTAAGAACAAATTCTTATTTTCAATGACAGCCTAGGAACAGTGGGTTAACTGCCTGTTCAGGGGCAGAACGACAGATTTCTACCTTGAACTTTGAACTTGCAACCTTCCGTTTACTAGTCCAACGCTCTAACCACTAAGCTACCCTGCCGCCCCCTATTTGTGTATGAAAGTAGTCAAAAGTTTAGTATTTGGTCCCATATTCCTGGCACACAATGATTACATCAAGCTTTTGACTCTACAAACTTGTTGGATGCATATGCACTTTGTTTTGGATAATATTGTTATGTTCCCCAGCAAGAAAACCAAATAACGTCACTCAAACAGAAAGGGGAACTAACAAAGAAAGACTGACAACCAAAATGGAACAGGTGGGGTTTTAGGAGGGGTTCTGAAAGACGCTCATGGGTGTGTCCACTGAAAGTAGACAAGCAACAACAACTGGAACCTAAAATACACCCATATTTGCCTAAGAAGAAGCAAACAGAATAAAAACCCACACCAACCTTAAAGACAGGAAGCAAACCAAAAAGTGGCACAAAGCAAAAACAGGACAGATCAGATAAAAGATTGTTTGTCTAGAAATCAAAATGGGGTGAGCCAACTAAAGGTGTTAACCCTGCACATTTCTCAAGGCAACTGAGCACTGGGCCAGCCACTCTTAAATGTCACCTGTGCCAACACAGGTGAAACCTCGTTCCGACTAACTAGATGGACTACCGAGCACAGGTAAATACATACTGACTAATGAGATAACACCAGTCGGTGCGCCCTACTTCTCATGCGCTATATGTGCTAGTCCAACCTCAAAACATATATAGAAAAACCAAATCCTGTCAAACTTATTTACAATAAAAGTGACTCCAAAATTACACAATACATTATTACCATTAATCTGGTTTTGGCACAAAATAATCTGAAACACAACCAAAACAAAAAGCAAAAGCAGTTCCACAAGTTGGTGGAATCACAAGCTTGATATAATAGTTGAGTGCTAGGAATATGGGACCAAATACTAAACTTTTGACTATTTTAACACACATAAGTGACCTTGTCTCAATACTTTTGGTCCCCCTAAAATGGGGGGAAATGTACAAAAAGTGCTGTAATTTATAAACGGTTCACCTAATTTTTAAAATGTATTTAACCAGGCAAGTCAGTTAAGAACAAATTCTTATTTACAATGACTGCCTACCCCAGCCAAACCTGGACGACGCTGAACCAATTGTGAACCACCCTATGGGACTCCCAATCACGGCCAGATGTGATACAGCCTGAATTCAAACCAGGGACTGTAGTGACGCCTCTTGCACTCAGATGCAGTACCTTAAACCGCTGCGCCACTCAGGAGCCCATGGATGAAAATATCTTCAAATTAAAACTGCCAGTCTGCAATTTAACCTCATAGTCAGAGTGCTGGAGTACTGAGCCAAAACAACAACAAAATGTGTCACTGTTCCAGTAATTACAGAGGGCACTTAATCTCTGGCCCATTTTGTACCTTTAATGCCTTGTTTTTTCTCATTACAGAGCAACAAAAATGAGAAGGTTGTCTCGTTTGCTTGAGTCAACAGCTTTACTTGTGATGAGCATTCTGTGCTTGGTCATAATTTTTATTAAAGAGGACATTCGTCCTAAAAAACCCTCAAACCATTTCCAGATAAACAGGAGGGAATCAACGTATCAAAACAGACCTCGGAAACCAACCAGTGAGAGCGCAGGTGTTTCTACCTGGGGCCATTGTGAACGGAATGAGTCTGCGGCCAATGTGTCAGGGTTTTCCTCTCTGCCAGTTCACATCCAAGACTTCCTTTTCTATCGTCACTGCCGCCACTTCCCAATGCTGCTGGATGTACCTGATAAATGTGGAGGCCCTCACAAGTCTGCTGACGTCTTTCTTCTGCTGGTCATAAAAAGCTCACCTGCGAATTATGACCGCCGTGAGGTACTACGGAAAACCTGGGCCAAGGAGAGACTGCAGAATGGAGTCTGGATTCACAGGATTTTTCTCTCGGGAACAACAGGCACAGGCTTTGAGAAGCGCAAGCTAAATAAGCTTCTACGACTGGAGAACCGTGAGCATAATGACATCTTGCAGTGGGACTTCAACGACTCCTTCTTCAACCTCACCCTGAAGCAGATTTTGTTCTTAGAATGGATGGACAAGAACTGCCGCCAGGCCCGATTTCTCCTCAACGGTGACGATGATATCTTCGCCAACACAGATAACATGGTGGACTACCTTCAGAGTCTAAAAGACAATGATGGTGACAAGCACCTTTTTGCAGGTCATCTAATCCGCTATGTAGGACCCATTAGAGAGTCAGGGAGCAAATACTATGTCCCAGTCCAGGTTCAAGAGTCAGACTCATATCCCCCTTACTGTGGGGGAGGGGGCTTCCTGCTCTCTGGAAACACAGCTATGGTCATTTACAAAATGACCCATACCATTCCCATTTTGCCAATTGATGATGTTTACATGGGAATGTGTCTGGAAAAGGCTAGTCTTGGGCCAGAGTCCCATTTCGGAGTCAGGACTGCTGGACTTCATGTCCCCTCCCAAAACGTGGACACTTACGATCCTTGTTATTACAGGGAAATAATTTTAGTACACAGATTTCTGCCTCATCAGATATATATTATGTGGCACGGAATACATGAACCTAACTTGAGATGTAGTAATTCGCAAGGTTCTCTTTAGCCATCTGTCCTGTTGAAATCAGTTGCCTGTTGAGGTTTGTTTTTCCAGTCTTTTTTTTCCAAACATGTGTGATGTCTGAAAGTTGTTTTTGTTGTTGTAAATACAGACTAATTTTAAGATGTAAATTATGGGATTGATTGCTTCTTCTGTGTATGTACATAGAAATGATCAAAGTTTATATAATGTATTGTTTTAAGTCAGTATCACTTCTTTCTATTTAATAAATGAAAACATGCATATTAAAAAATATATATGATATTGATTCTATATCAAACGCTAATAAAATAAAATGCATCTTTGATTTTTGCCATGTGTATGGCTCTAGCTCATTTTGGCGATTGTTGTTAAGTAATTGAGGTAAATATTATTGAGTATATGTATATGTTTATAAAGTATATGTTTTTATTGTTCATAAACCCACCGGACCACAAATAAGCCATATTTCACAATAATTTCCACTGCAGATCACCATAAACAATGGATTTCATGAATTCATATTTTATTTAACCAGGCAAGTCAGTTCTTATTTACAATGACAGCCTACCCCAGCCAAACCCAGATGACGCTGGGAAAATTATGCGCTGCCCTATAGGACTCCCAATCAAGGCAGGATGTGATACCCCTGCGCCACTCGGGAGCCTACTCAGAATCTGTCATCCTTTTCTCTTCAGTACTTCAGCTGTAGCCACACATTTTAACATTTATAGTATGAAAGTAATACTATTATTACATAAACCAAGTAGAGACATGGGATGGCAGGTAACCTTGTGGTTAGAGCATTGGGCCAGTAAACGAAAGGTTGCTGGATTGAATCCCTGAGCTGACGAGGTAAGAATCTGTTGTTCTGCCCCTGAACAAGGCAGTTAACCCACTGTTCCGCGGTAGGCTGTCATTGTAAATAAGAATCTGTTCTTAACGGACTTGCCTAGTTAAATAAAACAACTTTTGGAAGCATACAAACAACATTCTGTTATTACAAGTGCCTGATACTGTATTGGCAAAGGGGGATACTTAGTCATTTGTTCAACTGAAATGTGTCTTCCACATTTATCCCAACCCCTCTGAATCAGAGAGGTGCAGGAGGCTGCCTTAATCGACAGTGCCCGGGGAAGTGGGTTAACTGTCATTCTGCTCAGGGGTAGAACGACAGATTTTTGTCAGCACGGGGATTTGATTCAGCAACCTTTTGGTTACTGGCCCAACACTCTAACCACTAGGCTACATACTGTACCTCCCCATATTGAGAATAGAATAAGTGTAGTATAAGTGTAGAAAGGGAACTGACGTACAGTAGGCGGTATCTTTTCAACGGACACAAGTTTTGTATTTCTGTGGATGTTTGGACAATGATGGATCTATCTATATTTGACAGCTGGCATTATTATTAAAGTAAACGATTCACAACACATTCTTGATTAATAATTTTCTTAACATTTTTCACTTGTGTAACTACAATGCCTCAGGAATCCCCCACCACCCGCTAAACTCAGAACAATCCTGCCCAACTTGCACAGTGGATGATTACATGAGCTGCTTTATATAATTAACATTTCATTATTTATTTTCCATATTTTCTCATTGTTTCTGTGATCAAAAAATACAATTAACATTTAAATGTTCTGTGTAGTATTTTAATATTTTGATACTTTGTGCAAGGAAATTGATAAGCATTAAAAACTTTGTGGATGGAGCCTCCTGAGTGGCGGAGCGGTCTAAGACACTGCATCACAGATGCTGGTTCGAGACCCGTGCCGGTCGTGACCGGGAGATCCATGAGACGACGAAAAACTGGCGTCATCCGAGTTAGGGGAGGGTTTGGCCGGCCGGGATATCCTTGTCCCATCAAGTGTATGGTGTTTCCTCTGACACAAAATGTTTTTTTTTGTGGATCGGTATAATTTGTATGTATAAAATTTACGGCCCGATGTACTTGGGCCAATTCTGGGCAATCATTCATTTTGATTCCGGGCCGAGTCTAACACCCGATTCAATCAGTTCCGGCCGCTTCTGGGCCGCTTCCTCATTGCTAGCTGTGTGACGATTGGGCAGGAAATGTTTGTGGTCGACTTCAAAATAAAAACGTTAGACAAGAAATTATTTGTCAAATCAAATCAATCAAATCAAACTTCATTTGTCACATGCGCCGAATACAAGTATAGACCTTACTGTGAAATGCATACTTACGAGCCCTTAACCAACAGTGCAGTTCAAGAAGAGTTAAGAAAAATACTTAACAAATAAACTATAGTAAAAAATAATAAAAAGTAACACAATAACAATAATGAGGCTATATACAGGGGGTACCGGTACCGAGTCAGTGTGTGGGGGTACAGGTTAGAGGTAATTTGGACATGTAGGTAAGGGTGAAGTCACTATGCATAGATAATAAACAGCGAGTAGCAGCTATCTTCAAAACAAATGGGGGGGGGTCAATGGCCATTTGATTAATTGTTCAGCAGTCTTATGGCTTGGGGGAAGAAGCTGTTAAGGAGCCTCTTGGTCCTAGACTTGGTGCTCCAGTACGCTTGCAGCAGAGAAAACAGTCTATGAATTGGGTGACTGGAGTCTCTGACAATTTTATGGGCTTTCCTCTGACACTGCCTATTATATAGGTCCTGGATGGAAGGAAGCTTGGCCCCAGTGATGTACTGGGCCGTATACGTTAACCTCTGTAGCGCCTTACTGTCAGATGTCGAGCAGTTGCCATACCAGGCGGTGATGCAACTGGCAGGATGTTCTTGATGGTGCAGCTGTAGAACCTTTTGAGGATCTGGGGACCCATGCCAAATCTTTTCAGTCTCCTGAGGGGGAAAAGGTTTTGTCGTGCTTGGACCATGATAGATTGTAGGTGATGTGGACACCAAGGAACTTGAAGCTCTCGACCTGCTTCACTACAGCCACGTCGATGTGCTCGGCCCTACTTTTCACATAGGCCAGGATTATTTCCTGTGTAACAATGTTTTTGTTGCAAATTGCGTTGGTGGTATTGATTTATTTTTAATAATTTTTGTAAAAAATGTATATATTCCTATTCCCTTACTAACATTGTTCCTGTTCCGTTATTGATGTCCTAGTACAAAGCACTCTCACACTGATATGGTGCAATTTATCAGATACTGTGTTCTATGTAATGGCCTAATTCACTCATTGATAGAAGTCATAAATCATTAGGATATTAAACGCAGCACAACTTGGACAGTCAACAGCATACGCAAGATGTGAAAACCAAAACAAATAAGCCTTTTACAAAGGACCTCCCTTCAGTGGTGTAAAGTGTAAAATATTTTTACTTAAGTACTTTACACCACTGCTTAAGTAGTAGTATTTGTACTTAAGTAAAAATATTTTGAAGTACTAAAGTAGTTATTGGGGGTTTCTGTACTTCACATTACCATTTATATTTTTGACAAATTTTACTTCATTCCTAAAGAAACTAATGACATTTTTACTCCTTACATTTTCCCTGAAATCCAAAAGTTACGTTTTGAATGCTTAGCAGGACAGAAAATGGTCCAATTCACACACTTATCAACTGAACCTCCATGGTCATTCTTACTGCCTCTGATTTGGTGCACTCACTAAACACAAATTCATCGTTTGTAAATAATGTCTGACTGTTGGAGCATGCCCCTTGCTATCCAGAAATAATAAAAAAAACAAGAAAATTGTACCGTCTGGTTTGCTTATTAATACAAGGAATTTTTAATTATTCATAATTTTACTCTTGATACTTAGATATATTTAAAACCAAATTCTTTTAGACTTTTACTCAAGTAGTCATTTCCTGGGTGACTCACTTTTACTTGAGTCATTTTCTAATAAGGTATCTTTACTTTTTCTCAAGTATGACAGTTGGGTACATTTTCAACCACTGTACCTATGTAGTTTTTGGGGGTATCTGTACTTTACGTGACTATTTATATTTTTGCCAACTTTTACTTAACTACATTCCTGAAGAAAATAATGTACTTATTGTGAGCGGACCAAGTAATTTGGTGTTACTCTAAAGCGGAAAGGTGGAATAAATGAGTCAGGAGTAGGTGTTCTTAATTGAACAAAGTTCTCTATTGAGGGATTTCTTTCAACTCAAACACTCCAACACAATCAATGATGATCTCCCACGGAAAACATAAATCTTCTTCTTTACACGAAAAAGAAACACAAGACGAGTGTCTTTAAACTAGGACATAAATCACGGATTTGTCACCGTCTTAATGGTTAGCTCGTGGATAGCTCCCCTCTCGTAGTGGCCATCCCCCAGGGGTAGTTTGTCACCTTTTCTCCTTCCGAAAGGTACGTCTTCCCCTTTAGAGGAGCAAACACTCTTTTCTTTCTTTTTCCTCCTTCACTGACGGTTCCCTCCTCTCTCTTGTAGGGGAAAGAGAATCGGTCATTAGTGCCGTCAGCTGTGCTTAATTGCCTCTGATCACCTTGACTTTTTTTAGGATAGCTCAACATTGAGAACTAACCAAAGCAAATATTTTGTGTGGAATTAAAACAATGGATTCACCCCAAGATAATGTGCTCATCCATGTCATACCTGTCAATGGGAATATACAGGGCCATTCTGACCATCAAGCTGACAATACAAATCATAATGTGAATGGAGATAATGGAGTTGATTTGTGCCAGAGCCCTGGGAATCTGAATGCTCGGCCTGAGCCACAGGCCACAGGAGGTCTAACCAGTTACTCACTTATTGACATGGATCTGTGTGGAAGTACTGAGCTAGCCCTCCCTCCCAAGTAAACCCTTCCAGAAACCACAAATCACAACAGGCCAACACACCTAATTCTCTTCGCAGGAATGACCATCCTACTCTGGGTGCTTTAACCAGAGCTGAAACCCCAAGAGTCACTGCCTACGCCCCCCCGCCATCGACATCCCCTTCCTTTCAGTTAATACCGCACCAATCAGAAGCTACAAAGTTACATGATTGGGGTTCAAATGTGGCACTCTTCTCTGCCGTTGCTTCGGTACCACTAACCCTTGATAATCCTTCTGAAGATCTCCTTTACAGGCTGTGAGAAGAGCTCAGCTGGAACAGCCATAGGAGTTAAGGCTGTTGGAACAGCTGCAGAATAATGCTGATGTATGTACTTCAAAGGTGGGACGCACCGGGCTCCTGAAGCACAAAATATTCCTTACACAGGAAATGCCGATCAAGCAAAAGCCATATCGTTTGTCCCCAGCAAAGCTAATCATCCAGAAGGGAGTCATTAATGATATGTTAACACAAGATATAATAGAACGTTCCTCCTCTCCCTGGGCTGCTCCTGTTGTCTTCATCCCAAAAAAGACTGGTGGTCTTAGATTTTGTGTGGACTATAGGAAGACCAACAATGTTTCCCAGACTGATGCCTATCCTCTTCCCACCATCCATGAGATCCTGGAGTCATTGTCTGGCGCTGTTGTGTTCACTACCCTTGACCTCAATAGTGGTTATTGGCAGGTTGAGATGGACCAGGAAAGCAAGGACAAGACTGCTTTTGTCTGTGCTGAGGGCTTGTTTTCCTTTAAGGTGATGCCCTTTGGATTAAAGAATGCACCTGCCACTTTCCAAAGACTCATGGAGATTGCGTTAGGTGAGCTCAAAGGGAAGATCTGTTTCGTCTACCTGGACGATATAATTATCTACTCTCAGAACAGAGAAAGACACTTTCAAGATCTTCAAGCAGTGTTGGACAAGCTAAGAGAAGCTGGTCTGACCTTGAATATGAAGAAGAGAAACTTCTGCCAAACCTCTCTGAAGTTCCTTGGCCATATTGTGTCTTTTGACGGCATTCATGTGGATCCTGAAAAGACAAAGGCTGTACAAGACTTCCCTGTGCCAACCACACTCAAGGCCCTTCAACGGTTCCTTGGTATGGCTGGATGGTACCATCGGTTTGTGTCGAACTTCTTCCAGGTGGCAGAACCCCTCAACGCGTTGAAGCGAAAAGTAGCAAAATTCCAATGGACGGCAGAGTGCCAGACCTCCTTTGAAACCCTGAAACAACACCTCGTCACACCTCCCATTTTAGGTCATCCCAACTTTGATTGCCCTTTTGTTGTTTACACTGATGCAAGTGATGTTGGACTTGGTGCTGTCCTAGTCCAACAGACTGGACTTGGCACTGAAGAAGTGCTAGCGTTCGCTAGACGGACATTGAATGGAGCAGAACGGAACTACTCCACAACCGAGCAAGAGTGCCTTGCAGTTGTCTGGGCTTTGGAAAAGTGGAGGTACTACCTGGAGGGAAGACACTTCACTGTGGTCACTGACCATTCCTCCCTTGTGTGGGTGTTGAAGACCAACAAACCAAGTACCAGACTCATAAGATGGGCTCTACGGTTGCAAGAGTTCACCTTTGCAGTAGAATACAGGAAAGGAAAATACAACACTGTTCCAGATGCCTTGTCCAGAGCTCCTGCTTGTGATAACGGTGGCCCTCATCTTACATGTGCTACTGTCCTGTCAAGCAGTCGAGACTCTCCCAAAACGGACTTTCCCATTTCTGATGAGGCCATATGGAAAGCCCAACAGGATGATCCAGAAGTACAGGCTTTGTACCAGACTATCCTGGAAGATGGAGAAAAGATGGTCAATCCTACCACAAAGCTGACCATCATTGAAGACAAAGTCTACCGAGTTGTACAACTACCTCACAGAACACTCTACCAAATGTACATACCTGAAACTCTACGCCTTCAACTGCTTCAACATTTCCATGAAGACCCATTAGCTGGTCATTTGGGCAGGTTCAAAACCTACAAGCGGTTGCAAGCGTTACTGTACTGGCCACATCTGAGCATAGATGTGAAGTCACACATCCGAAACTGTCAGGTTTGTCAAATGTACAAACCAGAAGGTAGAAAGCCTGCTGGCAGGTTGCAGCAAACGGTGGTTACCCGACCTTGGGAAATGTTAGGAGTGGATTTGATGGGTCCATTTCCTAGAACCTCCAATCAGAATGTGTACATGCTTGTTTTTGTTGATTATTATTCAAAGTGGGTGGAACTATTTTCCCTGCGTCAGGCCACAGCAAGTCTCTAACATCCTTACGAAAGAGATCCTGACTCGCTGGGGAGTGCCTGATTACATCCTGTCTGATCGAGGTTCCCAATTTGTCTCTGATCTCTTTGAGGAGACCTGCCAAAGATGGAACCTGAGACAGAAGTTGACCACGGCCTATCACCCACAGACCAATCTCACAGAGAGTACATCGAACCTTGAAGACAATGATTGCTTCTTATGTAGGGACCCAGCACAAACACTGGGACAATCACCTTTGAGTTTCGATTTTGCCCTGAAATCTGCTGTGCATGAGTCCACTGGAGTCACACCTGCAGAGCTGAACCTAAGTCGTCCTCTCCGAGGACCCTTGGATATGGTTCTACAGCCCCAGCAGCTTACTCCAGACGCTGCTTGCTATGACCAGGTAGTCCATCTCCATGACTTGAGAGCTCTTGTCTCAAAGAACATGATCCAGGCTCGACTCAAGCAGAAGAGAAATTATGATAAGAACAGACGAGACATCCAGTTCCAGCTTCGTGATCGGGTGTGGCTTCGCTCTCATCCTTACTCGAAAGCTGAACAATTCTTCTCGGCCAAGCTCGCTCCTAAATGGCAAGGACCATATAGGATTGTGGAGCAGATGGGCCCTTTGCGCTACCGAGTGGTGAAAAAGGACACAGGTTAAGATATGCGCGTTGTCCATGTCTCACGCCTTAAGGCCTGTTACCCCTCGGCTGAGGAATTGGAAGCGATTGAGCGCCGCAAGGTCCTGGATATCTTTGAAGAGGAAAGTGAGGAAACTTTTCTCGGATTCCCAGACCCAGAAGTCTCACACCTTAAGGCCTGGGAACCCTCAGCTGAGGAGCGTGAGCTCCAAAAAGTCATGAATATTTTTGTAGAGGAAAGCGATGAGGAGACCTTTCTCGGTTTCCCCGACCAAGATGTGCCTTCCAGGGCAATGGTCGGCTTTTTCCAGGGGAGGGGGTGTGTGACGGCCCTGAATTTTTCTGAACCTCTCAGTGCAGCTCCTTCCAATAGGGCGCTTTCCCTTTAATTCCCAATTAAATAGCCAGCTCTCCGTTCTTCGTGGCCTTTCTCCGCTGGAGATCTACCACCTTTTTGTATACGGTATTTCATTTGTTTTGATGTGAGGTATACTGTGATGATTTATGTAGGTAGTTGAGGACTTAGTAAGAGTTGATAAGCTTTAAAGTTCTGTGGTAAAATTAGTGCTATATTGATTGTATGTTTAATACTGGGTTTACGCTACACTGAATGAACGGACAAACATTGCGTGACAAAAGTCACTTGAGTTCACTGAACTCCTTTACTGGGCTGGACTCTTTTTAGGCCCGAGGTACAGGACATTTATGGAGGAACTAGAACTCATTGTGATATTATTATATGTGTGTGTGTAATCATTGTTGTTGCTAATACAACCCACGCAAAAGAATATAGTTGTTTTTGAAGTTCTTTCCAATGTTTTAAGGGTTTATGAAAAGTTTATTTCCATCCTGACTTTTACTTAAGTCCTTTGTATTGGTGTAGACTTGACGGACCAGATGGGACTCATTCCCACCCAAACTAAAAGGAGAAACCAATGTTTTCTCTGGTAGGCACAACCTACCTGGCACCCCTATAAATAATAAACTCAAGTCAAAACCGTTACAACATGGAATTGTTGATCAATTTAAATGTTTGAATATGAAATGATTTGTGATGGGATGAAATGTGATTTTAGCTTATAAAATGAGAGATTTGGATTTTCATAAGATAGGGCTGCTCAATCAGTGGCCCGCCCTGTGAAGGGACATGGGCTATAAAACTTTTCAAACACGCCCTCCTCTCCCTTCCTATATAAGCCCTTGACGACAATAGAACTTCCTGTTCCGAGGATGTGAGGACGACGGTCCGATGTCAGAATGGTTCAGATAATAACTACAGAACGTAGCCAACATCAGCGTGAGCTTTGGTTGCGAATGGTATGAACTTTGAACTCTTATTCACTACAGAAGTGATACCTCTTAGCCGTTGAGTTAGCAAACTATCAAAGGAGGTGGTCACCACTCCTCCGCTAATTAGTGAACCTCCACCCATAAAAGGATTGATCTCTGACCTCAGCAGCGATACCAACCCTAATTATACCATTAGCGGAAAAAACAGACGAAATTGCGAACGTTCTCCAAAATCATCCATCAAACACAGGCTTTGTGACGGTTCTCCCCACTTTTGCACAGATGTATCTAATTATTCTCAGCATTACTTTATCAAATCTCTAGTAATTGATTATGCACACATACAATTTATCATAATTTCAAATAATTCACAGAATCCATATAAAACTTAAGAAATCTTAGGTACTCACACAGAACTTTAAGGATCACCCACACAGGATTGGTCAGACGTCCACACAGAACATCAGACCATAAAAAGGTTACCCACACAGAGTCAACCCTACCCCGCTCACACAGAACGGTCTGACAACTATTACCTAGTGATCCCATAACAAAATACTCACACAGAGTAATCCAGGGCATAACTGGCTTGCACATTTAAAATAATTGGAATTCACCACCTCTGAGGGTCACTTAGACAATCACACAGATGCACAGAATGAGGAGAAGGCAGTTGATGGCCTTGATGTAGGATCTTAATTTGAGAATGAGAATTTTCCTGCACCACAGGAAATTCAGATTCGTGATTTACATAAATTCACTGAAAAGCTGCACTTACACGGTTATATTAACAGTGTTGCACTTTTCACATAGCCTACTTTTGTCCAGCTAATTTATTTTATTTATGTTTATCTCACCTTTATTTAACCCGGTAGACCATAGGCTAACCACCGATCAAGCAACATTATGGACTAAACGTTAAATCCTGTTAAATTATTTTGCTACAATAATACTGGTCAAATGAATATCCCATATTGGTACCTATCTCACATCTGATCACATGTTCCATATTTGGATTCTGTGCCCCTCAGACATTGAATTAATTCCAGGGTGGACTGAAGTTGGAAAATAGGCTACCCATTCTGTATTTTCTGTATATTCTGTATTTTATTTATGTATTTTGAATGTAGGGCTTTTGTGTGGGGGGATTTTGTATGCAGGGCTCAATTGGAAAAGAGACCTGGGCCTCAATGTTGATTCCCTGTTAAAATAATGGCTCAATTAAAAAAGTTTAAAAGTAAACCTGAAGATGACAAGCTCTTATAAGAGTATTGTTTATTTGTGTGCTTAGACACTCTAAAGATTACATCATTATTTATTATCAAAAGGTTTCTTTCCAGTCGTTATTAGGTTGTGAACAAACAGAGAAAAACTCACACGGATGATTAGAAAAAGCATATATATTCAACCCACTGGATGCTTCAGCTGCAAACACAACATACAAGTCACTCAAACATGTGTGTATGCATTCTGACTAGGCCGAGTCCTCCTTGTATGTCTAAAATAAGCAATCTGTCTATGTTGCTAGGCCAGAATTCAGTCTGTTCCTCTTACTGGTATTGTCATGGTCCTGCCAAAGTTCCTTCTCTCTTCAACTGTTAACCGTAACTCGAGTTGAGTTCCACATGCTTCCTGGTACTACTTTTTTGGAAACTGGCCTGCCTTATCAGGAACTGAGACTAAACTGTTGCTCTTTCCGTAGGAACTTAATATTCAGCAATAACATGTTTGCCCATTCTCTCAATCAGTAACTTTCCCATGCACAATGTTCCTATTCACCTTTCATTAACTCCTAACATATACAGTTGAAGTCGGAAGTTTACATACACTTAGGTTGGAGTCATTAAAACTCATTTTTCATCCACTCCACACATTTATTGTTAACAAACTGTAGTTTTGGCAAGTCCAGAAAATGATGTCATGGCTGTAGAAGCTTCTGACAGGCTAATTGACATCATTTGAGTCAATTGGGGGTGTACCTGAAGATGTATTTCAAGGCATACCTTCAAACTTAGTGCCTCTTTACTTGACATCATGGGAAAATCAAAAGAAATCAGCAAAGACCTCAGAAAAACATTTGTAGACCTCCACAAGTCTGGTTCATTCTTGAGAGCAATTTCCAACCACCTGAAGGTACCACGTTCATCTGTATAAACAATAGTAGAAGTATAAACACCATGGGACCATGCAGCCGTCATACCGCTCAGGAAGGAGATGCGTTCGGTCTCCTAGAGATGAACATAATTTGGTGCGAAAAGTGCAAATCAATCCCAGAACAACAGCAAAGGACCGTGTGAAGATGCTGGAGGCAACAAGTACAAAAGTATCTATATCCACAGTAAAATTAGTCTTATATCGACATAACCTGAAAGGGAGCTCACCAAGGAATAAGCCACTGCTCCAAACCGCCATAAAAAAGCCAGACTACGGTTTGCAACTGCACATAGGGACAAAGATCTGACTTTTTGGAGAAATGTCCTCTGGTCTGATGAAACAAAAATAGAACTGTTTGGTCATAATGACCATTGTTATGTTTGGAGGAAAAAGGGGGAGGCTTGCAAGCCGAACAACACAATCCCAACCGTGAAGCATGGGGGTGGCAGCATCATGTTGTGGGGGTGCTTTGCTGCAGGAGGGACTGATGCACTTCACAAAGTAGATGGCATCATGAGGAGGGACAATTATGTGGATACATTGAAGCAACATCTCAAGACATCAGTCAGGAAGTTAAAGCTTGGTCGCAAATGGGTCTTCCAAATGGACAATGACCCCAAGCATACTTCCAAAGTTGTGGCAAAATGGCTTAAGGACAACAAAGTCAAGGTATTGGAGTGGCCATCACAAGGCCCTGACCTCAATCCTATAGAAAATTTGTGGACAGAACTGAAGAAGCGTGTGCGAGCAAGGAGGCCTACAAACCTGACTCAGTTACACCAGCTATCTGAAACGTTTGACCCAAGTTAAACAATTTAAAGGCAATGCTACCAAATACTAATTGAGTGAGAAAGTGGTGATCCTAACTGACCTAAGACAGGGAATTTTTATTATTAAATGTCAGGAATTGTGAAAAACTGAGTTTAAATGTATTTGGCTAAGGTGTATGTAAGCTTCCGACTTCAACTGTACATTTATTATACATGTAATGTAATCAATAAGTTCTAATATGGTAACAGGAATATGTATATTTCAAGATAGAATGCAACATTCTCTAATAGGGTTGGCTTCAGTTATATTCATCCTTTTGAACCTTCTCTCTCATCTTGGATGCTGGTCTCAATCTGATCTCCAAGGGTGGAGAACGTTGGCCGTTCCTCAGCGCTGTATCCCCAGCACACCGTCATCATACTATAAATCTGTTAAATAAAACAATGGAAGGTTACAAAAACAGGCAAAATAATAACTTTCATACCTGAGACATCCCTATGACTAATGTCTATGCCTGTAAAAACTCAGGATAGGACCAGTATTAATTCATTTATCTTAGTGTGACTTTGTGCACTCCTCAACACGCATTTAAAATCATTGTCTTGTTGTGAGTATGGACTAGCTAAAGCAGCATTTCCCAAACTTGGTCCTCGGGACCCCAAGGGCTACACATTTTGGTTTTTGGCAAATTAGGCTTAAGTGCCTTGTTCAAGGGCACATTGATGGATTTTTCACCTTGTCGGCGTAGGCATTTGAACCAGTGATCTTTCAGTTACTGGTCCAACAATCTAACCGCTAGGCTACCTGCCACCCTAAGCGTGGCATATGGCTGTGGAAGGTGTCTTACTCTGGGAGGGCAGAGTGGTGGAGCAGGCAACCTCCAGTTGTCCTTCAGGATATCAACCAGATGCATTGAAATGGAGAGACCCTGCATGTCATTGCCAATCTTCTGCATATATAGCTTTAAATGTGCAGTGGATGGGAGAGAAAACATGTCAGAATCAAATTAGGCATTTATGGGCAGGTAATGTACAATCATAATAATTTTGTTAAAATCATTGACACAAAAAAATGAAAATATTATTTTATGAGCTTAAAGTAATGTAATGTCAGGGTTGGTAGATTTGAGATAGCTCAAGCTGAAACACAGATATTTAACGAGACCAGTAGAACAAGGTATTAAGGCTTGGTTAAGCCACTTACCCTCTTTGGGTTGCAGTTGTGCTCACAATAGGAGAAGAGCTCATGAAGGACGACTCCAAAACTCCAGACATCTGACTTGTGGGAAAATTTGGACTCTGTGATGGACTCTGGGGCATACCTGGGTATGAAAAGAAGCCTTATTAGAAGACAACTTGCCTTAGAGCTAATTTCCATAGAAAATGAAGATGCTCTCAGCAGCACTTCAAGTCTTTTGACCTGGATTCTTTAGAGAATCAGGTGCGTTAGTGCATGAACAGAAATGTGCACTAAATGTGCACACTATCGCGCTAACCCTAACAGTACTGTAGTACTTTTACTTTGTGCCAGCAACATTGATGGATGTTCATCCAGCCTAGCACAGGACAGCTCAGTTTGGATCAGTAATGTGAAAAGGTAACAAGTGTCTCCAGGAAGAACACTGAAGTAGATCATGTCATTTCCACACATGAGTGGAAAGTCAATTCCAAATGCAATGGCAGTTACCAGAAAATGGGGCTTTCACCAGGATGTGTCACACGGTAGTACTCCTTGTCAAAGGGAATGATCTTTGTCAGGCCAAAATCAGCTATTTTGACCAGTGTATCACTTGCTACCAGAATGTTCCTAGCAGCCAGATCCCGGTGCACGTAGCGCATGCTCTGCAAGTACTCCAATCCCTAAGTGTGCAAAACAACACAATTCAGGTTTTTTCCCTTTACAATGTAGAGATAAACAGTCTTGTATGGAATAGTCAGGACTTCTGCTATTTGAATTGGGCTCATACTTTACAGATTTGAGAGGCAAAAAGCAACATCCTCCTGTTGTTGACGAGCTGCCGGTTCTTCTCCAGGTATCCAATCAGACTGCCATAGGGCAAATATTCCATCACCAAGCTCATGCTGAGTCGACCTACCCAAAATGTGGATAAACATTCAGAGAGTTAACACAAACATTCCTGCCTTGAAACAGCTATTATTTACATGTAGGCTGAAGGTTCTTACTTCTAATACACTACCTAATCTTTTACATGTTTTTTCAAGAATAGGAAGAGAAAGAAGTTCCCTCTGGGGAAAAACAAATATTTATATTTTATTCAGTGTCTTGAGTATAAATAACAAAGAGGGCACATTTAAGAAGCTAATAAAGATATGGAGGTTGACAAAGACAGTTTTGAGATGGTCTAAAGTTATCAAGTAATGGCATTTCTGGCATTTCAGCTCTGATTTTATGTTCCATTGACTGTTGCATGGTCTATTGACATTGACGGAAAGGATACCAAAAACCCCAACAAACTTAAAATATGAGTTTGTCTAGCGACACTTCATAGAACAGGTACATTTCCCATGCTATGAACTGTGGTGCAGCTGCAGATAACCTTTATTTCATAGGTGGCATTATAGCCTACAAAAAGTGTTATTGGGGTCTTGGTGTATGAATTTATTTGCATGTTCTTACCCATGCTGTAGCAGACGCCCCTGTATTTGACAATGTAGTCACAATGCAGGGAGCGAATGGTGTTGATTTCCTTTTGAAATTCTTCCAGGTTTGACTGCTTGTTGGGCTGTAGCTTCTTCACAGCAATCAGCTCGCCCGTGTTGTCCCCCAGAGGATCATATCGGCACAGCTCAACACTGCCAAAGTTCCCCTAAATACAATGAGGACAGAACGTTTTATATTAAAACATGTACTGTAATATACAGTACAACAGGTTGGGGGTGTTTGTATTTTAACCTAGTCAATTCTAGGATTGAGTTCTGAATTAGATTAAATTGATGTATTGAAAACGGTCATATTTGAAAGGAATGTTCACCACTCCAATTCCTGAATTAAAGTTACTGTACTGTATGTTGAAATAGATTTGACCCTTGGTACAGGATGCCTAAAATGTTTTGTTCAGAATAGTGTGGATTGCAGAAGGATAAGGAGAACAATGTCCCCTTGTGGTACATGATAAAAAGTGAAGTGACCATTTCTAGGGCTTAGTTTTTTTCTCATTATTTTCTTTTGTTCCCCAAATAACATCTGAAAGCAGAGAGTCAGTCGACTTGCGTTCAGCCATGCATTTGTTTTAGAATCAACATAAAGGCACAATGTGTAATTTCAACTACCTGACCCTGCCACTTTGTTTGTTGAGCCAGGGGATAGGGCTGGGGAAATGCAACTACTCTCAATGTCATAGACGGAGCTACTGTATGGATGCAAGGACTGACAGTAGCCTGTAAGAAATTAATCATATCTTTTTAAAGCTATACAATGTTTGTTTACAAAGACTCAATTAACAACAAAAGGAGATGAGAGGTGGAAGCACAGCATGTGTGAAAGCAACTCATGCAGGTGACAAGTTACCTTCCCCAGAGGGGAGATATAGCGCAGGTGTCTCTCCTCATACACTGATTGGTCCTGCTGGTGGGAGGGGCCTAATGCTCTGTCCCTGTCAGGGAGAGGCTCCGCAGCATGGAGTATCACATAATCTATGGCACAGGAAGAAAGGCGCTCAGAGGCTATGTCACTACTGATGCCTTTCATAAATCACATAGGGACAGATTTAAAAGTGTTTGCCTCAGAGCAAAGATTCAAGGAATAAAGGAATAAAAGGTTATCAATAACTAGAGGTCAGCTTAATGTAACTGTCCAGTGTTTCCAGATTTCTATGAAATATGACCTATAATTACTTACAAATGAGTGAAATAGTTTCCCTTCCAAAAAATGCTAATTAAGTACATTAAAAGCAGATGTTCTGTGTTGGAATGAGTTCTTCGGGCTATACACATATGATAACCCTTTTTGGTTACAGATAGAACCCTTTCGGGTTCTATGTAAAATCCTTTCCACGGAGGGTTCTACATGGAACCCAAAAAGGTTCTACCTGACACCAAAAAGGGTCCTACCTGGTAAGACTGCCCCCGACAAAAATGTTTTGGGGTCAACCGAGAGTTTTTTAGAATGTGTATTTTTGCATATATAGACATACCCTATATTTGAATAAAATCAACTATATGTAGGCTACTGAGCTTGTCTGATGCTTTAAGCACTGCGATTAAAAATGAAAACACACAAATTACAAAAGAGGGAGCCAGAGATCAATATAGCTTAACCAGAAGAAATAAACCTCTTCCCGACCTTTCTCCCGCTGCTGCTGGCTTTTGCAGATTCTGCCTTTAAGCTCCTGAAGTTGCCGGTAATAGGCTGCACCAGCGATCGGCAACCTTTTCCATTTGGAGTGCCAAGTTATCGTACCATTTCTACTGAGTTGTGTGCATTTTCGTGGAACAGTTTCAATTAATTTATAATAAAGTCTTTATATCTGAAAATCAATGTCATGGTTAATCAAAATGTAATCTAAATTAAAATGATACAAATCTAAAATGAACTTCTATTGCCATTGCTACATTGAGGAACTATTGTTAGTCTCAATGGATGTAAAAACAGACTTCCTTTACTTGCTGTTTGAGGCAAAGAAAAAATTACTTATAGAAGCACCACAGTGATGGTGAGTTAAGACAATCAGAAAATGTATCAGATCCCCAAATGGGCCATTTATAGGCCTACATTTGCATGCATGCCAGTTAGCCTAGGCCTACTTCTATGAGTAATCAGATGTGTTTCCTTACTCAAGATTGACAAGAGAACTACAAACAAAAGACAATTAATAAATTGACAACTCGTAAATGGAATGAAATAAACCAAAACTTTGTTCTCAAAAGTATAGGGTGTGCGCTCTGCAAACAACTTGTCCACTTCTACAATGACAATGATAAGACTGGAGTAATAATAATATATTAAATGCATTAACAGAAATTACCCTAACCAAACAAACCTTGCAGATTTGAAATCTTGGGAATTAACGGTAGGTTAAATGTAGCCTACTACCGGTGATACTGGTGTGCCATCCCCATGGCCTCAGCAATGGATTAGTCCACTTAGACAGGTGTAAGTCAGACAGGTGTCTTTCCTACCATACATTTTTTTTAAAAATATATTGACTAAAACAAATCTTGGTCGACCAACAGCCTATCGACCAAGCAATCAACCAGTCGACTAAATAGGGTCAGCCCTACTACCTGGAACCAAAAAGGGTTCTCTTATGTGAACAGCTGAAGAACCCTTTTGGAACCCTTTTTTCTAAGAGTGTAGAACAAACAGGTCAATAAAAGACAAAGCCCCTAAACTAAAGGACAGGTTGTGTTTAGCTGTGTTTTATGAAACAAATTCCCACCTGAAAATAGCAGGTAGAAACTATAATTATGGACCACACCAGGTGTTTTAAGTAACATGGTTTGGATTTATTAGCGAGAAGTACCTGACGTTATCAGACTGTTCAGTTGGCGAATGATGTTTCGACAGGAGGGCCTGAATGCAGGCTGGTAGTTCATACACTGACTGATAAGATCCGCCAGCTCGGTCCACTCTGAGGAGGGTAACTGCTTGTAGGTCTCGTAAAACTGCAGCTTCTGCTTGAAAGAAGCAGAGGTTAATTCAACATACTGGGTTTCTACAAAAACGCTGTGGTGAATTTGTGTGGAATTTGACCACATATTTTCTGAAAACCGCTTAAAAAGTAATCAACATTGGATTAATGTAAGTGTAATACTCAGGATGTAGACAAAGACTAATCCAAGGAGAATTAACAGTTGGTAATTTCATGTGGGTTATACAGAGAAAATAAACTGCACCTGATTTTCCTGAAACTATAATTGTAAAGGTTTCATGAATATATAACTTTGGCCCTTATCCATAGGGTAAGTCAATATCAGATACTGTACATTGTTGTGTTAGTGGTAGTAAAAGGTAGGAGTTTACCCTCTCGAGGTCCAGGCCCTGTAGTGGTGCCTGTCCTCCATTGAATAGCTCCCACAGCGTGGCACCAAAGCTCCACTTATCACACTCCAGCTCTAGCCTCTCTGGAGCCTCCAGCACCTCCGGAGCTACCCATGGAATCCTGTCAAGCATCACTGTACACACACACCCAGACACACACACACCCAGACACACACACACCCAGACACACACACACACACACACACACACACACACACACACACACACACACACACACACACACACACACACACACACACACACACACACACACACACACACACACACACACACACACACACACACACACACACACACACACACACACACACACACAGCCCATACAGTACATACAGAACACAAACAGTTAAAAGCATGAGGTTCTTAAATAAAACAACTTTTCGAAGCCATCCCCAGTGTGCATGTATACTCTCTGTATGACATTATGATAACAGTTTACCATCTCTGCCCAACATTGCCAAGTTGATGCCCGGGTCACTCAGCTTAATGAAAGGAGAACTTCCTTGGGATGCGTCCCCCTCTCTGGCCAAGAGCAGATTTTTGGCACAAATATTCCCATGAGTAATGTTTTTCTCTTCCTATTTGATGAAGGAAGAGACAGAATGTAACAGTTTATTTGAATAGTTCTTAACAAAAGTGTATGCACAAACAATGAGCAAGTAGTAGCAGTTTAACTAGTGTATACACTAGTATTGACAATGAAGGCATGTCTAAGGATAGTTAATCAAACATCTAATGATAATCTATTTGAACAAAAGTGCTTCCACAGAAAACATACAAAATACTTCCGCAGAAGTTATGTATTATCAACTGAAGAGAAAGAGAAATCATGCCAAAGATCAGGTTAATCTCACCAGGAAATTGAGCGCACTAGCCAGCTGTTTGGCTACGTCAAGTTTCCAGCTGACCGACACTGACCCTTCCCTCTTCAGGAACAGGTCAAGGGCCCCACACTTGATAAACTCCTGCACCATGACGTCTGCAAGGTTAAGAGATGACCAGCGCAGCATGATTAGATGTGTTACAATAGCAGCAGCTCCTTGAGAGAGAGTTGAGTCAGAACTGCTCTAAGCCCCCACAGAAAATGAAATAGAACTGCGTTAGCAGACTCTGTAGCACTTTAGATTACAGTGCCCTTAATACCGTGTCACTACTCATATAATTACAATGTAACAAGTATTGTAATTACTCATTGTTACAATGAGTTACAGTGAATTTACGGCAGTAACCCTAACTCTAACCGTAGCCTTAACACTGACCTCAGCCCTAACACAATAACCTGTAGTTAATTTAAGTTGTGCCTGGATTTTTAAAATATTTTTTTAAAGGTTTGGTGATTTTGTAGAAATCTGTGAGAAATGGGATGCTAAGTTGAGATGTTGATGCTTACTCACTCTTGGATCTGTGAACACTTATCCCATAGACAAGGAGAAGGTGCTTGTGGGAAATCTGGCTCATCAAGCTGGCAGCTTCAAAGAATGACTAGAAATGACAAGCAAACAAATACTTAGAATGTGTGACCACTGTAGCTACTCTCCTTCTATTTGGACAGGAATTTCCTCAGTAAGGTGTAACAAGGGGTTGATACAGGCGTTGATATCCTATCTTAGCTACTGTTTCATGTGGCAAAAAGCTACAGCCACCTGCTCTAAAACATCCCGTAGGATTCAAGAGACAATGAAACACATCCGATAATGCGTTTTTAGAATATTCCAAAAAGAGCTGATATAACATGACACAAGTTAACAAAATCCCTCAAAAGTTTTCTAAAGGGGTCTATGTCTTTAGATGCTTAGTTTGTTATACCATAGACCACCCCTTCCCAAATGGAAAAACCCTCCAACTGAAACTGGCTACTTGATTATTAATAATAATAATAATAATAATAATAATAAATATAAATATATATATATATATATTACCTTTCTTTAACTAGGCACGTCAGTTAAGAACAAATTCTTATTTACAATGACGGCCTACACCAGCCAATCCCGGAGGACGCTGGGCAAATTGTACGCCGCCCTATGGGACTCCCAATTCCCGCAGGTTGTGATACAGCCTGGAATCGAACCAGGGTGTCTGTAGTGACACCTCAAGCACTGAGATACAGTGGCATAGACTACTGCACCACTAAATAATTTTTTTCTTTGACGTTGTGATTGTTGTTAAAGAGTAATTATATTGTGCCGAGCGTATTGCTCTTACAGTTGATTGGATCATTTGACTCAATACATGTCAATTAAAGTAAAGTAGGATATTAAAATGGTCCTCTTATTATTGATTAAAACTAAAAGAACTCATAACATTCAGAAAAAAAACTCAGCACCTGGGTTTAAACAAGAACACCTTCTGGTAGATATGGACTAATGCCATGAATGGGGAAATTACAATTCTGATGCAGCCACAGTATCACATTCTATTTGACTTCTGAAATGCACATGATCTGTTTTGCGTACTTCCCAGCAGTTTTTGTGGTTTGAATCCAGCTCCTTAAGCAGAACATCTGTCACATGTCTCTCCCCATCACGGATGTCTATCTTGCTGCCTTTGAAGATGCGCGTGAAGGATCCCTGTCCCAAGCTTTCAGACTGACAGAAATTATACACACAGTAAAGTGAGTAAAACATTAATTCACTCAAACTGTCATTCATGGCCTTGCCCGTCTTCCCTTATACAGGATTTGTCATAAGACAGAATTCATTTAAACTTGAATGGCATTAAACCCACATAACAGAGAACTGATAGGATGTTTGAGTAAAGCTCCAGGCTTCTACTGAACTCACCCATCGCAGATCCTCGTACTTGATCATGTGAAACTGGATGTGACTGGGTTTGGTCCTTTGCAGCATCGGAGACCCCTGTGTCTCTACTGAGCTGCTACCGCGGATGATGACCATGTTTGAGAGTTCTACAGCAAGTAAGGTGTAGTTTTTGTGATGAATGATGTAGCATTATGCAGATGTATCATTGCTAATTGTTATGATTGAGATACGTATAATCAAATAAATATTATGTCTTCTGATTTCAATATGAAATATATTTTAGTCTCATTTGATTGTGAAGTAACCAATGATCAGAATCCTACGATTTAGCTTTAAGTTTGAGCCAAATAAATATTCTGGCTTGTTGTCCTGTACCTTTCGGTCGAGGTGGACAACATCTTTCCAGCTTGACAGGAACCTCAGCCAGGAGCAGCTTGCTTTGTTGGAAGAAGTCAGTGAGTTCCCTCAAGCTGAGGAAGGACTTGTGGACCCCCGAAAGACTGAATTGTTCATTCTTCATAATTAGACAGTCTTTGTAATCCAGCCCAAGAGGAGTCTAAGAGAATATTGAAAAGTACACCCCGTAACAGATTATTTGGGGCGGCAGGTAGCCTAGTGGTTAGAGCGTTGGACTAGTAACCGAAAGGTTGCAAGATCGAATCCCCGAGCTGACGTTCTGCCCCTGAACAAGGCACAAGGCACTAGGTTCCTAGGCAGTCATTGAAAATAAGAATTTGTTCATAACTGACTTGTTTAGTTAAATAGAGGTAAAATATTCAGAAAATGCTGCTGTTGTCAATCTGCCGCCATAGGCAGCCTCCTAAGCCTGCTAGCTAGCTACAAAATAAGCTCTATTTTGGATAACAGAACAACTAGCTAGGTAGCTAGCAAAGACTAGCTAGCTATATGCCTAAACTACAGAAATCATGATGACGAAAACTAGGCCAAATTGTCATACATTCTTCTTCGCTACCACAGATTCTCACAAGGTCAGACTCCAATGGGAAAATGCTTACAAGAAAGAAGTCAGAGTCACAGTTGTCGATTTCCATTGCTACTTGTAATGTTAAAAAGGAAAGAAAAAGAAAATCCCATTTTTCTAAATTAGATTGCTATCTAGGCTACTCACCAGCCTACTGATCTGAATCATCACTAGAATAGTTATTTATATGGTATTGGGTAGGCCTGTATCTTTGTTTAATCTAATTAATCCAATTATTAATCTAACAATACAAATCCTTATTGTTTTGTAAGATATGTAAGGTCTTTTATATGTTGCAAGAAAGTTGAATAATGTAGTAGCATTTCATTTTTAATAGATTTTCACTTGGTAATGAGTAATTATATAGAAATTGCTTATAGGTAACTATAAAGTTACACTTCACTTTAAATAGCTAAATCCTGTGTAACAACTAGCAAAAACCTTGCAGATATGTACTCTGTGTATCACTGTGTTTATTTTCTCACTTGGACGGCACTTTCAGAAGCTGATGATTAGATTGTCAGAATGGTTAACGTAATTTGTAGGTACACTTCAAGTAAGTACACGTCAAGTTACACAGGATTTATCTATTTAAAATGAAGTGTAACACCTATTAATTACATTGTACTCATGTAGATATTACACATACTCTGTAATGTACTTGTGGGTTTATCCTCTCACAGCTATACAATTAGGGTCAGGTTGTCAGGATGGCTAACGTACTATATGAGTACACATATATAAGTACACATTGGCTCTCGAGTGGTGCAGTGCAAGAGGCGTCACTACAGTCCCTGGTTTGAATCCAGGCTGTATCTCATCCAGCTGTGATTGGGAGTGTCATAGGGCGGCGCACAATTGTAGTTAAGAATTTGTTCTTATTAAAATAAAAAGCCGGATGTAATGACGTCAAAACTTTAAACAAAATACATAGAATGTTGAAATAAAATGAAATGGTTGAAGTATTTATATTACTAATTTAGTCAAAATAAAATAAAATTGTATTAGTCATGGGGACGACATCATTGATGCACTCATGGGCACTTAAGCCAATGACTGATGTGGTGTACTCCTCAATGTCATCGGAGGAATCCCGGAACATATTCCAGTCTGTGCTAGAAAAACAGTCCTGTAGCTTAGCATCTGCTTCATCTGACCACTTTTTTATTGATCGAGTCACTGGTGCTTCGTGCTTTAATTTGGCTTGTAAGCAGGAATCAGGAGGATAGAATTATTGTCAGATTTGCCAAATGGAGGGTGAGGGAGAGCTTGGTACGTGTCTCTGTGTGTGGAGTAAAGGTGGTCCAGTTTTTTTCCCTCTGGTTGCACATTTAACATTCTGATAGAAATTTGGTAAGACCGATTTAAGTTTCCCTGCATTAAAGTTGCCGGCCACTAGGAGTGCCGCCTCTGGGTGGCGTTTTCCTGTTTGCTTATGGCGGAATACAGCTCATTGATTGAGTCTGAGTGCCAGCATCAGTTTGTGGTGGTATGTAAAACAGCTGTGAAAAATATAGATGAAAATTCTCTAGGTAGATAGTGTGGTCTACAGCTTATCATGAGATACTCTACCTCAGGCGAGCAAAACCTCAAGACTTCCTTAGATATCGTGCACCAGCTGTTATTGTAAATAACAAAAATACATAGTCCGCAGCCTCTGGTGTTACCAGACACCGCAGATCTATCCTGCCGATACAGCGTATAACCAGCCAACTGTATGTTGATGTCGTCGTTCAGCCACAACTCTGTGATGCATAAGATATTACAGTTTTGAATGTCCCGTTGTGGGTTTAATCTTCCACGTAGGTCACCCATTTTATTTTAAGTTTGCACATTTTCTAGCAGAATGGAAAGCAGTGGGGGTTTATTCGATTGCCTACGAATTCTCAGAAGGCAGCCCGCACTCCGGACCCTTTTTTTCTGCCTTCTCTTCACGCAAATGACAGGGATCTGGGCCTGTTCCCGGGAAAGCAGTATATCGTTCACATCGTGCTCGTTAGACTAGTTAAAGGAAAAAAAACGATTCTGCCAGTTTGTGGTGAGTAATCGCAGTTCTGATGTCCAGAAGTTATTTTTGGTCATAAGAGATGGTCGCAGCTGTCACGACTCCGACCGAAGGACGCTTCCCTTCCCGTTCGGGTGGCGCTCGGCGGTCGTCGTCGCCGGCCTACTAGCTGCCACTGATTCTTTCCTCCCCCTCCTTATGTGTTTATTGAGTGCACCTGTTTTGAGTTAGGTAATATAGTAGTGAGGCTTTATTAGTCAGCCGGCCCGCCTGGTTCCATGTGCGGGATTAATTATTGTGACCGTCTGTTTGGTGTACTTGTGTGCACGTCTATGGGTTTCGTGTTTTCCCATTTTTGTGGTTTTTCCTGGACAGTTTAAGTCCCCCTGTTTGGGGCGTTTGTTTGTTCATTACGCCCTGTGTTTTCGTGGGGTTGGCTTATGTTCGCCGTTTCTTTGTGCATTAAAATGGCACCCCCCTGAACTCTCTGCTTCCTTGCTCCTGACTTCTCACCCACTACACTCAGATCGTTACAGCAGCAACATTATGTACTAAATAAGTTTAAAAATAAGTTCCAAACAACGCAAAAAACACAATTGGATAGGAACACGTAAAACGTCAGCCTTCTTCTCCAGTGTCATCTGTATTCACAAATTGCGCATTAATAAATTGACAATAGCCTGTATGCCATGCCCACCTATCTGTGTCTGTCTCAGGTAGCCCGCAAAAGCCAGTGGATAGAATGCAAGAATTTTATAATATTTGCCATAATACTAATTCTCATGTGCCTAGGCCTACTCATCGCCAGAGTCTGTGCCATGGTGAAACTTGAACTCATGTACTAAATCTGAAACAATATGATGGTGACATTTAAAATTGCTGTCATTCTTAAAAGTCAGGATAATCCTTGTCCTGCAAAGAAACATACTTTTTTATAGTTGAATAAATTGATTTTGCAAGCAGTAGGCATTTTCGTGATGCCATCACTTGCCCCGCATCTTCTAAATTATACATTTTTTGAAAAACACTTTTCATCATCAATTTTCACAATAAAGGAAGTTCGACAAAAGAAAATTCATCCCTGTCAAACATGTAAAATGTTAGTTGATCTTTGGAAAATGTATCTTACATCTGCCGTTTTCATTAAGTCGCAATGATTTTTTTGCCACATTGCTTATTTGTCAATGGAAACCTGCCTACTGTATTTGCTAGCACTTGCCCCCCAAAAGTGTACCATCTGTGTTAACTTGGTTGAGTTTACAGATATACTGTAGGTCAACCTCACTGACTGGGTAACTACCAATACTGGTAGTATCCCAGATTATAATTCATGTGTATGTTACCTATTATGACAACTTGAAACTCCTTGCCATCCAAGTGAGAGGATAAATCCACAAGTACACCACAGAGTACATGTAATATCTGCAAAAGTACAATGTAATTACTAGGCGTTACACAGGATTTAGCTAGTTAAACTTCATTTTATCTTGAGGGACACTTACTTGTAATTTACATTAAAATATTTTAACCTTTAGTTAACTAGGCAAGTCAGTTAAGAACAAATTCTTATTTACAATGACAGCCTCCCGGGGAACAGTGGGTTAACTACCTTGTTCATGAGTAGAATGACTGATTTTTACCTTGTATAAATGGGGATTCAATTCAGCCACCTTTCGGTTACTACTCGCCCAAGGCTACCTGCCGCCAGCTGTTTTAATCGGAACAAGATAGTTCAATGGAAATGCTCTGTGGCAGGCAATTGTCGCATCTACTTTCTATGCAAACTTTGTAAATGTCACCAAAAAGGTAAGGTAATGGAAACATAGCGACTGAGTGGAGATTTTGAAGAGTGCACATTCACGGTGTAACGTCGTTCTTCGTTTGTGGAAAGAGAGTCGGACCGAAATGCAGCGTGGTTGTTACTCATTATCTTTAATGAAGGAAAACGGAACGATACATGAAATAACTATTACAAATTACAAAACAACAAACGGAACGTGAAATGTAATTACAGCCTATCTGGTGAAACTACACAGAGACAGGAACAATCACCCACGAAATACAAAGCGAAACCAGGCTACCTAAATACGGTTCCCAATCAGAGACAACGAGAATCACCTGACTCTGATTGAGAACCGCCTCAGGCAGCCAAGCCTAACAACACCCCTAATCAGCCGCGATCCCAAATACTACAAACCCCAATACGAAAATACAATAACATAAACCCATGTCACACCCTGGCCTGACCAAATATATAACGAAAACACAAAATACAATGAACAAGGCGTGACACACGGGTAGGTAATTAGTGCCTACTGAGCCTCCAACCAGTGTAATCTCGACAGCCAGAGCATCTGTCCACAAGAGATTACAACCCTGTGACAGTTATTACTGAAACAGATGCAGCTGAGAACAAACTAAACACGAAATGGTGAATTTAGTGGAAACTTTCCCATTTGTAACAAGCATTTGTTGTTACACCTCTGTAATTACAGACTGCAATTACCACCAGTTACATGGTGTTATTATAGTGTAACAGAGTTTACAATTAACTACAAAACTTGTTACAGTGTAATTATACAATACTAAGGACCCCTTAAAATTAAGTGTTACCACAAAGTTTTAAACTCTAACCAGGGTATTTGCAAACAGCACAGGAATGAAATCATCCACATGTATTGATATCATCTTTACTAATGATGCAGAAATCTGCTCTAAAGCAGTATCCACATCCATTGGATGAAGTGATCATAATATAGTAGCCATATCTAGGAAAACCAAAGTTCCAAAGGCTGTGCCTAATATAGTGTATAAGAGGTCATAAAATACATTTTGTAGTGATTCCTATATTGAAGAGAATATTTACTGATCTGTGGTGTGTAATGATGAGCACTCAGACGCTGCACTTGACGCATTTATGTAATGTGCTATTCCAGTTATTAATAAGCATGCACCCAAAATGACTGCAAAAACTGTAAAATCCCCAAAGAATGACAAGGAATTAAAAAATGGTATGGTTGAGAGGGACGAAGCAAAAAGAATGTCAAATAAATCCCGTCTACACAGCTGGTACTGTAAATTGAGAAATCATGTGACAAAACTAAACAAAAAAGAGGAAGAAACTGTGAAACAAAGATAAATGATACAGAGAATGATAGTAAAAAGCTTTGGAGAACCTTAAAACCCCATAAGGTTGGTGTCCACGCCTCCGAGGAAATCAAATAAGCGTAATAAAGCAATCCCCATCAAAATCCATCAGTTTAAGCTAGAGATGTTTTTAGTTTGCATTGGATGCGTCTCAATCCACCATATCTGCCTATGTCGCACTTCTGAATCTGCGCTGAAAGGTGACAGAGCAAGAGCAGTGTTTGTCAGACCATGAGACATCCCGAAAATCATTCTTCTCGCAACATTGTCTATAGTGTCCGAACAGGATGGTGTTCTTAATTTTGCTCTATGACCTCCACAGGTGTCAGGAGACTCGTCTGAAGTCGGTACAGACCCTTTGCTATGAGACTCGAAATTGAGCTCAGGTGCATCCTGTTTCCATTGATCATTCTTGAGATGTTTCTACAACTTGGTTAGAGTCCACCTGGGGAAAATTCAATTGATTGGACATGATTTGGAAAGGCACAGTGCATGTCAGAGCAAAAACCAAGCCATTAGGCCAAAGGAATTGTCAGTAGAGCTCTGAGACAGGATTGTGCCGAGGCACCGATCTGGGGAAGTGTACCAAATAAATTCTGCAGCATTGAAGGTCCCCAAGAACACAGTGGCCTCCATCATTCTTAAATGGAATAAGTTTGGAACCACCAAGACTCTTCCTAGAGCTGGCCACCCGGCCAAACCGAGCAACCAGGGGAGAAGGGTCTTGGTCAGGCAGATGACCAAGAACCTGATGGTCACTCTGACAGAGCTCCAGAGTTCCTCTGTGGAGATGGGAGAACCTTCCAGAAAGACAACCATCTCTCCAGCACTCCATCAATCAGACCTTTATGGTAGAATGGCCAGACGGAAGCCAATCCTCAGTAATAGGCACATGACAGCCCTCTTGGAGTTTGCCAAAAGGCACCTAAAGGACTCACAGACAATGAGAAACAAGCTCTCTGGTCTGATAAAAACAAGATTTAACTCTTTGGCCAGAATGCCAAGCGTTACGGCAGGAGGAAACCTGACACCATCCATACAGTGAAGCATGGTGGTGGCAGCATCTTGTGCATCCTGTTTTAGCAGCAAGGACCCCGAGACTAGTCAGGCGCGAGGGAAAGAGGAACGCAGCAAAGTACAGAGAGATCCTTGATGAAAACCTGCTCAAGAGCGCTCAGGACCTCAGACTGGGCCGAAGGCTCACCTTCCAACAGGACATCGACCCTAAACACACAGACAAGACAACACAGGAATGACAAGTCTCTGAATGTCCTTGAGTGGATCAGCCAGAGCCGGACTTGAACCCGATTGAACATCTCTGGAGAGACCTGAAAATAGCTGTGCAGCGACACTCCCCATCCAACCTGACAGAGCTTGAGAGGATCTGCAGAGAAGAATTAGAGAAACTCCCCAAATACTGTTGGGCCAAACTTGTAGCCTCATACCCAAGAAGACTCAAGGCTGTAATCACTGCCAAAGGTGCTTCAACAAAGTACTGAGTAAAGTGTCTGAATATTTATGTAAATGTGATATTTCTGTTTTTTATTTGTAAAAAATGTGCCAAAATTTCTAAAAACCTGTTTTTGATTTGTCATTAATGGGGATTGTGTGTAGATTGATGAAAAAAAAACAATTTAATCCATTTTAGAATAAGCCTGTAATGTAACAAAATGTGGAAAAAGTCAAGGGGTCTGAATACTTTCCGAATGCACGGTATGGAGACAGTTTGCTGCCAAAAATATTATTTAAATGCATGTAAAGGAAAATAATTATAATTATAATAAAATGTTTCCTGATCTTCCATTTTATATATTGTGTGTGACTGTTGTTCCATGTAGTGAATGTGTTATTCAAAGCATTTGTATGGGCTAATAGCAGTAATGCCCAAAATAATTGTTAATCAAATAATTTGGTTCTATTTTTATTTATTTATCATCCAATTAGAAATCAAATAGCTAAATTACCCTAGATTTGAGCTTTATTATGATGATACTATTCCCATAAATTAAATTGTGTACTGAAGCATGTGTGTAACTGTATGAAGTGAAGGTCTTAAGTTAAACCATTCTACTGCAATGTTTTTACATGTGTAAGGGTTATGAAATAAGGATCAGATACTAGTCGGATTGTACAACACAGAATGAAGGGTTTGAAAGTGTGCGATCTTGTGTTGATTTCGCTTACTTTTAATATACAGTACCAGTCAAAAGTTTGCACACATCTACTGATTCAAGAGTTTTTCTTAATTTTTACTATTTTATAGAATAATAGCAAAGACCTCAAAACTTTGAAACAACACATATGGAATCAAATGGAATCGTATGTGTTAAAAAAGTGTTAAACAAATATAAATAGATTTTAGATTTTAGATTATTCAAAGTAGCCACCCTTTCCCTTGATGACAGCTTTGCACACTCTTTGTATTCTCTCAATCAGCTTCATGAGGTAGTCACCAGGAATGCATTTCAATTAACAGGTGTGCCTTGTTAAACGTTTATTTGTGTAATTTCTTTCCTTCTTTAATGCGTTTTAGCCAATAAGTTGTGTTGTGACAAGGTACGGGTGGTATACAGAAGATTGCCCTATTAGGTAAAAGACCAAGTCCATTTTATAGCAAGAACAGCTCAAATAAGCATAGAGAAACGACAGTCCGTCATTATTTTAAGGTCAGTCAATACGGAAAATGTCAAGAACTTTGAAAGTTTCTTCAAGTGCAGTCGCAAAAACCATCAATCACTATGATGAAACTGGCGCTCATGAGGACCGCCACAGGAATGGAAGATGCAGTTACTTCCGCTGCAGAGGATAAGTTCATTAGAGTTACCAGCACCTCAGATTGCAGCCCACATAAATGCTTCACAGAGTTCAAGTAATAGCCCCCAGGCTGTGTAAGGGCTATTTGACCAAGAAGGAGAGTGATGGAGTGCTGCATCAGATAACCTGGCCTCCACAATCACCCGACCTCAACCCTATTGAGATGGTTTGGGATGAGTTGGACCGCAGAGTGAAGGCAAAGAAGCCAACAAGTGCTCAGCATATGTGGGAACTCCTTCAAGACTGTTGGAAAAGCATTCCAGGTGCAGCTGGTTGAGGGAATACCAAGAGGGTATAAAGCTGTCATCAAGGCAAAGGGAGGCAACTTTGAAGAATCTCAAATAAAAAAAAATATTTGTTTAACACTTTTTTGGTTACTCCATATGTGCTATTTCATAGTTTTGATGTCTTTACTATTATTATACAATGTAGAAAATAGGAAAAATAAAGAAGGAACCCTTGAATGAGTAGGTGTGTCCAAACTTTTGACTGGTACTGTACGTATTTTGATAGAACCTCCTTTGACAGTTTAAGCCATAATCTAATGATTACCTTCACATTTAATCATCGTTATCACAGAAGGGATAAAAGGAGGGAGTGTAATTGTACACAGTATGCATCTACTCTCACTCTTTATTTGTTAATGCAGGTGACTGTCACACCCTGGCCTTAGTTATCTTTGTTTTCTTTATTATTTTGTTTAGGCCAGGGTGTGATATGGGTGATTTGTGTTTTGTCTTGTCTTTTTTTGTAGATTTATGGGGTTGTGTTCAGTTTAGGTGTCTAGGTAAGTCTTTGGTTGCCTAGATTGGTTCTCAATCAGAGGCAGGTGTTTATTGTTGTCTCTGATTGGGAACCATATTTAGGCAGCCATATTCTTTGGGTATTTTGTGGGTGATTGTTTCCGGTCTTTGTGTTTTATGCACCAGTTAGGACTGTTACGGTTTTCACGTTTATTGTTTTGTAGTTTGTTCATGTTTGAGTTTTCTTATTAAAGAACCACGAACTATAACCACGCTGCGTTTTGGTCCGCCTTACCTTCCCAGGAAGAAAGTCGTGACAGTGACTATGATCTCCTCCTCAGACCAATTGGCAAAACACCCAGAAGATGTTCTGGAAGTTAGGATAGGAGAAATTGCTCAGTGTCTTGGGAAACTGAGCCCGCGCTATAACAGCCAGTCAGTCACCTGCAGGAACCAACCCTATGAGCCATGCCTATGTAGCTTTTTTTGTGTAGCAGTATATAGTAAGAAAACAGAAGGGACCGCCCTGACGGAGCTTTTGGCAAACTTGTACTTTGTATATGTGTTGCTTGTAACCTCTCCAATTAACTGATAATAAAGAATGATTAATTTAATATTGACTTCAGGTGTTTCCTTGGTATTGAATTTCCACCACAAACTGATAAGATGTTTGTGGGAGCTGTTTTGATAGACTTCAGTGCAGCTTTTGACATTATCGATAATAATCTGCTGCTGGAAAAACTGTGTTATGTCTTTACATCTGCTGCTATATCGTGGACCGAGAGTTACCTGTCTAACAGAATACAGAGGGTAACTCACCATTATACACGTCAGCTACCACAGCAAGTGAAATCACTGCAACACTTAACAAAGAGCTGCAGTAAGTTTTAGAATGGGAGGCAAGTAATAAGGTAGTACTAAATATTTCAAAACCTGAAAGGATTATATTTGGGTCAAATCATTAACTACTACCTTATTACTAAACCTAACTAAGTCTTGTAATGAATAATGTGGAAATTGCGCAAGTTGAGAAGATTAAACTGCTTGGAGTAACCCTGGATTGTAAACAGTCATGGTAAAAACATATTGATGCAACAGTAGCTAAGATGGAGAGAGGTCTGTACTTAATAAAGCGTTACTCTGCTTTCTTGACAAAATAAGTCCTACAGGCCCTAGTTTTGTCACACCTGGACTACTGCCCAGTCATATGGTCAAGTGCCACAAAGAGGGACATATGCAAATTACATTTGGCCCAAAACAGAGCAGCACGGCTGGCCCTTAAATGTATATTGTATATGGAGAGTAAACATCAATGATATGCATGTCAATCTATACTGTCTCAAAGTAAAGGAGAGATTGAATGCATCACTACTTGTCTTTGTGAGAGACATTGACATGTTGAAAGCACAGAGTTGTCTGTTCAAATGACAAGCATACAGCTCAGACCCCCATGTAAACCCCACAAGACATGCCACCAGAGGTCTCTTCACAGTCCCCAAGTCCAGAACAAGCTCTGGGAAACGCACAGTACTACATAGAGCCATTACTACATGGAACTCTATTCCACATCAAGTAACTGTTGTAAGCAGTAAAATCAGATTATAAAACAGATACAACTAAACCTTATGGAACAACGCTAACTGTGAAGAGACACACGCACATACGTGCACACAGACGCTGGCACACACACTCTACACACAGGTACATGGTAATATGGTGGTATTATACATTTTCTATTGTAGATATGCAGTGGTGTAATAATGTTATAAGATGTACAGTTATTTATTATTATTTTTGATTGTAAGGGGGATTCCTAATAAATATAATACAATACAGGTGGACCATCTGGGACTATCTAAATAAAGTATGACCAAAAGTAAATCCAGATTAAAGCAATTTGAGGATTGATTATGTTTCATAATTGTCAACTTTTTACCTGAACGCAGACAGTGAGAAAGAACTTGTCATAGTCTTTGGGGCTGCGTCTTAGCAGAAACCTGCCATCTTTGGCGCCTACTTTTTTCAGCTTGTGCACTGCAAACTCAGACCTGAGAAAACAACATATAAAGGCACACAGATGTTTACATCTAATGTATCTCTATGGGTTTGTTATATGTCTGAAAAGACCTACGTGATTGGCCCATGGCAGTTGCTTTCAATGTCTTCAAGAAGGCTGGGAGGTGCAACGTCTTGACAGAAATAGTGACTGGAGTCTGTAGTCAGCCTGAAGTAGCCATCCACAAGTGAAACAAATGAAAGCGCCTCAGTCACTGTTTGAAACTCGGCCTCCTGTGGAGAAAAATGGTGACATGCACACTTTTTCATTAGCCATACATACACCCCCCGAAATGGATGTTGCTCAAGTGCAATGAGTCAGCATCAATTGTTTTTGATTAGGCATTAATTAAGGATGTATTGAGCATTGATTCAGTGTTATCAACCAACCAGGCATCTGTCGTCCTGCCGGGTGATCGTTACCACCCTGCCGTCCTGGGGAACCTGCTCGTGGCACGCCCTCTTGATGTTGATGTCGATGATCTCTGGGAAGTCACAAAATGTCTGCCACTCCTGTGAAAGAATGTACAGTTATGAAAATACTACTGTTCCCTGAAGGAGGGAACGATGTATAACATACTATGGGGAGTTAACCCTGAAGCAAACTGAAATCACGCCCAATGTGCCAATGAATGCCGAGCCCGCCCTTGGAAGCCCCACCTTCCTGGCTATAATACCGGGGCTCACATCCATTTCCTCAATTCAGTACCGCTCTTCAGCGAGCCCAAACCCCATTGACGGCTCGGGGCCAAAATATGTTATACCTCGTTCCCTCCTTCAGGGAACAGCAGTTATAGTCATAACTGTACGTTCCCTTGTTCCCTTTCAGTCAGTCACTTGATATAACATACTATGGGGACATACAATCAAGCGCCAAGCCGGCTCAGAGGGTACCAAACTAGGAGGCCCATGGCAGACACTTTTCTCTCAGACTTAACCGAGAAGCCTGAACTGTCAGAGAGAAGCCTGAACTGCAGTCCAAGTTCCTATACCCCACAGTTCCAATACCAATATTTACCTTGAGAGCTTGAAATGTCAGAACTCGTAAAAGGAACTGCAAGTCCAAAACAACAAAACACATATCGTAACTTGGTAAAGTGCACACGAGTGCTGCATAAACATCGACCGGAGACGATGAACCCCGGCAGACTAAGGCTCAAACCCACAGGGAACCGTGGTAACCCGGACAAAATCCTGCATAACTTCGACCACGGCAGCCAAGTCCTTAAACCCTATCGGTTCCAAAAAGGCTCACACAAGACCTGAGTCTGGAATGCCAAAACTCACAAAAGGAACCGTAAATCCAAAACAACAGGGAACCTTCTGTGACTTGATAATGCGCATTCGCGCTCTGCCTCATCGAAGACACAAGGTAGCCCAAGGCTTAATCCCACAGGGGAACTGTTTCAGACACCTCTGAAGACACAAGGTAGCCCAAGGCTTAATCCCACAGGGGAACTGTTTCAGATACCTCTGAAGACACAAAGTAGCCCAAGGCTTAATCCCACAGGGGAACTGTTTCAGACACCTCTGAAGACACAAGGTAGCCCAAGGCTTAATCCCACAGGGGAACTGTTTCAGACACCTCTGAAGACACAAGGTAGCCCAAGGCTTAATCCCACAGGGGAACTGTTTCAGACACCTCTGAAGACACAAGGTAGCCCAAGGCTTAATCCCACAGGGGAACTGTTTCAGACACCTCTGAAGACACAAGGTAGCCCAAGGCTTAATCCCACAGGGGAACTGTTTCAGACACCTCTGAAGACACAAGGTAGCCCAAGGCTTAATCCCACAGGGGAACTGTTTCAGACACCTCTGAAGACACAAAGTAGCCCAAGGCTTAATCCCACAGGGGAACTGTTTCAGACACCTCTGAAGACACAAGGTAGCCCAAGGCTTAATCCCACAGGGGAACTGTTTCAGACACCTCTGAAGACACAAGGTAGCCCAAGGCTTAATCCCACAGGGGAACTGTTTCAGACACCTCTGAAGACACAAGGTAGCCCAAGGCTTAATCCCACAGGGGAACTGTTTCAGACACCTCTGAAGACACAAGGTAGCCCAAGGCTTAATCCCACAGGGGAACTGTTTCAGACACCTCTGAAGACACAAGGTAGCCCAAGGCTTAATCCCACAGGGGAACTGTTTCAGACACCTCTGAAGACACAAGGTAGCCCAATGCTTAATCCCACAGGGGAACTGTTTCAGACACCTCTGAAGACACAAGGTAGCCCAAGGCTTAATCCCACAGGGGAACTGTTTCAGACACCTCTGAAGACACTAGCCACTTCCATGGCAATCGGAAGAGCTTAGGTGATTTACCTCTGAACACTCAAATGCTGGTTTCTCAACCGACTGTTGGATAAGGGGTACAAATGGGGTGTTAACAACACTCGGTGGAGAAAACAGATCCTGACTGCCAATGTGTCCAGCCTGAGACATTAAGTTATCCCTATTCTCAAAACTTACCATTGTTACGAATGTGGAGTCACATTCGGAAGGTTGTGGCCTTCGGGTGTAGAGTATTGCAGACTCTAAATATTGTTATAAATAGCCAGGACCAAAAAAAAATCACGATTTCACTAATATCATCATTCAGGGGGTCTAGCAGCTTGATCATCATGGTACTTTTTGAGCATAGATTTTTTAAAACCTTTTTTTAACTAGGCAAAGTAAGTGAAGACCAAATTCTTATTTTCAATGACAGCCTATGAACAGTGGGTTAACTGCCTTGGTCAGGGGCAGAACGACAGATTTTTACCTTGTCAGCTCAGGGATTTGATCTTGCAAACCTTTCAGTTACTAGTCCAACTCTCTAACCACTAGGCTACCCCGCTGCCCATATTAGGTATAATTGAAACTTGTATATCATTATTGTAAGTGATTAAATAAGTATAGCTAGTTATAATTGTAATGTTTTAGCAGATTCTAAGAAAAGACAATCAGTCATTACCTGGCTAAAAGAGAAGGAATATAATATCTATTGTTTAGAGGAAACTCACTCTCCAATTACAGATGATGTTGTATGGAAAAAGGAATGGGAGGAGAAATATATTTCTGTCATGGGCAAAGAAACTCAAAAGGGGTGATGATATTAATCAATAACAATTTCGATCTGAATGTGCAAACTGTCCAAACAGATTAGAAAGTAAGGTGGATCATTTTGAATATTCTATTGGACGATAAACAGATTTGGCCAATTAATCTATATACTATATACTGTACATGGTGGTGGCTTAATCAAACTAGTCATCTTGATTACTTTCTTGTATCCCTCACACTGACACAAAAGTTTTTTAAAAAGGGGGCAGAATGCAGTCGGACCATCAAATATAACTTACAGAATTTCTACGTGGGCGAGGACATTAGACATGTAATCAAAGCCTACTGGATGACAACCTGTTTTTAACCAAGACAAATAATTTTTAAGACAAAGAATAACTTTTTCCTGCATAACATAGGTCCAGCATATTCCCATATTGTATGGGACACTTTTAAATGTGCCATTGGAGGTCATGCAATTCGATACTCATCTTTAAAACAAAACATTTAGGTCAAAATAGTTAATATTATATTCAAAGGAAATAGTATAAATAACAGTACAGATGGATAGCAATAAAAACGGTACCATAGAGGCACAGAATAAGTTATGGATGAACTTATTTGGGAACGATCCAGTAGAATGTATTACAAAAGTAAAGCGAATTGGATGGAAAATCTTCAACATAGAAATGCTACCAATGCGGCCTCCTGAGTGACGCAGCGGTCTAAGCCACTGCATCGCAGTGCTAGAGGTGTCACTACCGACCCAGGTTTGATTCCGGGCGGTGTCACAGCTGGCTGCGATCGGCACACAATTGGCCTAGTGCGTCCAGGTTAGGGAGGGTTTGTCCGGTCGAGATGTCCTTGTCCGATTGCGCTCTAGCGGCTCCTTGTGGTGGGTCGGGCGCATGTACGCTGACTTCAGTCACCAGTTGTACCGTGTTTCCGCCGACACATTGGGGCAGGCTGGTTTCCAGGTTAAGCAAGCAGTGTGTCAGGAAGCAGTGCGGCTTGGCAGGGTCATGTTTCGGAGGACGCATGGCTCTCGACCTTCGCCTCTCCTGAGTTCGTACAGGAGTTGCAATGATGGGACAAGACTGTAATTACCAATTGGATATCACGAAATTGGGGAGAAAAAAGGGATACTGTCCAAGCTCATGTTCTATAATAGTTATGACTGAAAACATATAATGTATAAGTACTATCTTTCTAGATGTAATGTGTATCAACATTTCAAATTACTTTATTCTTGCTATGTAAGTAATGTAAAAACAAAAACAGTGCCATGTATGTAAAATGTGTGTAGATTGTACATGTAACAAAAATCCCCCGGAGAGGGGAGGTGGTGAATAGGAATGATTGTGTGGTGAAAATGTTAGTCTGTGTAATGTAGGAACATGTTCTGTCCACCATAGGGAAATTATCGTAATATAACATAATTCAATATGACAAAGTACTCCACTCTTCCGTAAAGCCCAGCTCTGTGGAGTGTACGGCTTAAAGTGGTCCTATGGACAGATACTCCAACCTCCGCTGAGGAGTTTTGCAGCTCCTTCAGGGTTATCTTTGGTCTCTTTGTTGTATCTCTTATTAATGCCTTCCTTGCCTGGTCCGTGAGTTTTGGTGGGAGGCCCTCTCTTGGCAGGTTTGTTGTGGTTCCATATTCTTTCCATTTTTTAATAATGGATTTAATGGTGCTCTTAATAACCCAACCCTAAGCTGTTCTTCTCCACAACTTTGTCCCTGTCCTGTTTGGAGAGCTCCTTGGTCTTCATGGTGCTGTTTGCTTGGTGGTGCCCCTTGCTTAGTGGTGTTGCAGACTCTGGGGCCTTTCAGAACAGGTGTATATATACTGATATCATGTGACAGATCATGGGACACTTAGATTGCACACAGGTGGACTTTATTTAATTAATTATATGACTTCTGAAGGTAATTGGTTGCACCAGATCATATTTAGGGGCTTCATAGCAAAGGGGGTGAATACATATACACGCACCACTTTTCCGTTTTTTACTTTTTTGAAATAACCACCAATTTGGACTATTTTGTGTATGTCCATTACATGAAATCCCAATAAAAAGCCATTTAAATTACAGGTTGTAATGCAACAAAATAGGAAAAACGCCAAGGGGGTGAATAATTTTGCAAGCCACTGTAGCAAACTCACACATTTTTACAACAATTACATCTATTTCTTCCTACTTTAATCATGGAGAGAGTTTAAAGGTGTTCATAAGAACAACTGAAACAGGCGCTCTAGAGTAGTGTCCATAGGGTCTGTGCATCAGGCTGAACGGTTGACGTCCCAATTATAAACACTATCTACAACCATTTCCATGGCTTGGTGCGATGAGGAGCTACAGAAATATATATTTTAAATGACCGCCAGTAGAAAACACCCCCCAATAAAAAAAAAACATAAAAAATAAAAAATAACCCCCAATGAATTACAGTGCCTTAAAGTAGTATGGCAGAGTTTTCAAATCAGGTTTATCTGATTGGTCATTTTCAACTGTCACACTCTCACTTTTGACTTTCTTTAAATCACCATGCATTTTATTGACTGATGAGTTTGTGCCTATGTTTCATGAAACTGCACTTCTTGTCCCGTCAAAACAGTAACTCTGGGAGACAAGTATATCGTCGCTCCAGCAGAGACGGAAGAGGAAGCGAGACATCTCACTGGTTAATGTTTTCTGGTTCATAGACAAGTAGACCAGACGTAGCTGCTATCGCATTGGCGTCTCTGGGAGAGCCACACACCTTAAGTAGACCAGAACAGTGAATATTTTTTCAATGGTAAAGACATCTTTATTTAACTTTGGCTCTAGGTTCACAGACTTCGCTCAAAGCTTGTGTACATTGATAATATATCATAATTTATAAAGTTGACTATAAATTCAGGCCCCTGTTTATTTTCAATGTCATTCTATTAGAAACTTTTATTAGAAGCGTTTTTTTGTTGGCCTCCCGAGTGGTGCAGTGGTCTAAGGCACTGCATCGCAGTTGCTATAGTAGCTGTGTCACTAGAGATCCTGGTTTGAGTCCAGGCTCTGTCACACCCGGGAGCGACCGGGAGACCCATAGGGCGGCGCATAATTGTCCCAGCATCGTCCAGGTTAGGGGAGGGTTTGGCCGGCAGGGATGTCCATGTCCCATTGCGCTCTAGCGACTCCTGTGGCGGGCCAGGCGTATGCACGCTGACACAGTCACCAGGTGTACGGCGTTTCCTCCAACAAATTGGTGTGGCTGGCTTCCGGGTTAAGCAGGCATTGTGTGTCAAGAAGCAGTGCGGCTTGGTTGGGTCGTGTTTCGGAGGACGCATGGCTCTCGACCTTGCCTCACCCGAGTATGCACGGGAGTTGCAGTGATGAGACAAGACTGTAACTACCAATTGGAAATCATGAAATTAAGGAGAAAAAGTGGTAAAGTTTTTATGTTTTTTTTAAACATCATTGTTGGTTAAGGGCTTGTAAATAAGCCTTTCATGGTAAGGTCTACACATGTTGTATTCAACGCAGGTGACAAATAACAATATATTTTATTTAGCATGTGTAAAGATCCATGACCTTCCAGAGCCAACTAAACAAGACTGGTCAAGCTCTGTTTTTATTCGGACTTCTCAATACTGAACTTCTACTTCTTATCATTAAAGACATTCTGACTTACATGTACACACTCGGAACAGGCCATTTTACGGTTTTGCCCCCATTGACCGAGCCACTTGGGAGCACTGTTGCCTTTGTAAATTATTGGGGAGGAGGGCCCCGAGCCAAACCACCTTGTTAGCGAAACTGGCTCATAAAAATACATCAGCCTGTCCCTCCCAGGAATCCAGAGAACTGGCTCTGTTTATTCAGATGCACTGTGCTGGGATTACCCATCTTGTTAGCCACTTGAACTAAGTAACGCGCCATTCATCAGCAAAATCTTTAAACAGGGGTTAGAAACGCTTCACAGCTGCAGGGACAGGAAGTAAATACCTTCCCCCAAACCTAGAGGAACCCCTATCAACTCTGACCACCGATCTTTCTCACAAAGTCAGCCTGACTCCCAGTGGAAGTTGAACCCAGCCGGAGACAATGGTCTTGCAAACTGGTCTGAGCCAAGGGTTCCTGAGCGTGTTTCCACCCCAGGCAAAAGGACAGCACTCGTGAGAATCTTACATTTTTCATTGTGAAACCACATGCCCTAGGGCACGGTCAGAGGTTCAAACCCAGCTGGTTAGCCTTTTCAAACATACTCTTACCACTCAAGTAAGGAAGCATTAGCTACACAAGCAGAGCAGAAAGTAGTTAGCTTTCACCAAAGACAAAAACCGATACCAAGACCCAAAAACTCACAACATATATATGCCATTTAGCAGACGCTTTTATCCAAAGCGACTTACAGTCATGTGTGCATACATTCTACGTATGGGTGGTCCCGGGAATCGAACCCACTACCCTGGCGTTACAAGCGCCATGCTCTACCAACTGAGCTACAGAAGGACCACCATCTAGGGGGACGAGTACTTTCTCCTCATAACAGACACTTAAATCGGATCTGAATCTCCTAGCCATCATGTGCTTGAAACTGAAGAGCGAAGAATTGAGGAAATGGAGCGAGCCCCCGTATTATAGCCAAGAGGGCGAAGCTTGCGAGGGCGGGCTTGGCATCCATTGGCAGGTTGGGCGTGATTTTAGTTTGCTTCAGGTGAATAGGATTGGTTATTGACTCATGTGATAGAAAAATGACATATTTACCTGATTTGTTCGATATTTAGCTATTATTTACTTAACAAACAGTGAGATATTTCTGTCCTGCTAATACTGAGTTTGTCTGTCCACTCTTGCTTCCTGCAGCTAGGCTGGGTGTCATAGACATGGTTTTTACTAAAGATAGCTTGAAGCTGACAATTGATTGATGTCTCGGTGATAAAGCCGCCAAATTCCATTCTATCATTTGTGGGGCATGTGAGACATATGTCTCTGGTCTAACTGGACCTACATTATATCGAGGAGATTGTGGTTGTAACTGGGATAGAGAGGAGTAGAACAAAGGCCTCAATGGTTCTTAGACCTCCTGGCATCTGGGAAATTAGGCCAGAGTCAGGGGTTTAGATAACGCCAGGTGCAGATAAAGACAGGATGAGACCAAAGTGGCTCATGTTGCCCGCCAATCTATAAGGGAAGGGTGGAGCCAGCCATGGTTGAAGCATTTTTAGGTTTGGTATGATAAAAGCACTCGGTCCGACAGTCAAGACTGCTGGGCTGGCCTCCCGGGTGGCGCAGTGGTTAAGGGCGCTGTACTGCAGTGCCATCTGTGCCATCAGAGACTCTGGGTTCGCGCCCAGGCTCTGTCGCAACCGGCCGCGGTGACGCACAATTGGCCTAGCATCGTCCGGGTTAGGGAGGGCTTGGCCGGTAGGGATGTCCTTGTCTCATCATGCACCAGCGACTCCTGTGGCGGGCCGGGTGCAGTGTGCGCTAACCAAGGTTGCCAGGTGCACGGTGTTTCCTCAGACACATTGGTGCAGCTGGCTTCCGGGTTGGATGCGCGCTGTGTTAAGAAGCAGTGCGGATTGGTTGGGTTGTGTATCGGAGGACGCATGACTTTCAATCTTCGTCTCTCCCGAGCCCGTACAGGAGTTGTAGCGATGAGACAAGATAGTAGCTACTAAAAACAATTGGATACCACGAAATTGGGGAGAAAAAGTGGTAAAATTCAACAAAAACAAAACAAAAACAACACACAAAAAAAGACTGCTGGGCAGACGGCTTCATTACTGCAATAATTAATAGATATTAAATAAAGATGATTGTTAGAAGAAATGACCAAGTCTCTCTCAGTACTGAATTTCCACGACACTCCCCATAGCATGTTATATCGAATGACCAACTGAAAGGGAACATTATTTATGTTTCGTGGTCAGTCAATGTAGATACAGGATGATAGTCATGATCATGACCCACAGTAGGGACTTTGCACTTTCTCTCACCAGGACATCGGCAGGGCAGTGACTTCCACTGAATTGTATGCCGCTCTCCCCGGCGACCCGCATAAGGTTGAATGTTGGTTCCTTCTGCTGCAGCTGGGAGCCAGGGTGGTTCACCTGAAAGGTCTCAGTGCCGTGGGAAGGCTCCACCCCTGCCAGCTCCATCAGGTACTTCAGCTTTAGACTGCGTTCCCCCACCGAGCAGCGGCCAAGCTTCTTCAGGAACCGTTTCAGAGTGTTGCGGATTCTGTAGCGCGCAAGCCGGCTCAGTTGCTGGATTTCCTGCCGATGTGTCTCGGGAAGGCATGACTTGTAACTGAAAAAAAATGGTAATTGATATATTGGGCACAGCCAAATAAGAAACCAAGAGACTCGTTGGCATAAAGAAATGTACTCATTTTCATACCCTCTTTTCAGTATTCATACCTGACATTCTTGCACACCTCCCTTACGCTCTGGTTGTGTTCCTTAGCCTGTCGCCATAGGTCGAGCACTGCCAGGCCAAGACACTCCTCCTGGACGCTCAAGGGAGGCGAGACCCCCGCCTGGCCAGCCACAAAGTCACTACGGGACTAAAGGGTCACAAAAAAATAAGAATATACACAGAACGCAGGAAATAGTAGAACACTTACAGTGCCTTCGGAAAGTATTCAGACCCCTTGACTTTTTACAAATTTTGTTAGGTTACAGCCTTATTCTAAAATGAATTCAATTGTTTGCTTTTTTCATCAATCAACACATTGACAAAGCAAAACAGGTTTTTGAATATGTTGCTAATTTAGGGTCATTGTCCTGTTGTAACGTGAACCTTTGCCCCAGTCTGCGGTCCTGACCGATCTTGAGCAGGTTTTCATTAAGGAGCTCTCTGTACTTTGCTCCATTCATCTTTGCTTCGATGCTGACTACTCTCCCAGTCTCTGCCGCTGAAAAACATCCCCACAGCATGATGCTGCATTACAATAATTCACGGTAGGGATGGTGCTAGATTTCCTCCAGACGTGACGCTTAGCATTCTGACCAAAGAGTTTGTGATTGGTGGAGTGCTGCAGAGATGGTTGTCCTTTTGGTTCTTGGTCAACTCCCTGACCAAGTCCCTTCTGCCCCGATTGCTCAGTTTGGCCTGGCGACCAGCTTTAGGAAGAGTCTTGGTGGTTCCAAATTTCTGTCCATTTAAGAATGATGGATGGAGGCCACTGTGTTCTTGGGGACCTTCAATGCTGCAGAATATTTTTGGTACCCTTCCCCAGATCTGTGCCTCGATACAATCCTGTCTCGGAGCTCTACGGACAATTCCTTTGACCTCGTGGCTTGGATTTTGCTCTGATATGCACTGTCAACTGTGGGACCTTATGTATATACAGATGTGTGCCTTTTCTAAATCATGTCCAATCAATTGAATCTACCACAGGTGGACTCCAATCAAGTTGTAGAAACATCTCAAGAATGATCAATGGAAACACGATGCACCTGAGCTCAATTTTGAGTCTCATAGCAAAGGGTCTGAATACTTATGCAAATAAGCTATTTCTGTTTTTATACGTTTGCAAAAAAGTCTAAAAACCTGTTTTTGCTTTGTCAGTATGGGGTATTGTGTGTAGATTATATTTTTATCCATTTTAGAATAAGTCTGTAACATATCAAAATGTGGAAAATACAAAATGTCTGAATACTTTCCGAAGGCATCCTACGTATACATGCATGTGTTCTGCCCTTGTGGACATTCTAAAGCTAATCATTCAAAACAAATGGCCTTATGTAGTTTTGGAAAATCAGAATTGTGCGATAATGTAATTTCACATTATTTATTGCCATATCAAAATAGTCTATATCTAAATATGAGTTTTGGCTTACTGCAACGTTTGGAAGTGTTTTCTATGTACCTGTGCAAAGAGATAATCAATGACACAGTAGTCGAGCACGGCACTGATTCTGCCTCTTCTCAGACAGTAGCGGTATGATGTTTTTGACCCCTCTCCAAACCAGTTGGCAAAGAAAAACCTTTGTATCAACAGGGGCAATAAAAAAGTACAATTTTATTCATACATGAGTCATCCAGTTCACATTCACAGCTATTAAAATCCCTTTGTATGATAAAACAGTATGGTGGTGCTATGCTGGTGCACTACACATGGCTAAGACCAAATAAAGTGCAACATAACAGTTAATATTGGGCATAAAATGTATTTCTAGTCAAATGTTTATTTTTTACACAAAAATCCATCAAGTTTTTTCTCACCTGACTCTGTAGTGAATGCTAATGCTTTCATCAGTGCTGAAAACATGTGTTGGGGGGTAAAAGTTGGACAGATCATCAAACGCCAAAGCAAATAGGCTGTGGTACACTGGTAAGATTCCTAAGGAGAGAGAAAAGTTATTGTAAGAAATTATTTTTTTGCAGGTTTGAACATCCATGCTAATACGTGACTGCATTCTCAAGAAATATAAAGCATAGAGATAGCAAGGTCCTGAAGGAAGATATACAAGGCTCCAAAAAATATTTTGTAATTCCACAACAAATGGGTATGCACACTATAAAGGTGGCGTAGTCAAGGAAATTTCCAAAATTCCTCCCTTAAAGGGGCAATCTGGGATTTAAATAACAACAAAGTGATCAACATACCACTTTTTTAGTAATCAGCTTAATGATGTTTATTTCACACCATATTCCAATTATTCCTCAGACTGTTACAATATATGCTCTTCAAAACACATATCTTACCACATTTTTTTGCTGCCAGGACACAGACCCTTTCAGCAGAGATTTGTCCAGAGCATATGTTGAACGTTGTTCCCGCCTTTGTGGCAGGGAGGAAGTAGAGATGGACTTGTAAACCAGAGCCAGAACCAGACATTTGGCTGCCCCCCCTCTCCCTGTCCATTAGAGGTGCTGTCTCCTCCTCAGTGAGATCCATTGGCAGAACCACTCCTGAAACACAAATTACCTGAGAAACTGCAAGTAAATTTAGGGAAGAGGAAGGATAGTGACGTCCTAGATTTTACAAGAAGTGGATGACGTCAACAAGCTCGCTACTGAAGCCACAAGGGAACATGAAATGTGATTAAAAGCTAGGGGTTTCCTAAACAGAGGAACTAAACCATGAGAATCTACACAAGACATTTTGTTGAATCTATTTCAACAAAACCAGGTTGAGGCTTTTTGATCAGAAAACTGAAAATATATGTTGAAAAAGATATACATTAGTAAAAAACATACCGCATGGAGAGCAACACTCTCATTTAAACAAACTTAACATTCCAACACAGTTGGGAGTCTTAACATCCAAAGATTAACATTTGAACTGGACTCAAGCACTTAATCACATAACCTCAATTACTTAATCAATGTTGTCTTGACACTACCTAGTGTCAGCTTGACAAAAATAAGCAGTAAAAGACATCAATTGAAGTTCAGTCTTCACCACTACATCCACACAGTATCCTATGTACGTACTCCATTACCTCAAAATATGATTGACAGCAAGGTGTCTTCTTTCTGATCAGGCATCCATGTCTTCGATGTCTCTTGTTGATGAGGCTTTTGCTTCTATGTTTCATGGTGGTGGGAGGAGGAAAGTAATACAGTTTCCTGTTTGAGACAGAGCAACATATTTCCTGACCAGAAAATGTATCTTGATTAGTATCTTCAACCTGTTTTAACCTCACCCTGTTCTAGTTTGCAGAAGAGACTTAACAATAAATGACATCTGTCAATACCATTTCCTCTGTGGGGAAAAGGAATTTAAGACTTGAAAGTGTGACAGTAATGTTATGAGAAATTATTTGAGCCTTTTTCACATGTAGCAGATATAGACAGAAAATGTGTAAACAGACTTGAACATGAGTTGGAATGTTATTCAACTGACTTGTTCAAGACAAAAAGAAAGCTCTTTGAAGCTGTACTGTGGTTTCCTCTTTCACTGACAAGCAGTGGGTTCTTGTAGTTTCCTGTCACGAACCAAACAAAAAAAAGATACCCAAGTTATATGAATGTGAAAACCCTGTGTTGTTCAATGGGAACACTTAGCTTCCCATTAGGCATTGACTGTATTTGCCATACGAGGTTATGTTTCTCATAATGTAATTTAGATTTTACCATAGCCTCTCAAACCTCTCTATTGGTATATGATATTATTCAATATTGCCCTTGATAATTTTAATCAGGTGTGTTGATGCTGTACTACAGTTGGTCATCTTCCATTGTTTAGACTATAAGGCCATACCATTATGAGTCTTCCGTTAAGAGTTCATATCATATTTGCTGAGTGTACCATAAACTGCAAAGGCAGTCTGACTTGAAGATGTTCATCCGAACGTTGTGAGTAGAGTGCGGGTTTGTTATTACTCTTTATCTAGTGCAGGAGCACTTCAAGACTTCTGGTCTGCCAGTTTCCAGACCTTGTTAGTTCCAACTGTTTACAGAGTTTCAAGCACATGAGCTAGTTGACATGCATGGCTCATGGGGTGGAAAAGTGGGAGGTTCTAGGTCTGAGATTGAGCAGGCAGCAGGAAGCAAAGGCAGAACACAAAACACAGTTTAACATTTATTTTCTTAAGGCACATAGCTTCCAGCACATTCTCAAAACAGTTCAATTCCTTTGTTTCCAAACTCTGTTCCATAAATATCACTTCTTACTTTTACTATAAAACCATGCTACTTAAGAAACATACAAACCAAACAAACAGGAAGCAACACAGCCCAGCAGCCAGCTGTCTATCTTCATTTATAGTCAATTACAGCACAAACTCATTTGCCACGTGCTCTTCTATGGTATATTGGCGTTCGCACAATTTAGTGTGCATGCTGCCACCTACTGTGAAGAATGGAAACAGGATACCATACAAACTAGTAAAATAAATAAACTACACTAAATCAAACTACTTTTCTGTTCAAAATAAAAACAGATCTTATCCCTACATAGGCTCAAGGGGAGCCTAGGAGGACAGGCCGTCATCTGGCGCCAGTACCCCCTGCAAGTCCTCTGTTGTAAACTCCTGAAGTCCCAAATAACTTTTCTGCCGAGGCCACAATAATGTCCCGTTTCTTTGACACTCGAGCCATACAGTTTATAAATGTGTCAATGAACGCCACAGAATCTAACTTTTTAACACACAGGGTCTATTTTGACTGGCAGAAAACATTTACAACTGGCTATGGTACATCCAATACCATATCTTCACTAGTCACTTTTTCTCAATGCTTTTATAATCACAGCCGCATAGGAGATTCGATTGACCACTAACTTTAGCCACCTTAAGAATTTATATAAGAATTTGTTCTTAACTGACTTGCCTAGTTAAATAAAGGTTAAAAAAAAATATATAAAAAATAAATAAATAAATAAATCGCCTTCACCCTTACAGTGCACTCCAGGAACTCGGGATCATGATCCCCACCACAATTTCAACATTGTCATCCTTCACACCTTTCTTCAGTATACTCTGTCCATCTGCACACACTTTCAAGTCTAATTTTATTGGTCACATACACATGGTTAGCAGATGTTAGTGAGTGTAGAGAAATGCTTGTGCTTCTAGTTCCGACAGTGCAGTAATATCTAACAAGTAATCTAATAATTCCCCAACAACGACCTAATACACACAAATTTAAAGGGGTGAATGAGTATGTACATATAAGTACATGCATGAGTGATGGCCGAGCGGCATAAACAAGGTGCAGTAGATGGTATAAAATACAGTATATACATGTGATGAGTAATGAAAGAACCATTATTTAAGTGACGTAGTTTAAAGTGACTCTGAGTTAGTGATTGCTGTTCGGTCCCAGCTTTGATGCACCTGTACTGTCATCACCTTCTGGATGATAGCAGTGTGAACAGGCATCGCTCTTGAAACATGCCCAAATCCTTACATTTTCTTACACTGCAATGGTTGGGGAATGAAAGCTCTTACAGCAAATCTTAATTAAGTAACCAAGCTTCACCTGTGTAAGTAAATCTCTATTAAAACACAGAACCGGTCTCCCGAGTGGCGTAGTGGTCTAAGGCACTGCATTGGAGTGTTAGCTAGCTGTGCCGCTAGACATTCTGGGTTTGATTCCAGGCTCGGTCTCAGCCGGCCGCGACCAGGAGACCCATGGGGCGGCACACAATTGGCCCAGAGTCGTCCGGGATAGAGGAGGGTTAGGCCGGCAGGGATGTCCTTGTCCCATCGCGCACAAGTGAGACCTGTGGAGGGCCGCGCGCAGTGCATACTGACCCGGTTGCTAGGTGTAGTGTTTCTTCTGACACATTGGTGCGGCTAGCTTCCAGGTTAAGTGGGCATTGTGTCAAGAAGCAGTTGGGTTGTGTTTCGGAAGACGCACGGTTCTCAATCTTCGCCTTTCCTGAGTCTGTATGGGAATTGCAGTGATGAGACAAGACTAACTACCAATTGGATACCATGAAAAAGGGGTAACATTTTATTTTATTAATACATTTTTTTAAAACACAGAACTGACACTTTTCTCCATTCACCTGGCGGGTAAGGTGTTGGGCACCAACTACCCCTAGAATTCTCTTCAGGTATTTAATGTTAACATATGTTGTCACCCCTGAAATTGCTCCTTTAACAGGCACTCTGCTCCAAAGTACAATACATCTGTTGTATGGATTGTTTTGAGGCCACTGCAATATTTCTTCATAAACACAATTAATCAGTATATGACCAATCCACCATGCCTATAGACTGCATCACCTCTTGTGGACAGCCACCAAGAAACACAAAAACAGGGGGTTTAAATACATTCAGCACAAATCACATAACCAGTCAATTATCCAATAGAAATAATTGTTTCTGATTACATGCAAATGAGTCACACCTGTGACACAAATGTACGATATTGTTAAGTAATCACCAGAGTTGTGGAATCCAGTCACACATTTGATGACTTGAGACTTGACTTTATAAAAAATAAAATAAATTGAGACTTGACATGGAGCCTCAGGACTCGACTTTGATTGATGACTTGAATTTATCTGGACAGGTTTTGTAAGTTATTTTGTGGCACGGAGTCTACGTGGATTACTCTACACACATAGCCAGAGACAATAAGCAGCATCGTTCTTGCAAAAAAACCTGCAACAGATTGGCTAGTGAAATGCATACACAGCACTCTGATTGGACCAACAAACTGTCAATCAACACAGATCGGGTGAGTTAGCAAACTTCATATTGCTGGAAGAGAGGATTGCCTCAAATTTTTGGGTGATTACGAATGTTAACTGTTTACTTTGCAATCTCACCAGTAATGGGGCAACAATTACTAGCATAGGCCTACTGGTCTTTTGGTATGTAACAAATGCTTGAAAATTATGATTTACTTATGAAGTCTGCATTTGGAATGTTTTGTTTAAAATAAATTACTGTGGTGACGACGCACCATAGGCACAGATCTTCACTTGCGCTCACCAAACTCCTGCCAGAGGAGTGTGCTTTTTTTCTCTTGTTGAAATATTTGCTTTCGCACGTTTAAATGCATAGGCCCTATGTGGTAAATCTATATTCCATCTAATACAACAATTGCTAGCATTTCATCATTCCAACCCTGTACCGTTTATTGCAACACCTAGACATTTCTGTTTCATGTTTGATAGGTCTACGATACATCTTAATTTAGCCAGCCATTTCAAATAATTGTAATTCACCACTTCTGAGGATCACTTAGAAGGTCACAGACACTTTTCAGAATGAGGTCCTTCTTCCAATAGGGTTTCACCAGGTACAGTGCTTCACAAAGTACCCACAGTCACTCTGATCCCTTGCCCCTACAGACAGCACCAATCCCCACTGTAATCAATCAATTCAGTGTCAGGACGGCTCTAGGTCGCCCGCAACCGACCAGTGGCAGAGTATCTTTGAGTTCACAAACTCTCAGATTACTCTCCTCTGACTCGGCCCTGCTCACACAGGAATACACACTCAGAGCCTACGTAATAGAGGCTTTTCTTAACTTGACTTTGTGTGTTTTGCTCATGTCTTTATTTGTTTTAAACTAAGTTCGAGATGTGGTATCCACTCGACTCGCTGCCTCTCAGACCTTAGGTTGGTCCATCTCCTCTGTTCCCAAAGTGTTGTCTCCCTGAGATCCCAAGTTTGAAGGATCCCTCGTGCATGATTTACCCAGGTTGTCAGGAGCGGTCATCAAGTGAAGATTCACATCCCATCCCCCTCGCCAAAAGTGGTGGTTAATTTCTTTAGTATCAAATGAGGAGAGACAAACTTATCACAAGTCGGTTATACTTAAACTAAATCTTGAATCACTTATTAATAAGGGAGCAGGTCAATACAACGCACACATATAAAGTGAATCGATTGAGTGCTCTACGATAACTAAGGCTGGTCATGGCTGGTCGACGATTCATGCTCAGATGATTCGTTGAGAGCCCAGAGACAAAGGTACAAAGGTCTTTTATAGCCCAGATATACACCCCTTTCAACCTACATGACAAACAGATATATAGAATGGGTCACAAGGTTAAGATCTGTATGAAAGATATACATAGCAGACAGTATCTGCTGTGTCAACAGTTCTCATTGTGTAGAGACCAGTGTCTGGCCCCGTATAGAACAGAAACATTAACTCATTGCTCTGGAATGCTCTTTAGGTTTTATCACCCAAAAGACATCGTAAATCTCCTGTCAGTGTTATCTCCCAGAAGCCCATCCTCAGTAGAACACACAGAATACTCTATTCTGTTGCATAAAACAACCATTTGATGCAATTAAAGTAGTATAACATAATCTTGCAATTTTCCACTCCAGTGGGAGCAATGTTTATTGTGCACCTGGATGTTCACAAGACTCAAGGTAGAAGTTATATTTATGTAATTCAATGTATCGTTTCCTTTGTTCATGTTTCCCGGGTTATGTCGGAGTTCCGCGTGTCTTTGTCCTTTGTCTCTCTTTTTCTGGTTGTTGGTAATAGGAGCATGCGTGCCTCAGTGTGCATAAAAATAGGCTACATGGCCGAGCGCCACGCTTTGGAGTCATGAAGTTAAATAAGATTAAATGAGTGTTCCATGTATTCATGGTGTCGAAATATCATTAAGTCTGATTAAGACAATTGTAACAATGGATGTGGAAATCGCCTTTGACCTTGTAGAACCAGTTTATTGGTTGTAATTGCCAATTGGGTAAGTGTATGGTCCTGGGGTCTTATGTAGGCCTACCTGTTTGAGCTCCTGTTAGACAGATTCTATTTTTGGTTTCTCAAGGGGAGGGTGTACAGTCTTGCCCTCTATCTGTGTCCATTCAGATAGGATAAGTTAAGCCTGATACAGAGGCTATTTCCTTTGGGCTATTGCCAATGTATATTTGGTAAATCCACTTGTATTGTTTATTTATTTATTTTTCTCCCCAATTTCGTGGTATCCAATTGGTAGTAGTTACCGTCTTGTCTCATCGCTGCAACTCCCGTACGGACTTGGGAGAGGCGATGGTCGTGAGCCATGTGTCCTCCGAAACACAACCCAACCAAGCCACACTGCTTCTTGACACAATGCCCATCCAACCCGGAAGCCAGCCGCACCAATGTGACGGAGGAAACACCGTACACCTGGCGACCGTATCAGCGGCCGGCTGCGACAGAGCCGACAGTACCTTAGACCACTGCACCACTCGGGAGGCCCCTACTTGTATATTTTGTATGATATGGTGCTTTTGTATTTATTAAGGATCCCCATTTGCAGCAGCTACTCTTCCTGGGGTCCAGCAACATTAAGGCAGTTATTTACAATAAAAAATATTACATGGCGTATTTCATAACACTTTTCACAAAGTAGTGTGTGTGCCCACTACTCTACCACATTTACAATACAAAATCCATGTGTATGTAGTTTATATGCGTGTGTCTGTGCCTGTGTGTCTGCTTGAATCAGTTACCTGATGTGAAATAGAGTTCCATGTAGCCATGGCTCTATGTAGCACTGTGTGCCTCCCATAGTCTACTCTAGACTTTGGGATTGTGAAAAGACCGCTGGTGGCATGTCTTGTGGGGTATGCATGGGTGTCCGAGCTGTGTGCTAGTAGTTCAAATCAGCTTGTCAATACTTCTTACAAAAACAAGTGATGAAGTCAATCTCTCTTCTGCTTTGAGCCATGAGTTTGAGATGCATATGTATTAATATTAGCTCTCCATGTACATTTAAGGGCCAGCCGTGCTGCCCTGTTCGGAGCCAATTGTAATTTTCCTAAGTCCCTCTTGGTGGCACCTGACCACATGACTGGACAGTGACTGGACAGTAGTACAGGTGTAACAAAACCAGGGCCAGTAGGACCTGCCTTGTTGATAGTGTTGTTAAGACAGAGCAGGTCTCCCGAGTGGCGCAACAGTTTAATGCACTGCAGTGCTTGAGGTGTCACTACAAACCCGGGTTCGATCCCATGCTGTGTTTCAGCCGGATGCACCCGAGAGACTCATGAGGCGGTACACAATTGGCCCAGCAACGTCCGGGTAAGGGGAGGGTTTTGGTGGCCCGGGTGTCATCACCTAACTCTGATTCCGGCGCCGACAGAGATAGCCGCCTCGTTTCGCATTCCTCGGAAACTATGCAGTATTTTTTTTTTTTTTACAAGTTATTTCTTACATTGGTTCCCCAGATAATCTTAGGTTTCATGACATACAGTCAGGAAGAACTACTGAATATAAGAGCAACGTCAACTCACCATCATTATGACCAGGAATATGACTTTCCCGAAGCGGATCCTGTGTTTTGCCTTCCACCCAGGACAATGGATCGGATCCCAGCCGGCGAACCTAAACAACGTCGCTGTAAAAGGGGCAAACGAAGCGGTCTTCTTTTCAGGTTCCGGAGACGGGCACATTGCGCACCACTCCCTACCATACTACTCGCCAATGTCCAGTCTCTTGACAACAAGGTTGATGAAATCTGAGCAAGGGTTGCCTTCCAGAGAGACATCCGAGAGTGTAAAGTTCTTTGCTTCACGGAAACATGGCTCACTCGAGAGACTCTATCGGAGTCGGTGCAGCCAGCTGGTTTCTTCACGCATCGCGCCGACAGAAACAAGCATCTTTCTGGAAAGAAGAGGGGCGGGGGGGTATGCCTTATGATTAACTAGACGTGGTGTGGTCATAACAACATACTGGAACTCAAGTCCTTCTGTTCACCTGACTTAGAATTCCTCACAATCAAACGTTGACCGCATTATCTACCAAGGGAATTCTCTTCGATTATAATCACGGCCAGATATATTCCCCTCAAGCAGACACATCGATGGCCCTGAATTAACTTTATTTTGCTCTTTGTAAACTGGAAACCACATATCCTGAGGCTGCATTCATTGTAGCTGGGGATTTTAACAAAGTTAATCTGAAAACAAGACTCCCTAAACTCTGGATCATTGTTATTCTAACTTCCGCGACGCATATAAGGCCCTCCCCCACCCTCCTTTCGGAAAAGCTGACCAAAACTCAATTTTGTTGCTTCCAGCCTACAGACAGAAACTAAAACAAGAAGCTCCCGTGCTCAGGTCTGTTCAACGCTGGTCCGACCAATCTGATTCCACGCTTCAAGACTGCTTCGATCACGTGGATTGGGATATGTTCGGCATTGCGTCCAACAACAACATTGACGAATACGCTGATTCAGTGAGCGAGTTCATTAGAAAGTGCATTGGCGACGTCATACCCACAGCAACTATTAAAACATTTCCAAACCAGAAACTGTGTATTGATGGCAGCATTCGCGCGAAACTGAAAGCATGAACCAAGGTGGCCGGAAACATGAACAAATGCGGAGGGAATAGCTACACTGTTTGCAAGGCAATCAAACAAGCTAAGCGTCAGTATAGAGACAAAGTAGAGTTGCAATTCAACGGCTCAGACACGAGGTATGTGGCAGGGTCTACAGTCAATCACAGATTACAAAAAGAAAACCAGCCCCGTTGTGGACCAGGATGTCTTGCTCCCAGACAGACTAAATAACTTCTTTGCTCGCTTTGAGGACAATACAGTGCCACTGACACGGCCCACTACCAAAACCTGCGGACTCTCCTTCACTGCAGCCGACGTGAGTAAAACATTTAAACGCGTTAACCCTCGCAAGGCTGCAGGCCCAGAAGGCAATCCCAGCTGCGTCCTCAGAGCATGCGCAGACCAGCTGGCTGGTGTGTTTACGGACATATTCAATCAATCCTTATCCCAGTCTGCTGTTCCCACATGCTTCAAGAGGGCCACCATTGTTCCTGTTCCCAAGAAAGCTAAGGTAACTGAGCTAAACGACTACCGCCCCGTAGCACTCACTTCCGTCATCATGAAGTGCTTTGAGAGACTAGTCAAGGACCATATCACCTCCACCCTACCTGACACCCTAGACCCACTCCAATTTGCTTACTGCCCCAATAGGTCCACAGACGACACAATCGCAACTGAACTGCACACTGCCCTAACCCATCTGGACAAGAGGAATACCTATGTGAGAATGCTGTTCATCGACTACAGCTCGGCATTCAACACCATAGTACCCTCCAAGCTCGTCATCAAGCTCGAGACCCTGGGCCTCGACCCCGCCCTGTGCAACTGGGTACTGGACTTCCTAACGGGCCGCCCCCAGGTGGTGAGGGTTGGTAACAATATCTCCACCCCGCTGATTCTCAACACTGGGGCCCCACAAGGGTGCGTTCTGAGCCCTCTCCTGTACTCCCTGTTCACCCACGACTGCGTGGCCATGCACGCCTCCAACTCAATCATCAAGTTTGCGGACGACACCACAGTGGTAGGCTTGATTACCAACAACGACGAGATGGCTTACAGGGTGGAGGTGAGGACCCTGGAAGTGTGGTGTCAGGAAAATAACCTAACACTCAACATCAACAAAACAAAGGAGATGATTGTGGACTGGATTGTGGACAGGAAACGGCAGACGGAGCACCCCCCTATCCACATCGACGGGACAGTAGTGGAGAGGGTAGTATGTTTTAAGTTCCTCGGCGTACACATCACGGACAAACTGAATTGGTCCACCCACACAGACAGCGTGTTGAAGAAGGCGCAGCAGCGCCTCTTCAACCTCAGGAGGCTGAAGAAATCCGGCTTGTCACCAAAAGCACTCACAAACTTCTACAGATGCACAATCGAGAGCATTCTGTCGGGCTGTATCACCGCCTGGTATGGCAACTGCTCCGTCCACAAGCATAAGTCTCTCCAGAGGGTAGTGAGGTATGCACAATGCATCAAATCAAATCAAATCAAATTTATTTATAAAGCCCTTCGTACATCAGCTGATATCTCAAAGTGCTGTACAGACACCCAGCCTAAAACCCCTAACAGCAAGCAATGTAGGTGTAGAAGGTGTAGAATCACCAGGGGCAAATTACCTGCAGGACACCTACACCACCCGATGTCACAGGAAGGCCATTAAGATAATCAAGGACAACAACCACCCGAGCCACTGCCTGTTCATCCCGCTATCATCCAGAAGGTGAGGCCAGTACAGGTGCATAAATGCAGGGACTGAGAGACTGAAAAACAGTTAAGGCCATCAGACTGTTAAAGAGCCACCACTAACATTGAGTGGCTGTTGCCAACATACTGACTCAACTCCAGCTCACTTTAATAATGGAAATTGATGTAAAAAATGTAGCACTAGCCACTTCAAACAAAGCCACTTAATATACTGTTTACATACCCTACATTATTCATCTCATTACTCATTATACATTATTCATCTCATATGTATATGTATATACTGTACTCTCATCTACTGCATCTTGCCATCTTTATGTAATACATGTATCACTAGCCACTTTAAACTATGCCACTTATGTTTACATACTCTACATTACTCATCTCAGTATATACTGTACTCGATACCATTCTACTGCATAATATAATAATAATAATAATATCTTGCCTATGCCGTTCTGTACCATCACTCATTCATATATCTTTATGTACATATTCTTTATCCCTTTACACTTGTGTGTATAAGGTAGTAGTTGTGGAATTGTTAGGTTAGATTACTCGTTGGTTATTACTGCATTGTTGGAACTAGAAACACAAGCATTTCGCTACACTTGCATTAACATCTGCTAACCATGTGTATGTGACAAATAAAATTTGATTTGATTTTAGTACACACATTTTTTACTTGTTGTTACTAAGCTAGCACACGGGCGACACAGCGTTTAAAGTTAGTAGCCCGGGGCTAGTAGAAGCGTCTGCTCCGAGGTCCAATGGAGGCCGGTTGAAGGCACAGCGGATGGAGTATTCGTCGGCAGACTTGTCGTGGTGTTGCGGCGGGGCACCGCGTCAACTTAGGATCCAAGCCAGATGGCGAAAGAGGTATTGTAGTTGTAGTAATTGAGTTTTCTATCCGGGAGATGCGCTTGGCTCACGGCTAACTGGTGCTAGCTTCGGGGCAGATTTGCCAGTTTTTGCTGTGAGAAGTTACCTCACTCTTCCACAAGGCACCTGCAAGTTGCCGGACATTGCTGAGGGGAATGGCCCTAGCCCTCACCCTCCAATTCAAAAGGTCCCAAACGTGTTCAATGGGATTGAGATCTGGGCTCTTCGCTGGCTATGGCAGAACACTGACATTCCTGTCTTGCAGGAAATCACGCACAGAAGGAGCAGTATGGCTGGTGGCATTGTCATGCTGGAGGGTCATGTCAGGATGAGCCTGCAGGAAGGGTACCACATGAGGGAGGAGGATGTCTTCCATGTAACGCACAGTGTTGAGATTGCCTGCAATGACAACAAGCTCAGTCCGATGATGCTGTGACACACCGCCCCAGACCATGACGGACCCTCTACCTCAACATCGATCCAGCTCTAGAGTACAAGCCTCGGTGTAACACTCATTCCGTCGACGATAAACGTGAATCCGACCATCACCTCTAGTGAGACAAAACCCAGACTCGTCAGTGAAGAGCACTTTTTTCCAGTCCTGTCTGGTTCAGCGACGGTGGGTTTGTGCCCATAGGTGACGTTCTTGCCGGTGATGTCTGGTGAGGACCTGCCTTACTACAACAGGCCTACAAGCCCCCAGTCCAGCCTCTCTCAGCCTATTCCGGACAGTCTAGGCACTGATGTAGGGATTGTGCGTTCCTGGTGTAACTCGGGCAGTTGTTGTTGCCATCCTGTACCTGTCCCGCTCGTGTGCTGTTCGGAACGACCTATCCTGTGCATGTGTTGTTACACGTGGTCTGCCACTGTGAGGACGATCAGCTGTCCGTCCTGTCTCCCTGTAGCGCTGCCTTAGGCGTCTCACAGTACGGACATTGCAATTTATTGCGCTGGCCACATCTGCAGTCCTCATACCTCCTTGCAGCATGCCTAAGGCACGTTCACGCAGATGAGTTTCATAACTGTGACTTTAATTGTCTTTACGACGGGTCGACAGGTGCATGTTAATGACTTGTTTTATGGTTCATTGAACAAGCATGGGAAACGGTATTTAAACCCTTCACAATGAAGATCTATGTTATTTGGATTTTTACGAATTATCTTTGAAAGACAGGGTGCTGAAAAAGGGCCATTTTTCTTTTTTGCAGAGTTTAGCTTGACAGTTAATCTACTGGTGCCAAAATGTGACTGTACAGTTGTGGCCAAACGTTTTGAGAATTACACAAATATTAATTTCCATAAAGTTTACTGCTTCGGTGTCTTTAGATATTTTTGTCAGATGTTACTATGGAATACTGAAGTATAATTACAAGCATTTCACAAGTGTCAAAAGGCTTTTATTGACAATTACAACATGATGTTCATGCAAAGAGTCAATATTTGCAGTGTAGACCCTTCTTTTTCAAGACCTCTTCAATCGGCCCTGGCATGCTGTCAGTTAAATTCTGGGCCACATCCTGACTGATGGCAGCCCAATCTTGCATAATCAATGCTTGGAGTTTGTCAGAATTTGTGGGTTTTTGTTTGTCCACCTGCCCTCTTGATGATTGAGCACAGGTGCTCAATGGGATTAAGGTTAGGTGAGTTTCCTGGCCATGGACCCAACATATCAATGTTTTGTTCCCTGAGTCACTTAGTTATCACTTTTGCCTTATGGCAAGGTGCTCCATCATGCTGGAAAAGGCATTGTTCGTCACCAAACTGTTCCTGGATGGTTGGGAGAAGTTGCTCTCGGAGGATGTGTTGGTACCATTCTTTATTCATGGCTGTGTTCTTAGGCAAAATTGTGAGTGAGCCCACACCCTTGGCTGAGAAGCAACCCCACACATGAATGGTCTCAAAATGCTTTACTGTTGGCATGACACAGGACTGATGGTAGTGCTCACCTTGTCTTCTCCGGACAAGCTTTTTTCCGGATGCCCCAAGCAATCGGAAAGGGGATTCGTCAGAGAAAATGACTTTACCCCAGTCCTCAGCAGTCCAATCCCTGTACCTTTTGCAGAATATCAGTCTTTCTCTGTTTTTCCTGGAGAGAAGTGGATTATTTGCTGCCCTTCTTGACACCAGGCCATCCTCCAAAAGACTTCGCCTCACTGTGCGTGCAGATGCACTCACACTTGCCTGCAGCCATTCCTGAGCAAGCTCTGTACTGGTGGTGCCCCGATCCCGCAGCTAAATCAACTTTAAGAGATGGTCCTGGCGCTTGCTGGACTTTCTTGGGCACCCTGAAGCCTACTTCACAACAATTGAACCACTCTCCTTGAAGTTCTTGATGATCCGATAAATGGTTGATTTAGGTGCAATCTTACTGGCAGCAATATCCTTGCCTGGGGAAGCCCTTTTTGTGCAAAGCAATGATGTCCGCACGTGTTTCCTTGCAGGTAACCATGATCGACAGAGGAAGAACAATGATTCCAAGCACCACCCTCCTTTTGAAGCTTCCAGTTTGTTATTCGAACTCAATCAGCATGACAGAGTGATCTCCAGCCTTGTCCTCATCAACCCTCACACCTGTGCCTGTTTTAACGGGAGAATCACTGACATCATGTCAGCTGGTCCTTTTGTGGCAAGGCTGAAATGCAGTGGAAATGTTGTTTTGGGATTCAGTCATTTGCATGACAAAGAGGGACTTTGCAATTAATTGCAATTCCTCTGATCATTCTTCATAACATTCTGGAGTATATGCAAATTGCCATCATACAAACTGAGGCAGCAGACTTTGAAAAGTAATATTTGTGTCATTCTCTCAACTTTTGGCCACAACTGTAGGATATCAGGTAATTTTTATTATTATTATTATTATTATTATTTATTTATTTATTTATTTATTATTTAATTATTTTCCTTTCATCTTTCTAGTGTTAGTTAGTTACTGGCTACAGTAGCTAGATCTTCAGCCAGCATGAAACAAAAGGGGGGGACAAGGGTTGTTCAAAACTCTGACGCAGTTGTCATTTCAGGGCCCACACTTAACCTGTTTTAAAATGCATTTTAATGTTTAATAATTGTATTATTTGCTTTGGCAGCAGCAAATGGGGATCCATAATAAATACAAATGTCAACACATCCCTCAGTGCTGCAGTGAACCGTATCACAAGAGACATGCCAAACGAGAGATGTCTAAAACAATGTAATAAAAATGCCCCTCATTGATGCAATTTCAATGTTGCTTTGTGTATCACCAAATTTGCTAAAGATGATTTTACTGCAACACTTCTCACTACATCCAAGTTTCTTAACATAGCTGTTTCAAAGAACTGTCAGTCAAGGCGAGCTCATGGATATAAGCTTCTCGCCCATTCAGACTGTCTCTTCAAACAACATTTTTCCCACATCTTAGAGCATTTCTGTTCCCAAAAAATATTATAGGTGATATTTTAATCACTCAAAATGCTGTTTTTACATGTGAATCCAAATCTTTTCAGGACCCTTTAAGGGCTTACAAAAGTCTTCAGAGTACACTTATTTTTTTTGTACACATTGTCGATACAACTCTGCAACCAGCTGTTTTCTCCAATATTGGATGACGTACCAGATATTTGGCAGCTGGTGAAGGGACCAATTGTGTAAGCTTGTAGGGAAGAAGCAAACAAGTCAATTAGGTATGTGTATGTTTTTGGAGCCTTGACGGTAGCTGTTAGTCAGCCAGAGCTAGTGAAGTGATACTATATCAGGAGTCATACAATTCTCAGTTGTCAAGTGCAGCTGTATTCAGGTTTATAGTCTTCAAAGAGGCATTGCGACAACTAGTATTGTGATATAAGCTGAGTCGTGGTGTGTTGTATGAGTTTTCCAAGACATTTACACTGCCAGATCTCCAGTACTATTGGTGTTCAGACCCTTTATGGCTAAACTAATATCGTGAAATGCATTCAATGGGAACTCAAGACTCCCATGTAAAGGTGATTTGTAGCATGAAACAGAATTAACCTGTACTATTTGTAAAATAGGGTATCTTAAAGCTAAAGAGGAGAGTCACAAATACCACAACCTCTCTCTTTGTGAAATATATTGATATATTTATGGATGTCAATTAGTATATTATGCCCATGGATTTCAGCCTGTGTTGACTCATGGGCATCAATAAAACTTGAACTTGAATGTTTTTATAAAATCCTGAAATATTAGCACATTTTAAATGTAGGTGAAAGTGAACTGCATATGCTCAATTAAACACAATCACGATCTAAACCAGTGTTAATTCTGATGCATTTACAGTGTTTTTAACCCATCCCTTTCCCATTAGTTAATTTCAGCAGCATGACAATAAGGAACATTTCAACTTATTAAAATCCCTCTTATTCTAATCCTCCTGACCTCTTTTACTTTTGCTCCTCCCCCAATACCTTGTTCAACACACAAAGCACCTTCCACTCACTGTAACAGACCAAGTTTGCAGAGCCACTTTTAATGAAAGGTGCTGCTATTCTTCGTCATCACTTGGCATTCTAAAAATGTCCTAATGTCTTAGGCTATTGTCAATTGAAACTCTGCAGAAGAAGAAGGTTAGAAGGTAAAGGCTTTTCAGAGACTGGGAATTTGAGTTTTAGAGAGGACACAGGTAAGGTTATTTGAACTTTTTCAAGTTTGTCAAATTGTTTTGTGGTTTTAATCTGATCATGGATACAGGATATAATTGAATGAGTTTCCCGCTTAACCTGTATAATGGTCTCATAACCAAATGTTGGGTTATTGAGACAATATTTATGAACCCACTAAAAGTGCCAGTGTGCACAACTATGGTTTTAGAGGTAGGGGAGACAAAGTGGTGGGGTCCTCCCCCAGACATTTATTTTCCCACCTAAAGCCCATTTCCTGCATTTCTAGACAATTTTGACATGATCCATGGCACTATTATCCGGTTATTTTTTTGAAAATCAAAAATAAGCAAAAAGGGCCACTGTCATCAAGCTAGCTAAGATATCATTATTAAACATGTTAAAGGATTGATAAAAGAACAAACTAGAGCAAAGGTTATCAATATTGTATTGCACCGTGAACCAAATAGCCTCACAAATGGAAGTACAATGACTTTTGATGGTCTTTATGAAGACTTCCTCTATATCAAACAAATTTAGTCAGACAATTGTTAAAGTTTTCATGAATATATAGTTAGTCTTCACTTTTTCCGACTCTGTTTTGTCATTTACCCAGAAAGTAATCCATGGGGCCAAGAGAGACAGTCATCTATGGTTCAAATTTGTTTCAAAAGCCACGGCCAACTTAAGCTAACTTCAGGCAATAATAACTAAAAAACTATGGGAGTGATAGGGACCAGCTCACCATGTAAAAGTAACTTAGAACCAAGTTTTTGAGTTGATTTGGTCATGCAATTTTAAACATGGTGAGGTTGCCCCTATCTATTGTTTTTTTTGTGGTTACTTTAGCAGTGGCTTTTGAAACAACAAAACTTTGGATGACAGTCTCCCCTGGCCCCATTGACTTCTTTCAGGGCACATGGACAAATTGAAGTTTAAAAAATGTAAAGATCCTTTAACATTTTATTTGGTCCCTTCAAATTGAAACACTTTAGCCCCGGAACATTTAGTTTCATACCCTCAGCATATAATCAAATGATGTGCCAGAACAGGAGCTATACAGATCTTTATCTGAAGGAGTACTTCACTGGTTCATGTTATTGAGGCTGCATTTTTGTGATGACATTGGCCTACTTTTGACTACTTTGATACACAAACTGTAAGTGAATGTCACAATAGTTTTGGTCCCCTAAAATGGGTGGACTATGTACAAAAAGTGCTTTAATTTCTAAACGGTTCATACAAAATGGATGAAAATACCCTCAAATTAAATCTGACAATCTGCACTTAACCTCAGTCATTGTATCATTTCAAATCCAAAGTGTTGGAGTACAGAGCCATAACAACAACAAATTCACTGTTACAATACTTTTGGAGCTCTGTAAGTTCCTAGGAGTCTTCGCTTTCAGGAATGGGGTCATAATAGGTAATAACCAAAACTGACAAATTCCCACACTGTCACGCTGGCTATAGAAGCCGCTGGTTGCGATGTCAAACTTGCCTGGCTACCCATCCACATCGCTCTGGCAAAACACCACGCCCACTAACGTCTTCTCTGCAATGAGAAAAGATTTGCTTCCACCTCAACAACTTCTTGAATCGGAACACATTCAAACCGTTCTGATTGGCCCGAGAAACCGAATCATGAACCATGCAATTTTGACTTAAGCACAAACAACTTCTAGGATTTCGGTGGTCGGTGAAGTTGTTTACACAGTAACTTATTTAGGCTTGCCATAACAAAGAGGTAGAATAATTATTGACTCAAGACATTTCAGCTTTTCTTTTTTTAACAGAATAAAACTAATAAAAACAATATGGGGTATTACAGTTGAAGTCTGATGTTTACAGTTTAGGTTGGATTCATTAACTTGTTTTTCAACCACTCCACAAATTTCTTGATAACAAACTATAGTTTTGGAGAGTCGGTTAGGACATCTACTTTGTGTATGACGCAAGTCATTTTTACAACAATTGTTTACAGAAACATTATTTCACTCATAATTCACTGTATCACATTGCCAGTGGGTCAGAAGTTACATACACTAAGTTGACTGTGCCTTTTAAACAGCTTGGAAAATTCCCGAAAATGATATCAGGTCTTTAGAAGCTTCTGAGGCTAATTGACATCATTTGAGTCAATTGGAGGTGTACCTGTGAATGTATTTAAAGGCCTACCGTCAAACTCAGTTCCTCTTTACTTGACATCATGGGAAATCGAAAGACCTCCACATGTCTGGTTCATCCTTGGGAGCAACTTCCAAACACCTGAAGGCACCACGTTCATCTGTACAAATAATAGTTCGCAAGTATAAACACGCAGCCGTCATAACGCTCAGGAAGGAGGAGCGTTCTGTCTCCTAGAGATTAACGTACTTTGGTGCAAATCAATCCCAGAACAACAGCAAAGGACCTTGTGAAGATGCTGGAGGAAACGGGTACAAAAGTATCTATATCCACTAAAACGAGTCCTATATCAACAACCTGAACAGCCACTCATCAAGGAAGAAGCCATGCTCCAAAACTGCCACAAAAAAAGCCAGACTACGGTTTGCAACTGCACATGGGGACAAAGATTGTACTTTTTGGAGAAAAGTCCTCTGGTCTGATGAAACAAAAATATAACTGTTTGGCCATAATGACCATTGTTATGTTTGGAGGAAAAAGGGGGAGGCTTGCAAGCCGAAGAACACCATTCCAACCGTGAAGCACGGGGGTGGCAACATCATGATGTGGGGGTGCTTTGCTGCAGGAGGGACTGGTGCACGTCACAAAATATATGGCATCAAGAGGAAGGACAATTATGTGGATACATTGAAGCAACATCTCAACACATCAGTCCGGAAGCTTGGTCGCAAATGGGTCTTCCAAATGAACAATGACCCCAAGCATACTTCCAAAGTTGTGGCAAAATGGCTTAAGGACAACAAAGTCAAGGTATTAGAATGGCCCTCACAAAGCCCTGACCTCAATCTTATAGAAAATGTGTGGGCAGAACTGAAAAAGCATGTGTGAGCATGGAGGCCTACAAACCTGACTTAGTTACACCAGCTCTGTCAGGAGGAATGGGCCTAAATTCACCCAACTTCAAAGACTAATTGAGTATATGTAAACTTCTGACCCACTAGAAATGTGATGAAAGAAATAAATCATGAAATAAATACAATTTAAAAAAAATTCTCTGTACTATTATTCTGACCTTTCACATTCTTAAAATAAAGTGCCGATCCTAACTGACCTAAAACAGGGGATTTTTACTAGGATTAAATGTCAGGAAAACTGAGTTTAAATGATTTTGGCTAAGGTGTATGTAAACTTCCGACTTCAAATGTCTGTATCCATTTAAAAAAAGGAACTATGTGTATCCATTTGGAAAAAGGAAAGGGTTGTGAATGCTTTCTGAAGGCACTATATATGACTGGGACTCATTTTATCTGTAAATGTAAAGTTTCTTTCATTCAATAAATATTTTTTCTAGCAACCTTTTATCAGATTCACCAATTGCAGTTGAAAGGTCAAAACAGCAGTTTAAAGGTGCTGTATCATATCCTCTACGTCGTAATTTATACTCATTATGCATACATCCTATTCAGTCCCAAAAAACACCTGGAGCATCTGATTCTACCATCCAACACGACAAGGAGGACAAAGCAATGGATGGAGAACATATCCCCGAACGACCCCGACCAGGCTTTGTCCTGGCAGACTACGTCGTCTTTGCTGCCATGCTGCTCGTTTCCATGGGAATAGGGCTGTTCCAGGCCCTGAAGAAGAAACCGGGTGATGCTAAGGTGGATGACTTCTTCACCGGTGGCCGTAGTATGCCAGTCATACCCGTGGGAATGTCACTGTGTGCCAGCTTCATGTCAGCTGTCCAGGTCCTGGGAGTGCCAGCTGAAGCCTCCCTCTATGGTTTTAAGTTCCTATACATGTGCCTTGGGCAAACCATCAACTCCTGTCTGACTGCATACCTGTTCCTGCCAGTGTTCTACCGCCTTGGTATCACCAGCACCAATGAGGTTTTGTTACCCTTTACATTGACATCATCCATAGAGATGCCATGCACATACAACACATAGCTACTAGATCTACGCAATTAAGAAATAGGGTTATGGCCTAGCAACTGTTGAACTTTAAATGTTTGTGTGTGTGGGGAAGGCAGGGGGAGGGATAGGAAGAACAGTATGTGTGGAAGGATACTGTTTTGTTACAATTACTCTTTGCTTTGCTGTCACAGTACCTCAAGATGAGATTTGGCAGAGAGATGCAGCTGCTTGGAAGTGTCCAGTTTATAGTCTCAACAGTAAGTAAGGCAAACTGATAGAGCATGCGCAAAGTCGTCCTCATATGACTTTATGTATAATGTTGAGATCAGAATGTGTACATACATACATACATACATACATACATACATACATACATACATACATACATACATACATACATACATACATACATACATACATACATATTAGATATGTGTGCGTTTAACATATACTCTCAATTAGCCATTGATTTATACTTGATCATTTCTTTCCAGCTGCTCTACACAGGAATTGTGATCTATGCTCCAGCCTTAATCCTGAGCCAAGGTATGATCTCTGGAGAAGCACAATAATGTGTTTGCAACCTCCTGTATGTAATTCTTTATAAATGCATGTATGACTATAGTGACCATGAGCTGTTGTGAAGGCTTAGTAAGTGTTATAATGCTCTATACCACCTGTGTGTGTGTTACATTATCAATGTGTTACGTACAATTGTTATTAATGTTTTAATTATTGTATTCCAGCCACTGGGCTCAATATGTGGGCGTCCCTCTTCTCAACTGGGTTCATTTGTACTTTTTACACCACATTGGTAAGACTTAGAGAACGCCTTCTCCATACTTCATAGTAAATGGACTGTATTAGGGTGCTACTCTGAATCTATCTTATCTGTCTGTCTGTCCTCCACACCACAGGGGGGCATGAAAGCAGTCATCTGGACAGACGTGTTCCAGATCCTGGTCATGCTCTCTGGCTTCATCGCCATCTTCATCCAGGGCACTGTTTTGGTTGGTGGGCCAGCAATGGTTTTGGAGATTGCCAACAATGGATCACGAATTAACTTTAATGAGTAAAAAACTGCCTTTTATTCAACTAACAATATGCCTTTCAGCTATCCATTGCACAATCACCCCCAAAAATCACACTTACTACATCATCAATACCTTCTCTTTTGATCAGTTTTGACTTTGACCCAAGGAGGCGATACACATTCTGGAGCTTTACTGTTGGCGGTACGCTGTTGTGGCTGTCCATGTATGGTGTGAACCAGGCACAGGTACAACGCTACATCTCTTGCAGAACTGAGCGACAGGCCCAGTGGTGAGTGCAGACATCCACTTTCAGCAAAGCCTATGCTGGATCACAGTTTCTTATTTTCACATAAGATAAAGCAAGATAATGTAAGATTAAGATCATATGCAAATTCACATTTTGTGAAATGTATTAATATATTTTTAACGCTGCCAATTAATAAAAGCAGATTCTAGATTCTTTAGACCTTCCTATATAAAAAGGGAGGAATATAACTGTAACCAACTGTACTAGTAGGTACAGGAAATGAAATAAAATAAACTGGTAATACGCAACCCCTTGGTTTATACAGAAGCAAAGGCGAGTTCTGAAATACTAAGGAACCCTGACGCATACAGGCTATCAAATGAACGTTAAGAGAAGCACGGTGCATGTTCAATAGTTTGTTATACAGTAAGTCAAATGAGCAATGGTGTTTTTATTATTTACAAATAAGAGCCACAAATCACAATCACTTCACACATGAAAGCGTGATTATTGATAGGAATGTTCAGAGTAACCAGAAGGATGTAATGATTCCCAAATCACTCCAGAATGACTCACTTTACTTTATAAGACGCACAGCAAATGTTCAGTATATGTTTAGACAAGGGCTCTCCAACCCTGTTCCTGGAGAGCTACTCTCCTGTAGGTTTTCAATCCAACCTCAGTTGTAACTAACCTGATTCAACCAGCTGATTGTTAGAATCAGGTGAGCTAGATTAGGGTTGGAGTGAAAAAGGTACAGGACAATTGGCTCTCCAGGAATAGGGTTGGAGTGAAAAAAAAACATACAGGACAGTAGCTCTCCAGGAACAGGGATGGAGAGCCCTGGTTTAGACCATCACTCAAATGATGGCAGTCCAGCACAGTCCCTGTTCCAATCCCAGATTAGTTGGACTAGAGAGAAGGGTGTCCATGTTTTACCCACAAGACCAGGGTCCTTATTCATAATGTGTGATCCTCAGATAACGAGTGCTGATCTAGGATCAGTTTTACCCTTTATTATATAATGAATAAGGTCAGCACTCCTACTCTGAAACTGTTTATGAATATGGGCCCTGCAAATTATCATTTATGATAATTCAACTGTTTGGTAACAGGAGGAACAGGACGTCTACTGATAAAACACTGTCTATTGACCGATATAAAACAAGGATGTTTGCTGAAAAATAATGTCCCACAAGGCTGTACTGGACTACATTTACATTTTACATTACATTTAAGTCATTTAGCAGACGCTCTTATCCAGAGCGACTTACAAATTGGTGCATTCACCTTATGACATCCAGTGGAACAGCCACTTTACAATAGTGCATCTAAATCTTTTAAGGGGGGGGTGAGAAGGATTACTTTATCCTATCCTAGGTATTCCTTAAAGAGGTGGGGTTTCAGGTGTCTCCGGAAGGTGGTGATTGACTCCGCTGTCCTGGCGTCGTGAGGGAGTGTGTTCCACCATTGGGGAGCCAGAGCAGCGAACAGTTTTGACTGGGCTGAGCGGGAACTGTACTTCCTCAGTGGTAGGGAGGCGAGCAGGCCAGAGGTGGATGAACGCAGTGCCCTTGTTTGGGTGTAGGGCCTGACTAAACGTAGATGTTTGCTTATCCTTCTCTGCAGGGCGTTGTTTGTCAACCAAGTGGGCTTGTGTCTCGTTGTAGGCAGTGCAGCCACCTGCGGCATTGTCATGTTTGCCTTGTACTCCCACTGTGACCCTTTGAAGTCTGGAAAGATTGCTGCTCCAGACCAGGTAATGAGTAATGATATAACTACTACAATCTACACCAGTGATTCCCAACTTTTGTTGTAGCCTCAGACAAACATACCTGATTCAACTCATTGAGGGCCTGATGGTTACTTGACAAGTTGAATCAGGTGTGCTTGACAAGGACTACAATAAAAATGTGTACTGTTGGGGGTATTCAGGGACCAGAGTGGTCCTAAAGGAGTGGTCCTAAAGTGAAATCTACATCCACTTGAGGTACCAGGAGAGCTTAAGTAAATGTACCCAATATACTTTCACAGAATTGTAAACATTTTATTTTCTCCCTTTTTATGAAATGATTGCGCTTGTGTTAATATTTGGGCTTTCATACATTTCCCCTCTTCTCTCTTTCAAAGTATATGCCCTACTTAGTGCTGGACATCTTTCAAGACCACCCTGGCTTTCCCGGTCTTTTTCTGGCTTGTGCATACAGTGGCACCCTGAGGTATCCAGTCCCTGTCTGTAATATGCATCAAGTCATAAATCAGCATATGACTGACACCACTGATGACATCATTGCTGGTAATTCACTGCTTTACAGTACCGCCTCCACCAGCATCAACGCTATGGCAGCTGTTACCATGGATGATCTACTGAAACCAACTCTAGCCAACATGTCACAGAAGAGGTTGATTTTAATTTCCAGAGGGCTGTGTAAGCACAATTTTAAAGTTATATTTTTGTATTGGGTAAGCAACTATTTCTCTAAAGTGAAAAACACCCTAAACAGTTTGGTTTTTGTACCAAATTATTAAATAATCAATGTGGTACAAAAGAATGTGACCTTATCAAGCTGGCGTTGTAGCATCTAATGTGTCGCTGTGTTTTAGCTTTCATGTATGGGGCTGGATGTATCACGGTGGCTGCTCTCTCATCCTTCTTGGACTGGGGAGTTCTTCAAGTAGGTTCCACCCTTCACCATATTACATTCCTCCTCATGTTTAAAGTCTCTGTAGGCCACGGACTCAGATCAGGTACACAAAAGGCTTTCTTATGGACACCAATACAAGTGTACCAAAATGCTGTCCTGACATACAGCCATAAACCTTGGGGACTGAGAATAATGAAGGATTTGTCCAGTGTCACATTGTCCCTATTCTTCTCCTCCTCAGGGGTCCTTCACAGTCATGGGAGTGGTCAGTGGCCCACTTCTCGGGGCTTTCATCCTGGGGATGTTTGTTCCTGCTAGTAACAGGCCGGTGAGTTGGACAAGATGCTGTTTGCACAATGGGAACATTTGGGAAGAGGGAGAAGATCAGCTGCTCATGTAATAAGAGTTACAGGGGTGTCCATCCATGATTCTATTTTGATGCTTAGGAGGGTGCCATGATTTGATATGGGGGTATTGCCCCGTACCCCTTTTCACCTTTGTAATTCTAACCCTCCATAGGAAGATTATTTGTACAGCTAATACCACAGTTTTGTTTTAGCTCATTCCAGAGAATTCCATAATGACTGATTGCCTTCAGAGATTATATTACTTTTGTCTTTAGGGCGTGTTTAGTGGCGTGGCGGTGGGCTTCTCCATCTCCTTGTGGCTGGTCATTGGATCAACCCTCCATCCTCCCAGTCTGCAGACCATGGGAGTCCTGCCCACCTATACAGATCAGTGTCCATCAAGTAACAGCACAGTCAACAGCAGCCTGGGCATGGACACACCCTCCGCCTCCATGCCGCTTCCCCTATATCAACATGGGTGAGGAAGACATATGGAGAGACATACTAACAAATTGAGAGTAGTACCACCAGTAGAAGTAGCAAAAGTGTGTTATTATCATCAATCATATATCTCATTAAAGTGTTCATAACTCAATAACTTGTCTCTTATCTTGAATGTTGTATAGTTTACGGCCCAGATGTTCCTGGTCTGGTCATATGGTTAGGAAAGGCTCTTGGCCTTATGAGGTAAGCTGACTAAGGAAATATTTCTCCACAGACGGACGAGTCTGCAGAACTTTTATTCCATGTCCTACCTCTACTTTGGTGCCGTGGGGACAATTTCAGTGGTGCTGGTTGGGGTAGCTGTGAGCTATGCAACAGGTAATAAAAGAATGATTTATTTATCATTTCCTCAATGTTTTTATCATTTAATACCATGTCTTGACCATTCAGCTCAGACAGACATACAGTGCATTCGGAAAGTATTCAGACCCCTTGACTTTTTCCAAGTTTTGTTACCCCAATCAACCTACACAATACCCCATAATGACAAAGCAAAAGTTTTTTTTTTTTTTGCATATTTACATAAGTATTCAGACCCTTTACTCAGTACTTTGTTGAAGCACCTTAGGCAGTGATTACAGCCTTGATTCTTCTTGGGTATGATGCTACAAGCTTAGCACACCTGTATTTGAAGAGTTTCTCATATTCTGCTCTGCATATCCTCTCAAGCACTGTCAGGTTGGATGGAGGGCGTCGATGCACAGCTATTTTCAGGTTTCTCCAGAGATGTTAGATTGGGTTCAAGTCCGGGTTCTGGCTGGGCCACTCAAGGACATTCAGAGACTTGTCCCGAAGCCTCTGCTCCTTTGTCTTGGCTGTGTGCTTAGGGTCGTTGTCCTGTTGGAAGGTGAACCTTCACCCCAGTCTGAGGTCCTGAGCGCTCTAGAGCAGGTTTTCATCAAGGATCTCTCTGTACTTTGCTCCGTTCATCTTTCCCTCGATCCTGACTAGTTTCCCAGTCCCTGCCGCTGAAAAACATCCCCACAGCATGATGCTGTCACCACGCTTCACTATAGGGATGGTGCCTGGTATCCTCCAGACGTGACGCTTGGCATTCAAGCCAAAGAGTAACATCTTAATATCTTCAGACCAGAGAATCATGTTGGTGGAGTGCTGCAGATATGGTTGTCCTTCTAGAAGGTTCTCCCATCTCCACAGTGGAACTCTGGAGCTCTGTCAGAGTGACCATCAGGTTCTTGGTCACCACCCTGACCAAGGCCCTTCTGCCCCGATTGCTCAGTCTGGCCAGGCAGCCAGCTCTAGGAAGTGTCTTGGTGGTTCCAAACTTATTCCATTTAAGAATGATGGAGGCCATTGTGTTCTTGGGGACCTTCTTTGCTGCAGACATTTTTTCTTACCCTTCCCCATATCTGTGCCTCGAAACAATCTTGTCTCGGAGCTCTATGGACAATTCCTTCGACCTCATGGCTTGGTTTTTGCTCTGACATGCACTGTCAACTATGGGACCTTATATAGACAGGAGTGTGTGCCTTTCCAAATTATGTCCAATCAATTGAATTAACCACATGTGGACTCCAATCAAGTTGTAGAAACATCAAGGATGATCACTGGAAACAGAATGCACCTGAGTTCAATTTAGAATTTCACAGCAAATAAGGTATTTGTTTTTTAAAAAAATTATAAATTAGCTAAATATTTTACAAAACTGTTTTCGCTTTGTCGTTATAGGGTATTGTGTGTAGATTGAAGAAAAACATTTAATTTAATCCAGAATAAGGCTGTAACCTAACAAAATGTGGGAAGAGGGAAGGGGTCTGAATACTTCCCGAATGCACTGTATATACAACATGGTCTCTCAACTGTGTGTAATTATATTTTATGTTTAAACAGGACCTACCAAGAGAAATACCATTGACCCTGGCTTGCTCTGGTGGGACTTACAACAGAAAACCCTGGACAGTCAGATGGACAATCCACAGATAGTGCCTCTACACCACTTGCACAATGAAGATGTTGGTGAAAAAGAGGCCCTGAGCGCTGCGCGGAAAACTACCTTAACTCAATGTTCCCCAATAAAGTATAGAGAGCTTTGAGAGAAGAGAGGTGGACACACACACAGACAGAGTACCAGTCCAAAGTTTGGACACATACTCATTTAAGGGTTTTTCTTTATTTTACTATTTTCTACATTGTATAATAATAGTGAAGACATCAAAACTATGAAATAACACACATGGAATCATGTAGTAACCAAAAAGTGTTGAACAAATCTAAATATATTCTTATAGTCTTCAAAGTTGCCTCCCTTTGCCTTGACGACAGCTTTGCACACTCTGGACATTCTCAAAACCAGCTTCACCTGGAATGCTTTTTCAACAGTCTTGAAGGAGTTCCCACAAATGCTGAGCACTTGTTGGCTGCTTTTTCTTCACTCTACGGTCCAACTCATCCCAAACAATCTCAATTAGGTTGAGGTTGGGTGATTGTGGAGGCCAGGTCATCTGAAGCAGCACTCCATCACTCTCCTTCTTGGTCAAATAGCCCTTACATAACCCAACACACCTCCAGGCTATTGTTGTGTTGAAAAACAAATGATAGTCCCACTAAGCACAAACCAGATGGGATGGTTTATCGCTGCAGAATGCAGTGGTAACCATGCTGGTTAAGTGTGCCTTGAATTTTAAATAATTTACAGACAGTGTCACCAGCAAAGCAATGTCACATCTCCATGCTTCACGGTGGAAACTACACATGTGGAGATTATCCGTTCACCTACTCTGCGTCTCACAAAGACACGGCAGTTGGAACCAAAAATCTCAAATTTGGACTCATCAGACCAAAGGAAAGATTTCCACTGGTGTAATGTCCATTGTTTGTGTTTTTTGGCCCAAGCAAGTCTCTTCTTATTATTAGTGTCCTTTAGTAGTGGTTTCTTTGCAGCAATTCAACCATGAAGGCCTGATTCACGCAGTCTCCTCAAGAACAGTTGATGTTTAGATGTGTCTATTAATTGAACTCTAAGAAGCATTTATTTTTGCTGCAATCTCTGAGGCTGGTAACTCTAATGAACTTATCCTCTGCAGCAGAGATAACTCTGGGTCTTCCTTTCCTGTGACGGTCCTCATGAGAGCCAGTTTCATCATAGCGCTTCATGGTTTTTATCACAGCACTTGAAGAAACTTTCAAAGTTCTTGACATTTTCTGGATTAACTGACCTTCATGTCTGAAGTAATGATGGACTGTCATTTCTCTTTGCTTATTTGAGCTGTTCTTGCCCTATTTGGTAAAAGACCAAGTCCATATTATGGCAATTTTCTGTATACCACCCCTACCTTGTCACAACACTGATTGGCTCAAACTCATGTTCCACAAATTAACAAAGCACTACCTCAAGAAGCTGAGTGAGAGAATGCCAAGAGTGTGCAAAGCTGTCATCAAGGCAAAGGGTGGCTACTTTGAAGAATCTCAAATATAAAATATATTTTGGTTTTGTTTAACACTTTCTTTTGGATACATGATTCCATATGTGTTATTTCATAGTTTTGAAGTCTTCACTATTATTCTACAATGTAGACAATAGTAAAAATAAAGAAAAACCCTTGAATGAGTAGGTGTGTCAACTTTTGACTGGTACTGTATATCTCTATATCGAAAGGGACAGAAATTGTCATCCTCAGGCACAGCAGTTTGAGGTTCTTCAGCAACATGTACATCATGTACAATTATCTGAGGTAGCCAGTATATGTTAATATCATGGGTTTTGAGTATTTTGGATGAGACCCATGGTCTTTCATTTTCAAATCAGATTTCATTGTGGTTATATAAGGGGATATAGCAGACCTAGATAAATACTGATTTAGCTTGGAGTATGCACTTTTGGGACATAGTACCGGGAAAACAAATCAAGTGCAGCTCAACTATTTGAAAGCATTTTGACCTTGGTCTGTAATGAATTATACTATGTTACATAGTTGTAAGCAATATAACAATGTCTGACTAAACACTACAGTTTTACAGTAGCTGCCTATGTAACTACCATGCAAGTACACAGTTATAGCAACACTTAAGTAGAATGGAAAGGTTTTCATTTAATTTTAGTCAGTTGTCATTCAGTTGAATGGAATCAATCAATAGAATCAAATAAAGCTGCAGATGTTTTTTGTCATTGATCAAAGGACCTTTCACAAAGGAGTCCATTATGGTTCTGTCCACATGCCTTATCAGCTACACACACACACCTGCAATTCCAACCTTGGCGATGATAAACATGAAACCCAATGAGAGCATCCCGAAACCAAAGTGTTGACGCATCATATCGCCTAGTCTCCTTTCTTCCTGATATAAACTATTAAAAAAAAATCTGATATGAAAGAACTGGACAGATGAATGGACATTCCCAGCAGTTATGTATAATTCCTTCACTTTTCTTCAGTGCAGATAAATGAAAGGAGACAAGTATAGGAATCCACTTTATACTATTGAGATGTAGCTTTATGCTCAGGGACATTCTTTGAAATCCAGGAATATAGACTGGATGATTGATTGTTTAGCAACAAAATCGACGAGTGCGCAACTACTGTATGGGGCAAAACAGACAGGATTGGCTTAGATTGTTCACAACATGTAAACTATATTTGAAAACATAAATGTGCACAGTGAGCACTTGTCTCTCAAATAAATTGGTACAATTGTTGGTTAGCTAGCTAGCAAATGTTTTGCCATATTAGCATTGATATAAAAGCCGGCTGGTTGTTCATTCTATCGGTTCAGTTGCCAGAGACGCAACCCAGTCGCTAAGTATGTTTGTTCTGTATCTATGGACCAGTTGTTTGTTCAAACTGTTTTATTGCCATACTGGCTGGCAATGTTTTTAACCCTTGCTTGCTAGCTAGCCAACTACGGCTAACTTACAGTCACGTTCAAACTGTGCAGCCAGAATAACAGCAAAGTAGCTGCATTTGCATTTGTTTAAGCTGTTTTCTAGTGACATTTATTTGGAAACATCCATAACAATGGGCTAATGATGCACGATGACACCTGACATAGACAATGTGCTCTTTCATCACTGTTGTTCAGAGGAGCTAGCCAACAACACAGCTAACAAAATCACTTCAAACTGAAGCTCGAAAGACTGCAAACTAGCTGCATTTCATCTAAAATGTCTTTGTATATATCCATTAAAAAAATGCTGATTCATGATGTTGGATTCTAGCTGGAAATATACTTACTATACTAGAAGTTCACGATTACATTGGTGGCAGGTAGCCTAGTGGTTAGAGCGTTGGACTAGTAACCGAAAGGAAGATCAAATCCCTGAGCTGACAAGGCAGTTAACTCACTGTTCCTAGGCCGTCATTGAAAATAAGATTTTGTACTTAACTGACTTGCCTAGTTAAATAAAGGTAAAATAAAGTATAAGGAATGTATATGTTGGGGTCAATGGAGGGTGGATAAGAACTTATAATTTCTTAGGGATCCCCAACGCAGTAGCTACTCTTCCTGGGGTCCAAACACATTAGAGCACTTACAGTACATATAAAACAGTACATCATAACATTATTACACCACTACATATTTACAATACAAAATGTATAATACCACCATACAACAATATTACAATGATGCGTGTGTCTGTACCTTTTGTGTGTGTCTCTTCACAGTCCCCGCTGTTCCATAAGGTGCATTTTTACCTGTTTTTAGAACAATTTGATTTCACTGCTTGCATCAGTTACCTGATGTGGAAAAGAGTTCCATGTAGTCATGGCTCTATGTAGTACTGTGTGCCTCCCATAGTCTGCTCTGGACATGGGGATTGTGAAGAGACCTCTGGTGGCATGTCTTGTGGGGTATGCATAGGTGTTCAAGCTGTGTGCTAGTCGTTTAAAAAGAGACTGCTCGGTACATTCAGCTTGTCAACACTTCTTACAAAAACAGGTAGTGATGACGTCAATCTCTCTTCCACTTTGAGCCATGAGAGATTGACATGCATATCATTAATGCTAGCTCTAAGTGTACTTTTAAGGGCCAGCCGTGCTGCCCTGTTCTGAGCCAACTGCAATTTTCCTAAGTCCCTCTTTGTGGCACCTGACCACATTACAGAAGTCTAGGTACTACAAAACTAGGGCCTGTAGGACCTGCCTTGTTGACAGTGTTGTTAAGAAGGCAGAGAAGCTCTTTTTTATGGACAGACTTCTCCCCATCTTAGCTACTTTTGTATCAATATGTTTTGACCATGACAGTTTACAATCCAGGGTTACTACAAGCAGTTTAGTCACAATTTTTTCCAGAAGTTTACTAAGGGTTGGTAACAGGCTATTTGAGTCAGTAAATGGGGCTTTACTATTCTTGGGTAGCGGAATGACATTCTTTCCTCTAGGCCTGAGGGAACACACTTTCTAGTATACTTAAATTGAAGATGTGGCAAAATTGTCCGCTATTATCGTCAGTAATTTTACATCAAGACCCCGGTGGCTTATTGTTGATAGACAATAATTATTTCACCTCTTCAACACACTGAATTCAAAAGCACAACACTTATCTTTCATAATTTGGTCAGATATACTTGGATCTGTAGTGTCAGCATTTGTTGCTGGGATGTCATTCCTAAGTTTGATTGTCTTGCCAATGAAAAACTAATTAAAGTAGTTGGTGTAATGAACACGAAGGGAGACAGAGAGATGGTTTCAAGCGCAGGGCACAGCAGGTGTTTATTGCGAAGGACCACAGGAGGAGGCAGGTAGCTGGGTCCAGGGGCAGGCAGAAGGTCATACACAGGAGGAGGCAGGTAGCTGGGTCCAGGGGCAGGCAGAAGGTCATACACAGGAGGAGGCAGGTAGCTGGGTCCAGGGGCAGGCAGAAGGTCATACACAGGAGGAGGCAGGTAGCTGGGTCCAGGGGCAGGCAGAAGGTCATACACAGGAGGAGGCAGGTAGCTGGGTCCAGGGGCAGGCAGAAGGTCATACACAGGAGGAGGCAGGTAGCTGGGTCCAGGGGCAGGCAGACGGTCATACACAGGAGGAGGCAGGTAGCTGGGTCCAGGGGCAGGCAGAAGGTCATACACAGGGGGTCCAAAAGGGCAACAGTAAAGGCTGGGAAAAAGCTAGTAATGTAGTCTGGGAGATCAGGCAAAAACTATCATACATGGGAGGCGTAAATCACGAGGAAACCCAGCACTCTGAAAGATGAAACAAATAATACCTTACATTGATGGGGTGCAAAGAACTGCACTAAATAGTGTGTGATAATCACATACAGGTGTGTGAACAGGTGATTAGAATTCAGGTGATTGGGATCTGGAGAGTGAGCTGCGTTCAGGGGATCTAGGTGTTTTGAGAGTGTGAGTTGGAAGCAGACGTTACAGTTGGCAATTTCAGTGGGTTTTGTGATGAATGAGCCATCTGATTCAATTAATGATGGAGCCAAGTTGACCTTTTTTCCCAACATTTCATCTAAGATGCTCCAACGCTTTTTACTATCATTCATTTCCGTTTCATAGTATAGATTATTTGTATTAAGTTCAGTCACATGATTTCTTAATTTGTAATACGTTTGCCAATCGATTGGGCTGCCAGACTTATTTGCCATACCTTTTGCCTCATCCCTCTCAACCATACAATTGTTCAATTCCTCATCAATCCAAGGGGATTTAACAGTTTTCACAGTCATTTTCTTAATGGGTGCATGCTTATTACCAACTGGAATAAGCAATTTCATAAATGTGTCAATTGTAGCGTCTGGTTGCTCCTCATTACACACCACAGACCAGCAAATATTCTTTACATCATCAACATAAGAATCACTAGAAAACTGATTGTATGACCTTTTATACACTATATTAAGCCCAGGCTTTGGCACTTTGGTTCTCCTAGATATGGCTACTATATTGTGATCACTACATCCTATGGATTTGGATACTGTCCCCACAGTGACCATACGTATATACCCCAACCAGAAGCCATGGATTACAGGCAACATCCGCATTGACCTAAAGGCTAGAGCTGCTGACCCAACTCCAGCCACTTTAATAATGGGAATTGATGGGAAATGATGTAAATATATCACTAGCCACTTTAAACAATGCTACCTTATATAATGTTACTTACCCTACATTATTCATCTCATATACATATGAGTATATACTGTACTCTACATCATCGACTGCATCCTTATGTAATACATGTATCACTAGCCACTTTAACTATGCCACTTTGTTTACTTTGTCTACATACTCATCTCATATGTATATACTGTACTCGATACAATCTACTGTATGCTGCTCTGTACCATCACTCATTCATATATCCTTATGTACATATTCTTTATCCCCTTACACTGTGTATAAGACAGTAGTTTTTGAATTGTTAGTTAGATTACTTGTTGGTTATCACTGCATTGTCGGAACTAGAAGCACAAGCATTTCGCTACACTCGCATTAACATCTGCTAACCATGTGTATGTGACAAATACAATTGGATTTGCTTTGCTTTGATTTGATTTGATTTGCTGCGTTCAAGGAGTGGGACTCTAACCCGGAAGCTTATAATAAATCCTATTATGCCCTCCGACAAACCATCAAACAGGCAAAGCGTCAATACAGGACTAAGATTGAATCGTACTACACCGGCTCATCAAATGTGGCAGGGCTTGCAAACCATTACAGGCTACAAAGGGAAACACAGCTGAGAGCTGCCCAGTGACACGAGCCTACCAGACGAGCTAAACTACTTCTATGCTCGCTTCGAGGCAAATAACACTGAAACATGCATGAGAGCACCAGCTGTTCCGGAAGACTGTGTGATCACGCTCTCCACAGCCAATGTGAGTAAGACCTTTAAACAGGTCAACATTTACAAGGCCACAGGGCCAGACGGATTCCCACGGTGTGTACTGCGAGCATGCGCTGATCAACTGGCAAGGGTTTTCAGTGACATTTTCAAACTCTCCCTGTCCGAGTCTGTAATACCAACATGTTTTAAGCAGACCACCATAGTGCCTGTGCCCAAGAACATTAACATTAGTAACCTGCCTAAATGACTCCCAACCCGTAGCACTCACATATGCAGCCATGAAGTGCTTTGAAAGGCTAGTCATGGCTCACATCAACACAATTATCCCAGAAGTCCTAGACGCATTCCAATTTGCATACCGCCCCAACAGATCCAAAGATGATGCAATCTCTATATTGCACTCCACACTGCCCTTTCCCACCTGGACAAAAGGAACACTTATGTGAGAATGCAATTCATTGACTACAGCTCAGTGTTCAATACCATTGTGCCCTCAAAGCTTATCAATAAGCTAAAGGACCCTGGGACTAAACACCTCCCTCTGCAACTGGATCCTGGACTTCCTGACGGGCTGCCCCCAGGTGGTAAGGGTAGGTAAAAAACACATCCGCCGCCCTGATCCTCAACACAGGGGCCCTTCAGGGGTGCGTGCTCAGTCCCCTCCTGTACTCCCTGTTCACTCCTGACTGCATGGCCAGGCACGACTCCAACTCCATCAATAAGTTTTCTAACGACACAACAATGGTAGGCCTGATCACAGACAACGACGAGACAGCCTATAGGGAGGAGGTCAGAGACCTGGCCATGTGGTGCCAGGACAACAACCTCTCCCTCAATGTGATCAAGACAAAGGAGATGATTGTGGACTACAGAAAAAAAGATAACCGTGCACACCCCCATTCTCATCGATTGGGCTGCAGTGGAGCAGGTTGAGAGCTTCAAGTTCCTTGGTGTCCACATCACCAACAAACTAACATGATCCAAGCACACCAATACAGTCGCGAAGAGGGCACAACAAAACCTATTCCTGTTCAGGAGACTGAAACAATTTGTCATGGGTCCTCAGATCCTCAAAAGGTTCTACAGCTGCACCATCGAGAGCGTCATGACTGGTTGCATCACTGCCTGGTATGGCAACTGCTCGGCCTTCGACCGCAAGGCACTACAGAGCGTAGTGCGAACGGCCCAGTGCATCACTGGGGCCAAGCTTCCTGCCATCCATGACCTCTATACCAGGCGTTGTCAGAGAAAGGCCCTAAAAATTGCCAAAGGAAGGTCCCAAAATTGCTAAAGACTCCAGCCACCCTAGTCATAGACTGTTCACTCTGCTACCGCACGGCAAGTGCGAAGTCTAGGTCCAAGAGGCTTCTAAACAGCTTCTTCTACCCCCAAGCCATAAGAGTCCTGAACATCTAGTCAAATGGCTACTCAGACTATTTGCATCTACCTACATGTACATATTACCTCAACTAAACGGTGCCCCCACACATTGACTCTGTACCGGTACCCCCCCTGTATATAGTCTCGGTATTGTTATTTTACTGCTGCTCTTAAATTGCTTGTCACTTTTATTTCTTATTCTTATCTGTATTATTTAAAACTGCATTGTTGGTTAGGGGCTCGTAAGTAAGCACTTCACTGTAAGGTCTACTACACCTGTGGTAAACGGCACATGTGACTAATACAATGTGATGATTTCATTCCTGTGCTATTTGACTGATAACCTGAACCAGGTTGCAGGCACTGGTTACAGTTTACGTTTTTTCTTGATTGGGCAGCTTGATGAAAGCCAGTCGATATTTAAATCACATAGAAAATATATTTCTCTGCTGATATCCCATACATTATCAAGCATTTCACACATATCCAGACACTGACTGTTAGCACTCGGTGGTCTATAGCAGCTTCCCATAAGAATGGGCTTTAGGTGAGGCAGATGAACCTGTAGCCATATTATTTATTTTATATTCAACAAGTCAAGTCAGTTAAGAACAAATTCTTATTTACAAATGACGGCCTACCAAAAGGCAAAAGGCCTCCTGTGAGGACTGGAGCTGGGATTAATAATAAATATAGGACAAAACACACATCACGACAAGAGAGACAACACTACATAAAGAGAGACCTAAGACAACAACATAGCATGGCAGCAGCACAACATGGTAGCAGTACAAAACATGGTACAAACATTATTTGGCACAGACAACAGAACAAAGAGCAAGAACAATAAATTATGCAAAGCAGCCACAACTGTCAGTAAGAGTGTCCATGATTGAGTCTTTGAATGAAGAGATTGAGATAAAATTGTCCAGTTTGAGTGTTTGTTGCAGCGTGTTCCAGTCGCAGGTGAGATGGGAGGGGAGAGATGAATTCACTAGGGAGGGGTCTCTGCAGGGCAGCTCTGGCCAGTCAGTCAGAGAGTGGTAACACGCTGGCAAGGCAGTGGCACGATGACCAGGCTGAGAAGTGGAAAAGGTCTATCCAGGATATTCTGCAATGTCTCAATTTTGTTTACTCTGGACGTTCAGTTCAGACATATTTTCCTCTGTAAGCTGACAGTTTCTACATTTGAAATTTGTCCCAAAAATATTATCCCTGAACTTAAGTTCAGGCCGAGCAACAGAGATCTATTGGCTGTTTAGATGTACAATCAGTTGACTCCGCCTAGTAGGAGGGTATAAATGCTGGTATAAGTGCTGGTATTTGTCTCTGTAGCTGTTTGACCCAGTGGGTGAATAAACTTGGTTTGATCTTTTACTAGTTGCCCGTGAGTTTTCACTCTGTTTATTCAGAACTTAACAGTTGGCGTTATCAGCAGGATTCACCACGATTTATAGATAGGATAGGTCCGAAGTGGGGGTATTCCTCTGCGAGATCCGTAAGTGGGCCGAAAGTCTCAGCCTCAGTGGCTGTGAGGCCATAGAGTGTGTGTATGGATAAATGATCATGCTTGTGTACTAGTACAACATTTTGTAGAGATGTAGTCCATGTAGAAGGATAAAGGAAGGAAGTGCATACGGTGGAGAATAGGAGATTTCTGAGAATATCTGTTCTTAAAGATGAAACATGTCAGTGAGTGGGAATGTGGATAGTGATAAAGTTATGGAGGAGAGCATCATCTATGGTTAGAAAAGCAAAAAGATATTTGAACGTTGTTTGACCATGATTTGAGTATATTAACAGTAGCAATAAGGAGAGAGGTTGGTTTATGCTCAATTGGGCCGGGGAACCGTGACAGATTATGTGACAAATTATGTGGAAATAGGAAGACAACTGTGAATAATTTTAGCAATGTGTGTTGTTAACAAAAATGATATTTGAAGCATGACACTGGTATAAGACATTAGGTCTCCTGTATTCTCCAGTAGTGGCAGATGCTTTATTATTGGTTCTAATACAAAGTATCCAGTGCAATAACCAATTAAAAGGCACACATACCAAACTGCTCTACGGGGAAGAGGGTATCACTACCTTGAAAAATGTTAGAGGGTGTGTATTAGAGAGGAAATCTGAACACCCTAGACATAACCAACATTGAAATTACATGGTTTCTGACACTCCCGTAAAAGGGGGAATAGAAGAGGAAAACTATAGCAAAGTCATTGATGTGCTAAAAGAAACGCACAAGCATTTTACCAATTCGGCTAGAATATGGGAAAAATTAGGCTAAATAAAATCCAATCTAATAAAGAATTCATAGATGCTATTGTGAGTTGGCACAATGACATAAAATAAAAATAAAAAGCTGAATACACCGTTTTTGTCACGCCCTGACCTTAGAGATCCTTATTATTCTCTATGTTTTCTTAGGTCAGGGTGTGACTCGGTGGGAAATTCTATGTTTTCTGTTTCTTTGTTTTTGGCTGAGTGTGGTTCCCAATCAGAGGCAGCTGTCTATCGTTGTCTCTGATTGGGGATCATACATAGCCAGCCCTTTTTCCCACCTTTAGGTTGTGGGATCTTGTTTTCTGTTTAGTGTCTTAGCCTGACAGAATTGTGCGTTTTCACTTTTGTTATTTTGTTTGCTTTGATCTACTCTTCCTACCACCAACGACAGCCGTTACAGAAGATCCCACCAAAAACGGACCAAGCAGCGTGGCCAGGAGGAGTGGACATGGGAGGAGATCCTGAATGGAGAAGGACCCTGGACGCGGGCCAGAGAGTATCGCCGTCCAAGGAAGCAGATGGAGGCAGTGAGAGCGGAACGGCGACGATACGGGGAGTTAGGTCAACAACAGAAGCCCAAGAGGCAGCTCCCCAAAAAATTTGATCCCCAATCTAAAGTTTCTAAAACTGTTAAAGTAATGTCTATGAGTATAACAGAACTGATATGGCAGGCGAAACCCTGAGGACAACCCCCCCCCCAAACAAAAATTCAGCCTACCACTATTTTCAATGGCTGTCACTTTCATTATAAGGTGAAGTCCTCCCAGATTGCAGTTCCTAGTGCTTCCACTAGATGTCAAGTCTTTAGAAAGAGTTTCAGGCAGTATTTTTTTTAAATGAGCCAGAAATTGTAGTTTTTCTAGGTGGCTCACATTTTGGCTGTAGTGTTTCCAAGCGCGTGAATGAGAGTGATGAATGATGTATTACACTTGGTTATGAGTATTTGTTGGTGGTGTTAGTACTGTGTCTGATTTAATTCTGTGGCTTCTTTTAATTTGTTTTTTGTAGGTTCTTCACGGGCTGGAAAGCATTGCAGTAGTCTAACCTAGAAGTGACAAATGTGTGAAGAGTGTGAAATGATTTTTTTTCGAGTTGCTGTGTGTTTTGTTGCCAACCTATTTTGCTACCTGACAACTTTACGGTTTTCACTTTTTAATTACCGTTCATATATTTATTTATTCTTTCCTCAACTTTTTCACTCCGGATGCTTTATCTGGACACGATTCGTCAGGACCTCCAACAGCCGAAGCTAAGTAGTAACATTAACATGATGCCTACTATTTGTAGTCGCTGTACTCGCCTTACGGCGAGGATAGCTGTGCTACAAGCCCAGCTTCAGACGCAATCGTTAGGCAAGGGTAATTTCAGTGTAGGAAAGGATGAAACAGCGTCTGTGCCACCAGTAAGTACAGATAGTAGTATAAATCCCCTGGCACGGTCCCCGCAGCCGGACAACTTTCTCACGGTTTCTGGAAGGAAATGCTGTAGGAAAGCTCAACTGGTGTCGCTCATTCAGCCGACAGAAACTTTCAACCGGTTTTCCCCATTAAGCACTGGGTCGGAGTCAGAGGCCGAGTCTTCTCTGGTCTCTACTCCTCCCGTTACGGGGTCTGAGACGCCGAAGCTTCCCACCATTAGCTCTGACAAATTGAAAACTCTAGTCATTGGCGACTCCATTACCCGCAGTATTAGACTTAAAAGGAATCATCCAGCGATCATACACTGTTTACCAGGGGGCAGGGCTACCGACGTTAAGGCTAATCTGAAGATGGTGCTGGCTAAAGCTAAAACTGGCGAGTGTAGAGAGTATAGAGATATTGTTATCCACGTCGGCACCAACGATGTTAGGATGAAACAGTCAGAGATCACCAAGCGCAACATAGCTTCTGCGTGCATATCAGCTAGAAAGATGTGTCGGCATCGAGTAATTGTCTCTGGCCCCCTCCCAGTTAGGGGGAGTGATGAGCTCTACAGCAGAGTCTCACAACTCAATCGCTGGTTGAAAACTGTTTTCTGCCCCTCCCAAAAGATAGAATTTGTAGATAATTGGCCCTCTTTCTGGGACTCACCCACAAACAGGACCAAGCCTGGCCTGCTGAGGAGTGACGGACTCCATCCTAGCTGGAGGGGTGCTCTCATCTTATCTACCAACATAGACAGGGCTCTAACTCCTCTAGCTCCACAATGAAATAGGGTGCAGGCCAGGCAGCAGGCTGTTAGCCAGCCTGCCAGCATAGTGGAGTCTGCCACTAGCACAGTCAGTGTAGTCAGCTCAGCTATCACCATTGAGACCGTGTCTGTGCCTCGACCTAGGTTGGGCAAAACTAAACATGGCGGTGTTCGCCTTAGCAATCTCACTAGGATAAAGACCACCTCCATTCCAGTCATTACTGAAAGAGATCATGATACCTCACATCTCAAAATAGGGCTACTTAATGTTAGATCCCTTACTTCAAAGGCAATTATAGTCAATGAACTAATCACTGATCATAATCTTGATGTGATTGGCCTGACTGAAACATGGCTTAAGCCTGATGAATTTACTGTTTTAAATGAGGCCTCACCTCCTGGCTACACTAGTGACCATATCCCTCGTGCATCCCGCAAAGGCGGAGGTGTTGCTAACATTTACAATAGCAAATTTCAATTTACAAAAAAAAAAATGACGTTTTCGTCTTTTGAGCTTCTAGTCATGAAATCTATGCAGCCTACTCAATCACTTTTTTATAGCTACTGTTTACAGGCCTCCTGGGCCATATACAGCCTTTCTCACTGAGTTCCCTGAATTCCTATCGGACCTTGTAGTCATAGCAGATAATATTCTAATCTTTGGTGACTTTAATATTCACATGGGAAAGTCCACAGACCCACTCCAAAAAGCTTTCGGAGGCATCATCGACTCAGTGGGTTTTGTCCAACATGTCTCTGGACCCACTCACTGTCACAGTCATACGCTGGACCTAGTTTTGTCCCATGGAATAAATGTTGTGGATCTTAATGTTTTTCCTCATAATCCTGGACTATCGGACCACCATTTTATTACGTTTGCAATTGCAACAAATAATCTGCTCAGACCCCAACCAAGGACCATCAAAAGTTGTGCTATAAATTCACAGACAACACAAAGATTCCTTGATGCCCTTCCAGACTCCCTCTGCCTACCCAAGGACGCCAGAGGACAAAAATCAGTTAACCACCTAACTGAGGATCTCAATTTAATCTTGCGCAATACCCTAGATGCAGTTGCACCCCTAAAAACTAAAAACATTTCTCATAAGAAACTAGCTCCCTGGTACACAGAAAATACTCGAGCTCTGAAGCAAGCTTCCAGAAAATTGGAACGGAAATGGCGCCACACCAAACTGGAAGTCTTCCGACTAGCTTGGAAAGATGGTACCGTGCAGTACCGAAGAGCCCTTACTGCTGCTCGATCATCCTATTTTTCTAACTTAATTGAGGAAAATAAGAACAATCCGAAATTCCTTTTTGATACTGTCGCAAAGCTAACTAAAAAGCAGCATTCCCCAAGAGAGGATGACTTTCACTTTAGCATTGATAAATTCATGAACTTCTTTGAGGAAAAGATTATGATTATTAGAAAGCAAATTACGGACTCCTCTTCAAACCTGCGTATTCCTCCAAACCTCAGTTGTCCTGAGTCTGCACAACTCTGCCAGGACCTAGGATCAAGAGAGACGCTCAAGTGTTTTAGTACTATATCTCTTGACACAATGATGAAAATAATCATGGCCTCTAAACCTTCAAGCTGCATACTGGACCCTATTCCAACTAAACTACTGAAAGAGCTGCTTCCTGTGCTTGGCCCTCCTATGCTGAACATAATAAATGGCTCTCTATCCACTGGATGTGTACCAAACTCACTAAACGTGGCAGTAATAAAGCCTCTCTTGAAAAAGCCAAACCTTGACCCAGAAAATATAAAAAACTATCGGCCTATATCGAATCTTCCATTCCTCTCAAAAATTTTAGAGAAGGCTGTTGCGCAGCAACTCACTGCTTTCCTGAAGACAAACAATGTATACGAAATGCTTCAGTCTGGTTTTAGACCCAATCATAGCACTGAGACGGCACTTGTGAAGGTGGTAAATGACATTTTAATGGCATCGGACCGAGGCTCTGCATCTGTCCTCGTGCTCCTAGACCTTAGTGCTGCTTTTGATACCATCGATCACCACATTCTTTTGGAGAGATTGGAAACCCAAATTGGTCTACACGGACATGTTCTGGCCTGGTTCAGATCTTATCTGTCGGAAAGATATCAGTTTGTCTCTGTGAATGGTTTGTCCTCTGACAAATCAACTGTACATTTCTGTGTTCCTCAAGGTTCCGTTTTAGGACCACTATTGTTTTCACTATACATTTTACCTCTTGGGGATGTTATTCGAAAACATAATGTTAACTTTCACTGCTATGCGGATGACACACAGCTGTACATTTCAATGAAACATGGTGAAGCCCCAAAATTGCCCTCGCTAGAAGCATGTGTTTCAGACATAAGGAAGTGGATGGCTGCAAACTTTCTACTATTAAACTCGGACAAAACAGAGATGCTTGTTCTAGGTCCCAAGAAACAAAGAGATCTTCTGTTGAATCTGACAATCTTAATGGTTGTACAGTCGTCTCAAATAAAACTGTGAAGGACCTCGGCTTTACTCTGGACCCTGATCTCTCTTTTGAAGAACATATCAAGACCATTTCGAGGACAGCTTTTTTCCATCTACGTAATATTGCAAAAATCAGAAACTTTCTGTCCAAAAATGATGCAGAAAAATTAATCCATGCTTTTGTCACTTCTAGGTTAGACTACTGCAATGCTCTACTTTCCGGCTACCCGGATAAAGCACTAAATAAACTTCAGTTAGTGCTAAATACGGCTGCTAGAATCCTGACTAGAACCAAAAAATTTGATCATATTACTCCAGTGCTAGCCTCTCTACACTGGCTTCCTGTCAAAGCAAGGGCTGATTTTAAGGTTTTACTGCTGACCTACAAAGCATTACATGGGCTTGCTCCTACCTATCTCTCTGATTTGGTCCTGCCGTACATACCTACACGTACGCTACGGTCACAAGACGCAGGCCTCCTAATTGTCCCTAGAATTTCTAAGCAAACAGCTGGAGGCAGGGCTTTCTCCTATAGAGCTCCATTTTTATGGAACGGTCTGCCTACCCATGTCAGAGAAGCAAACTCGGTCTCAACCTTTAAGTCTTTACTGAAGACTCATCTCTTCAGTGGGTCATTTGATTGAGTGTAGTCTGGCCCAGGAGTGGGAAGGTGAACGGAAAGGCTCTGGAGCAACGAACCGCCCTTGCTGTCTCTGCCTGGCCGGTCCCCCTCTTTCCACTGGGATTCTCTGCCTCTAACCCTATTACAGGGGCTGAGTCACTGGCTTACTGGGGCTCTCTCATGCCGTCCCTGCAGGGGGTGCGTCACCTGAGTGGGTTGATTCACTGTTGTGGTCATCCTGTCTGGGTTGGCTCCCCCCACTTGGGCTGTGCCGTGGCGGAGATCTTTGTGGGCTATACTCAGCCTTGTCTCAGGATGGTAAGTTGGTGGTTGAAGATATCCCTCTAGTGGTGTGGGGGCTGTGCTTTGGCAAAGTGGGTGGGGTTATATCCTTCCTGTTTGGCCCTGTCTGGGGTGTCCTCGGATGGGGCCACAGTGTCTCCTGTCCCCTCCTGTCTCAGCCTCCAGTATTTATGCTGCAGTAGTTTGTGTCGGGGGCTAGGGTCAGTTTGTTATATCTGGAGTACTTCTCCTGTCCTATTCGGTGTCCTGTGTGAATCTAAGTGTGCGTTCTCTAATTCTTTCCTTCTTTCTTTCTCTCTCTCGGAGGACCTGAGCCCTAGGACCATGCCCCAGGACTACCTGACATGATGACTCCTTGCTGTCCCCAGTCCACCTGGCCATGCTGCTGCTCCAGTTTCAACTGACCTGAGCCCTAGGACCATGCCCCAGGACTACCTGACATGATGACTCCTTGCTATCCCCAGTCCACCTGGCCATGCTGCTGCTCCAGTTTCAACTGTTCTGCCTTACTATTATTCGACCATGCTGGTAATTTATGAACATTTGAACATCTTGGCCATGTTATGTTATAATCTCCACCCGGCACAGCCAGAAGAGGACGGGCCACCCCACATATGCTCTCTCTAATTTTCTCTTTCTTTCTCTCTCTCGGAGGACCTGAGCCCTAGGACCGTTCCCCAGGACTACCTGACATGATGACTCCTTGCTGTCCCCAGTCCACCTGACTGTGCTGCTGCTCCAGTTTTAACTGTTCTGCCTTGTTATTATTCGACCATGCTGGTCATTTATGAACATTTGAACATCTTGGCCATGTTCTGTTATAATCTCCACCCGGCACAGCCAGAAGAGGACTGGCCACCCCACATAGCCTGGTTCCTCTCTAGGTTTCTTCCTAGGTTTTGGCCTTTCTAGGGAGTTTTTCCTAGCCACCGTGCTTCTACACCTGCATTGCTTGCTGTTTGGGGTTTTAGGCTGGGTTTCTGTACAGCACTTTGAGATATCAGCTGATGTACGAAGGGCTATATAAATAAATTTGATTTGATTTGGAAAGGATGCAATTTAAAGAGCACACAAATGACATTTTCAGAAGTGTTTAATGTCCGAATTTTGGGTTACACACATGTAAATTCTCCAGATACGAAATGCACTGAGAAACCCTGGAGTTTTTTTGTTAGTCTTCAGTGAAGCTTTTGACATTATCCATCATAATCTGCTGCTGGAAAAACTCATGTGTTATGGCTTTACATCCCCTGCAGGGCCGGATTAAGAAATCATGGGCCCCGAGGCTTTGGTTGTTTTATAACCTCCCCCCCATAACGTTTGCCATAATAACGATTGCCATGTGGCATAAACTACAGTTGAGCAGAGGCGTTTTAGGATTTCCACACATGGAGAACATTCTTTAGCCGGGTCTGGAAAAAAATATGTATTTGAAAAATGCAGTTTCATGCAATTCAACATCATTTGCATAACAGAAGAACATAGCTGAATCTTTTTAATACCACACAAATGACTGAAATTAGTGGCTACTCTGACTGACAAACTGAGAACAATCTGGTCTTGAATTCAAACAAACAGTTACATTTTTATTTAGCTAAGTTAAGAACAAATTCTTATTTACAATGACAGCCTACACCGGCCAAACCCGGATGACACTGGGCCAATTGTGCACCACCCTATGGGACTCCCAATCATAGCCGATTGTGATACAGCCTGGATTCGAACCAGGGTGTCTGTAGTGACGCCTCTAGCACTGAGATGCAGTGCATTAGACCGTTGCACCACTCGGTATACCCCAGGCCAATGAAGCGACACACAGATTGTACAGTATTAGGAGGAAATACATAGTTGACCGCAGAGTGAAGGAAAAGCAGCCAACAAGTGCTCAGCATATGTGGGAACTCCTTCAAGACTGTTGGAAAGAATGCCAAGAGTGTGCAAAGCTATCATCAAGGCTAAGGGTGGCTACGAGTTCTGAGGCCTACGCCAATCTATCCTCACAGCTCCTCACCAGCTCTTCATCAGCTCCTCACCTAGCAGAACTTGTCAGTTAGAGCCCAAGATTGGGTCTGCCAACACCAGGACAACGAAGGCTCGACGCAGCAGGGATGTCAACTCCAGAGCAGGATCCTCAAGCAGTGATGAGGCCAGCCCCAGCACCAGGAGACCAGTCCAGCAGTGCTGACATCCACCCTCCAACATTCCTGAGTAAGGAGCCGAAGATGCCTTCCTACCAGAAGAGGGAGGACATTGAAAACTACCTGCTGAGGTTTTAACAAATGGCCAAGACGTGGTTTTTATTATATATTTTTATTTTACCTTTATTTAACCAGGCAAGTCAGTTAAGAATAAATTCTTATTTTCAATGACGGCCTAAGAACTGCCTGTTCAGGGGCAGAACGACAGATTTGTACCTTGACAGCTCGGGGGTTTGAACTCACAACCTTCCGGTTACTAGTCCAACGCTCTAACCACTAGGCTACCCTGCCGCCCCGTGGTGGTGGCCGGAGGTAGAGTGGGCCTACAGGCTTGTCCCATTGCTCAAGGGCAAGGCCTTAGAGGCGTACGTAGCAATGGATGAGGCGTTGTCCAACGTCTACAAGGACTTGAAGGAAGCCCTGCTGGTGAAGTTCGACATCTCCCTGGAGACCTACCGTCAACGCTTCAGAGCTGCATCGACGTGAGGAAGCTTTCATAATGCTGAAAAAACGCCTGTGCTCAGCCCCTGTTCTCCAGAGCCCTGATTTCCAGAAGAGGTTTCTCGTTCAGGTGGACGCTTCAGCTATGGGAATTGTAGCTGTACCGGCCCAAGGGGAGCCAGGAGAAGATCTTCCCGTGCTGTACCTGAGTCGCAAGGTATTGCCCAGGGAAACCAGGTATTCGACAATCAAGGAGTGCCTGGCTTTAAAGTGGGCACTAGATAGCCTCCAGTATCAAATCAAATGTATTTATATAGCCCTTCGTACATCAGCTGATATCTCAAAGTGCTGTACAGAAACCCAGCCTAAAACCCCAAACAGCAAGCGATGCAGGTGTAGAAGCACGGTGGCTAGGAAAAACTCCCTAGAAAGGCCAAAACCTAGGAAGAAACCTAGAGAGGAACCAGGCTATGTAGGGTGGCCAGTCCTCTTCTGGCTGTGCCGGGTGGAGATTATAACAGAACATGGCCAAGATGTTCAAATGTTCATAAATGACCAGCATGGTCGAATAATAATAAGGCAGAACAGTTGAAACTGGAGCAGCAGCACAGTCAGGGGGACTGGGGACAGCAAGGAGTCATCATGTCAGGTCGTCCTGGGGCACGGTCCTAGGGCCAAACAGGAAGGATATAACCCCACCCACTTTGCCAAAGCACAGCCCCCACACCACTAGAGGGATATCTTCAACCACCAACTTACTACTACCTTCTCGTGAGGGAATTTGATCTGCACACGGACCAGATCTCTGACCTGGATCCAGGCCATGAAGGACCGGAATTCTTGTGTGACCAGGTGGTATCTGGAGCTCCAGCCCTTCAGGTTCTGTGTCCGTCAGAGAAGTCCATCACTGGCCGCGGGCAGCGTTTGGTACACTAACACACACACACACACACACACTCATCGCCCCCTCCCTGCTCCGTTATCAGCAACGTTAGCAATGTGGGTAGACACACAAGTTAACTTCGTTATCTTAGTACATACATTACATACTTTATTCTTACCTACGGTCAGTAACAGTTTGTTATGGTTTAAAGAATATTCAGACAAGAGTTCATGTTTAAGTTAAGCAACGTTTATTGTACTTATCAATACTATGGATGGACGCGCTGTTTGTTTGGTTCTGTTCCTCTCTCTCCGTCTCTGTAGCTTCCGGGTATGCTGGGATAAGGACCAGAGCTACGGCAATCAGGGTGGCTTTGTAGTGCCTGTCCCGACTGGCTCGTTCATATGAATGGACATATTTGAAGACACCATGTCAATAGTGATGGGTTTTGTAAATGTGTTATATTGTATCATGAGAAATGGATTGCAAAGGTGCAATGTATATAATGCATGATGTTTAGCTGAGTGGAAATGTAGGCATTGATGATGGTAATTGGTTAACAAATTAGTGTTTGGTATGTTCTAATGGGATGGGCTTCCCCTACAAAAGGATCCTCTCTTTCAGTTCAAAGGGGGGTACCATTGGATTGAGCTGTTGATGGGGCAGCATTGTTTAGCTGTCCCATAATGTATACTTTTGGTGGCAGTACTGTTGTTTTCACTCCCAGATTCACTACGTAAATAAACACCCTTGATGGCTCCGCCATCTTTTTATTTGAGAGGTTAGGTTTTTCAGTTAGCCTTCTGGCCTACTCTACGCGACAAGGACCAACCTTGAGTCCTCCTGTGGTTGGCGATTGCAGTAAAAATAAACAATATATATATTATATACTGTACATATAATATATACAGTATATCTGGGAGTGTGGTGACAGGAAAATAACCTTTCACTCAACATCAACAAAACTAAGGAAATGATCGTGGACTTCAGGAAACAGCAGAGGGAGCACCCCCATATCCACACCGCAGTGGAGAAGGTGGAAAGCTTCAAGTTCCTCGATGTACACATCACTGACAAACTATAATGGTCCACCCACACAGACAGTGTGGTGAAGAAGGTGCAACAGCGCCTCTTCAACCTCAGGAGGCTAAAGAAATTTAGCGTAACACCTAAAACCTGCACAAACTTTTACAGATGCACAATTGAGAGCATCCTGTTGGTACAGCAAATGCACCGCCCACAATCGTAAAGCTCTCCAGAGGATGATGCGGTCTGCCCAACGCATCACCGGGGGTAAACTTGCCACTCTCCTGGACACCTACCACACCCGATGCCATAGGAAGGCCAAAAAGATCATCAAGGACATCAACCACCCGAGCCACTGCCTGTTCACTCCGCTATCATACGGAAGGTGAGGCCAGTACAGGTGCATCAAAGCTGGGACTGAGAGACTGAAAAACAGCTTCTATCTCAAGGCAATCAGCCAACACTAGCACATCAGAGTCGACTGCCTGTAGACATAGATTAGGAATCACTGGCCATTTTTAGAAATGGATCACTAGCCACTTGAATGTTTCCGTATTTAGCATTACTCATCGTATATATATATATAAACTGCACTCCACACTATTCTACAGTATCGTAGTCACTTTTAAATTGTGTTAAAATATTGCATCAATAATTTCATATGTATATACTGTATTGTATTCTATACTACACCACTGACTGTTAAACAGCCATCTCCAGCACATCAGAGGCTGCTACCTATAGACATAGATTAGGAATCACTTGCCACTTTATGGAAATTAAACACTAGCCAATTTAATGTCTCCGTATCTTGCATTACTCATCTCATATGTATAAACTGTGCTCTATACTGTTCTACGCTATCTTAGTCACTTTAATTGTCTGTAAATAGTGCATCATCCATCTCATATGTGTATATACTGAATTCTATACTATGCCACTGTCCAATGCCGCTCTGACGTGTGTTATATATACATACATACATACATACATACATACATACATACATACATACATACATACATACATGCATACATACATACATACATACATACATACATACAGTTGAAGTCGGAAGTTTACATACCTATGTTGGAGTCATTAAAACTCGTTTTTCAACCACTCCACAAATTTCTTGTTAACAAACTACAGTTTTGGCAAGTCGGTTAGGACATCTACCTTGTACAAGTAATTTTTCCAAAAATTGTTTACAGACAGATTATTTTCAATGTATCACAATTCCATTGTGTCAGAAGTTTACGTACACTAAGTTAACTGCCTTTAAACAGCTTGGAAAATTCCAGAAAACGATGTCATGGCTTTAGACGCTTCTGATAGGCTAATTGACATAATTTGAGTCAATTGGAGGTGTACCTGTGGATGCATTTCAAGGCCTACCTTCAAGGCCTAACTCAGTGCCACTTTGCTTGGCATCATGGGAAAATCAAAAGAAATCAGCCAAGACCTCAGAAAAACAATTTATAGACCTCCACAGGTCTGGTTCATCCTTGGGAGCAATTTTGAAATGCTTGAAGGTACCACGTTCATCTGTACAAACAATAGTAGGCAAGGATAAACACCATGGGACCATGCAGCCAGCATACCGCTCAGGAAGGAGACTCATTCTGTCTCCTAGAGATGGGCGTACTTTGGTGTGAAAAGTGCAAATCAATCCCAGAACAACAGCAAAGGACCTTGTGAAGATGGTGGAGGAAACAGGTCCAAAAGTAACTATATCCACAGTAAACGAGTCCTATACCAACATAACCCGAAAGGCCGCTCAGCAAGGAAGAAGCCACTGCTCCAAAATCACCATAAAAAAGCCAGACTACGGTTTGCAACTGCACATGGGGACAAAGATCGTACTTTCTGGAGAAATGTCCTCTAGTCTGATGAAACAAAAATAGAACAGTTTGGTCATAATAACCATCGTTATGTTTGGAGGATAAAGGGGGATGCTTGCAAGCCGAAGAACACCACCAAACATGGGGGTGGCAGCATCATGTTGTGAGGGTGCTTTGCTGCAGGAGGGACTAGTGCATTTCACAAAATAGATGGCATCATGACGAAGGAAAATTATATGGATATATTGAAGCAACATCTCAAGACATCAGTCAGGACGTTAAAGCTTGGTCGCAAATGGATCTTCCAAATGGACAATGACCCCAAGCATACTTCCAAAGTTGTGGCAAAATGGCTTAAGGACAACAAAGTCAAGGTATTGGAGTGGCCATCACAAAGCCAATACACTCAATTTGTATGTAAACTTCTGACATTCTCCCATCACTGGGAATGTGATGAAAGAAATAAAAGCTGAAATAAATAATTCTCTCTACTATTATTCTGACATTTCACATTCTTAAAATAAAGTGGTGATCATAACTGACCTAAGACAGGGAATTTTTACTAGGACTAAATCTCATGAATTGTGAAAAACTGAGTTTAAATGTATTTGGCGTATAAGATGTATGTAAACTTCCGACTTCAACTGTGTGTGTGTGTGTGTGTGTGTGTGTGTATACAGTATATACACACACACACAATCTTAATTCCTTACTTAGATTTACGTGTATTTTGGGTATATGTTGTGAAACTTAAATATTACTGCACTGTCGGAGCTAGAAATACAAGCATTTCGCTACACCCACAATAACATCTGCTAAACATGTATGTCACCAATATATTTGATTTGTATATATTTCATGTATTATATATTTTTCGTAAAACAGCTATCTTATAAATGTATTTATTTTTTAATTCCTCTTGGGCCACCACAGGCCTGGGCCCAGGGCTTCAGCACCGGTAAGACCCTGCATTAATCCAGACCTCATTCCGTTATCCTTTGCATTTTGTTCTACAACAACCGAGAAACGCAGGGCAAGATCAACTAAGGAATTATTGTGTAATGTTGTGTAATGTGAGCACCCACATCCTGGGGTTGAGGATGGACAGAATAAAAGATTTGGGAGAAAGAAGTATGGAAATGTGAGCACATCCAAGTTGCTAAGATTTTAGAAGTTGTATAGTGTATGACCAGCAAAAAGGACTTTGCAGACTGCACGTCACGGATTGTCTTTTACGATTATCACGTTACACTGTGTGATGTTACCAAATTAAAATCTTGATGTCGACCTGAACAAATTGTATGGTTTGCTTAAATTCTGTCGTCACATTCTGCGATTTGCTTGAGAGGCTATGGTCAAGTGCCACAAGCTGGCCCTTAAATGTACACATAGAGCTAACATCAATGACATGCATATCAATCTCTCCTGGCTCAACATAGAGGAGAGATTGACTGCATCACTACTTGTCTGTGAGAGGTATTGACATGTTGAAAGCACCTAGCTGTCTGTTCAAATGACTAGCATACAGCTCAGACACCCATGCATACTCCATAAGACATGCCACCAGGGGTTGTCACAGTCCCCAAGTACATAACTGATTTGGAAAAGGCACAGTACTACACAGAGCCATGACTACATGGAACTCTATTCAACATCAAGTAACTCATACAACCAGTAAAATCAGATTTAGAAAACACAAGTACACCTTATGGAACAATGCAGACTGAGGAGACACACACAGGCACACAAACGCTAGCACACACACTACACACATGTATGTATTGTGGTATTAGACATGTTGTATTGTAGATATGTAATGGTGTAATATGTACTGTTATTTGATTTTTAGTTTAATTTGTTTGGATCCCAGGAAGAGTAGCTGCCGCCTTTGCATCAGCTAATGGGAATACTTAATAAATACAATACAAATGAAAGAGTAACTTATTTCACAAGATGTTCTTCTCAAGCGACAATTTCCACAACTTCTAATAGAATAAGCCATTGACAAAGAATGGTTTCAAAATATTTTAGTTCATGGAATTGATGTAATGAATACTATGTGCAAGTATTTGTAATATATTGGAGAGTGAAGTAAAAATTAGAATTTTTGCTCTATTCCAGCAATTTGGATATGAAATAATGTATCCTAATGAGCTAATTGAGGGAAACTTACACCTTGTTTTTTTGCCTATGGTTACACAATTTTACTAATTGAAAAACCATAAGAGGTAGGACAGCTTTATATCCTGATAAATCCAACTGAACAGGCTACCTATGCAATAGATCAAATGTATCAATATCAACCATTTGCATTAAAAGTAGGTCATTTTTATAGGATGAGTGGGCTACTGATGAAATGTTGCAACACCTATATCAAAATTATGTCATTTATTTACCAGGTTGTGTGTCTAATAGACAAACTTGTGCATGCATTAGCTGTGTAATGTTGCCATGGCCATAGGCTATATATTGATGGGGGAAAACACATGTATGCTTAAATTCTGGACAGAATGTGCAGTTTATTTCAATCACCGAGATCAAAACATTGCCTAGCAAATATAATGCTGACGAATGTTGTTGAGGATTCAACATAGGTTACACGTCTTTGTTTCCTTGCAGTCACAACCCTCTTTGGCCCGCTTTTAGCTAAATTGACGACAAATACATTTGGGACAAACCGAGACCAAGACGCTCAATCTTAAACGACACGAGGCTTGTAATTATGAATTAAATAAACCCCAAGTTTTGTGAAATTAATGTTGCTGCCTGTCCACATTGATAGCATCAGCTACTGGAGGTCCGTGTTCCTTTCTCGTGCCAGATATCTCCCAACTCCATCACCATTCTTCCGCGGCCCGGTTAGAATCCTCGTCTGCGACAGCGCAGTCCAGGCGTTGAATACCCGGAAGAGCCAGGTCTCTTTGATTCAATTTATCAAGAAATGATGAGAGGAGACGTTTATTTAAGTGGTCTGTAAGGGTCCTTTCTTCTTCAACATTTGTATCGGATTCTTCTACTGCCTCAGGCCTTGGGGTTTGTGGTGGTAAGGCCCCCGACTCATTGGACAACAAGCCGTTCGAATATTCCTCCTCCCCGGACTCTTGGCCTCGCTTACTACCGGTATCTGTGGCTGATTCCGACTCCATTCGTAGAGAATTCAAGCTCGTTTGCAACGCAGAATTTTCCAGCTCTTTTAATCTTTTGCTGTGTGTAGTGCCTGCGTTGGAGCATGCATGACTTGCTTCATTTCCAGACAACTCAACTTCGTTGTCGAGAGCTTCTTCAGCTGGCTCCATAATGCTTCAATGTGACGTCATGAAAATAGATACGTCTGCTCCTCCAATTTGGCCTGTTTAAATGTTCTATTTCTTTGTGTAGTGAGAAGGCTTGTTTGTTCGTGTTGAAAATAATTGGGTTTATTTTTTAGATGTATTCTAATAATATCAACAAGATGATGGGAAACTGGTGGAAAAAGCAAGTCCTTTTAGGCCGTCATTGAAAATAAGAATATGTTCTTAACTGACTTGCCTGGTTAAATAAAGGTAAAATTAAAATAAAAAAATTACTTTTTAAAATTCAAAACCTTTGCTTGGAAACCATAACAATGCTAAATATATAACTAGAATGTATTAGACACTAAGTGTAAATCCAATAAACAAGTCAATCAAACAGATTGAGTTCGTTTGGGACGTCACTTAAACGAGCCATTTAAAAAAACGTTTTATTAACAAATATCAACAAACAAAACAGGATTAGTCACATACAAGCATACATGCAAACTATTTACATTGTCAGGAATCCTAAACAAACAAATCATATTCATTAATAATACAAGTTTTAATTGCCTTTTTGTTTTCCGTTTTAGTTAATGTAGTTCCATATTTGTTTTATTCATTTATAAAATGAAAAAAGTTAGGTTTTGAATTTTCATATTTTCATTTGTGAATATGAAATGTACATAGTATTATTAGCAATCCAATTAAATATACTACATATTTATGTCATAATTTCTGAAATAAATCATTATATCAAAACTATTAAATAGTACAACCGATCCTATTTTTTTTGTAACACAATTCTGTATGTCAGTCCAAAAATGTCTAATATAAATACAGGCAAAAAACAAATGCAAAATGGTCTCCTTCTCCATTCCACAGAAATCATATTTATAGTCAATATTCAGCTTGAATCTTTCCAAAACACGTTTCAAAGGATAAATTCGATGTAACATTTTAAATGAAACTTCCTTTACCTTGTTACTGATACAACATTTGTTAACATTGTATATCATTGTATATCACCATAGATATTTGACCAAAATAATATTGCTGAGGGAATTGTAGTATCACAAACAATATTCCTCATTTGTTTATTACTACATTTATCTCTTTAATCAAGCCATTTCGTTCTGCACGTCATCACGGTGCGTCGTCACGAAAGGGTTATTTCATAACTCAATGGTCTGACACTCAGATGCCTTTTTCGAAACAACGTCTGTCGCTCAGGTACAGCCCTTCCCCTTTCACACTTTTATTTTTACATTGGTTAAGAGATTCAATTGTCACGGAGACACTGAAATCTTGGTCTTTGCTAGATAACTTGCTCATAACAGGCTGTTTAGCCAGCTAGCAGTAACGTGCTCATTTATACATTCATCGCTATGGAAGCTGGAAACTAGTTAGGTTGCAAGACGTTTTATGAGTGGTTACTGGTAATATGTTGGGTAAATTCATAACTCGTATGACTAAAGTATTTTGCTAGGTAGTTAACGTTTGTCGAATGTTTTGTACGCTTGCTACTAACGTTACCTTGCAGGATTGCTAGAGTTAGGCTACATGGTTGATATGTATACCTTCTAATGTAATGTTACTTATATCAGCTAGCCAGTGTGTAACATGCGTTTGCCCGGTTTCCCAAAAGCATCTGAAGGCGAAGTTCATCCTTCGAAGATGCATCATTAAATGTCCGAGCTGTTTCCCAAAACCATTGTTAACGTTGCCTGCCTTATAGCTCTAGGCTGGACGAGTTAAAATTAACCCAAGAACGTTGGTTAAACTGGAACACTAGCCCGAGCCCATAGCAAATGAATGGAATCGAACGTTCGCAAGAGTCTATTTTGATTGGGGTGATGTTTAGAATTAAATTTCGCCTAAATGGCACAAAATGTATTCCTTTTTATTTTACCACTACAATCTGTTCGTGGGACGAAACTGAAACCCCCCAACTTGTGTAGAAAGTATCCGCACCTCGATGGTGTCAACGGTGCTTATGTCAGCGTAATGAGATAGTAAGGAAAAAATAAAAACGTATATTTCTGGTTTAACGATCGATGACAAACGACCTCGCTGCCCAAGACTTAAATAATTACAAAGAGGAGATTCTCCCGATTTAAAATGGTAACCGGCTTGAAAAAATCTAAATATACACGGAGATATTTGGCGAAATGGTCTCTCCATAGGAAAACAATGGTGGTAGCTCAGCTTTCCAAGGTAAACATTATTTTGTGGGCTAGCATTTGATGACAACCGAGCTAGCTGCCCAGGCTTACGTAATTAGAAAGAGGAGATTCGCATGATTAAAATGGCGTCCGACTTGAAAAAAATAAAAATGCACACATTGCGAGATATTTGGCGAAATGGTCAGACATGCCTATATATTCCCCATAGGAAACGATGGGACGACCTCAGCGTTCCGATATAATTTTTTTTTTTTTAATTTTAACTATAAAACGTGAGCAGGTATCATTGCCAACAATAGCGAAGCAGGCCTTGTGACGTTGAACAATAAACTGGGAATAGAACGTTCGGAAGGCGAGTTGGTGCCACGGTGCTCAATAAAACAAATAGGAGCTGGCAGGGTGAACAATTTTGGACCCACAGACTCCAAATAAGTGTCATGATGTTGGAAAATTGCGCACAACATTGCACAGTTCTTATTTTCATGATTTGGACATTAATTCGCTTTCCAAAGCTAATACACGTGGAAATGTGAGCAGCATTTTGTATTGGAGTAGAATTGGTTAGGGAGCATAAACAAAGTACCAACTCTTTTTTTTTACATTCGAACTTCAATAGCTCCTTGATCATGTGACCTACTTGACTCAAACAAGGTTCAGAATGTCCACTGACTACCCTTCTATATTGCACACCTGTTGGTTTGTCCATTGTCATCTCACACGTTTTTACATTAATTTTTCCAAATGTAAAATTTCAATAGATCATTGGTTATGTGACCTACTGACTTCAAGCAAGGTTCAGAATGTCCACTCAGTGGCCCTACACATTGCCCACCTTTAGTTTGTCAATTTTCATCTCACGTTTTACATTAATTTTTCCAAATTTTAAATTTCAATAGCTCCTTGGTAATTTGACCTGCTGACTTCAAACAAGGTGCAGAATGTACATTGACTATCCTTCTACACTGCTAAAAAAATAAAGGGAACTAAAAATAAAACATCCTAGATTTGAATGAATTATTCTTATTAAATACTTTTTTCTTTACATAGTTGAATGTGCTGACAACAAAATCACACAAATTATCAATGGAAATCAAATGTATCAATCCATGGAGGTCTGGATTTGGAGTCGCATTCAAAATTAAAGTGGGAAAACCACACTACAGGCTGATCCAACTTTGATGAAATGTCTTTAAAACAAGTGAAAATGAGGCTCAGTAGTGTGTGTGGCCTCCACGTGCCTGTATGACCTCCCTACAACGCCTGGGCATGCTCCTGATGGGGTGGCGGATGGTCTCCCTGAGGGATCTCCTCCCAGACCTGGACTAAAGCATCTGCCAACTCCTGGACAGTCTGTGGTGCAATGTGGCGTTGGTGGATGGAGCGAGACATGATGTCCCATATGTGCTCAATTTGATTCAGGTCTGGGGAACGGGTGGGCCAGTCCATTGCATCAATGCCTTCCTCTTGCAGGAACTGCTGACACACTCCAGCCACATGAGGTCTAGCATTGTCTTGCATTAGGAGGAACCCAGGGCCAACCGCACCAGCATATGGTCTCACAAGGGGTCTGAGGATCTCATCTCGGTACCTAATGGCAAGTCAGGCTACCTCTGGCGAGCACATGGAGGGCTGTGCGGCCCCCCAAAGTGATGCCACCCCACACCATGATTGACCCACCGCCAAACAGGTCATGCTGGAGGATGTTGCAGGCAGCAGAACTTTCTCCACGGCGTCTCCAGACTGTCACGTCTGTCACGTGCTCAGTGTGAACCTGCTTTCATCTGTGAAGAGCACAGGGGGCCAGTGGAGAATTTGCCAATCTTGGTGTTTTCTGGCAAATGCCAAACTTCCTGCACGGTGTTGGGCTGTAAGCACAACCCCCACCTGTGGACATCGGGCCCTCATACCACCCTCATGGAGTCTGTTTCTGACCGTTTGAGCAGACGCATGCACATTTGTGGCCTGCTGGAGGTCATTTTGCAGGGCTCTGGCAGTGCTCCTCCTGCTCCTCCTTGCACAAAGGCGGAGGTAGCGGTCCTGCTGCTGGGTTGTTGCCCTCCTACGGCCTCCTCCACGTCTCCTGATGTACTGGCCTGTCTCCTGGTAGCGCCTCCATGCTCTGTACACTACGCTGACAGACACAGCAAACCTTCTTGCCACAGCTCGCATTGATGTCCCATCCTGGATGAGCTGCGATACCTGAGCCACTTGTGTGGGTTGTAGACTGCGTCTCATGCTACCACTAGAGTGAAAGCACCGCCAGCATTCAAAAGTGACCAAAACATCAGCCAAAAAGCATAGGAACTGAGAAGTGGTCTGTGGTCACCACCTGCAGAACCACTCCTTTATTGGGGGTGTCTTGCTAATTGCCTATAATTTCCACCTGTTGTCTATTCCATTTGCACAACAGCATGTGAAATGTATTGTCAATCAGTGTTGCTTCCTAAATGGACAGTTTGATTTCACAGAAGAGCGATTGACTTGGAGTTACATTGTGTTTAAGTGTTCCCTTTATTTTTTTGAGCAGTGTATATTGCACACTCTTGTTTGTGCAGTGTAAAATCACGCAGTGTAACGTACATTTTTCAGAATTTTTTCAGAATTTAAATTAAATTGCAATAGCTCCTTCGTCATGTCAATTACACACCTAAGAAGCGTGCAGTGGATATACACCCATATTGCATAACCTCTAGTCATGTATCTTCTATATTGTTGTACATTAACCTCTTGCGCCGAGCCATCCCGGATCCGGTATCATGACTACAGCCTCAAGCTCATTACCATAACGCAACGTTAACAATTTCTAAAAATCGCAAATGAAATAAATATGCCTGCTCTCAAGCTTAGCCAAATGTAGTCTCTTATGGTCAATCTTCCAATGATATGCCTGCAAATACGTCACAATGCTCCAGACCCCTTGGGGAAACGATAGAAAGGGTAGGCTCATTCCTGTCACATTCACAGCCATATAAGGAGATAATGCAAAACGTAGCCTCAGAAATCCTGTTCATTTCCTGGTTGCAGAAACATCTTGGTTTTGCCTGAAGCTTTTGTTCTAGGGCACTCACAGTGAAAATCTTTGCAGTTCTGGAAACGTCAGTGTTTTCTTTCCAAAGCTATCAATTCCATGTATAGTCGAGCATCTTTTCGTGACAAAATATTGCGCTTAAAACGGGCACGTCTTTTTATCCAAAAATGAAATACTGCCCCTAGAGTCTTAAGAGGTTAATATTAGTTTGATAATTGGGGGGTTCAGTCCAGTGTTTACCCTTTTAATATTTATCTAATAATAATTGGTAGTTCTAAGTAGTTATTTTCCCTGTTTAAAAATAAATACATCCACAGTATTTAACAGACTAGGAATGAGACAGAATCTCTTTATATTGTTAATATCAACCATAAAGAAAAAGGGCAGAGTATGAGTGTCATGTTATTAATTGTCCAAAGCAGGGATGGAGAGTGAGCTAGTGAGGTATGCTGCAGTGGGTTTGCTGGTCAATACATATACTGAACATGTAACCACAGTAATGGTGGCCAGTTAATCAATGAATAAAAATGTAATATTGACAAATTAAACAAAGTGTAGACCTTTAATCTTTTCCAACATGTCAACAGACACTTCAAATAAGTACATGTTTGTGTAAACTTTCTCTTTATCCCTGGTTGATGTACATTTCAGAGCCTCTTCAGTGTGGATGGGGTACAGCATACATTTTCAACAACACTGCACTTCCAGTTTGTGTTCTTTATTCTGTTGAACTCTTTTGTCTTCATTCCTAGGCACAGCATATGGAACCACCGTTGACATGCAAAACATTCAATCAAAATAAAACAACGCATAACACATTATAAATAATATCAAATATCAATGCAGTATGACAAATTAGCCATCCATTGGGTTATATCTTAAATTGTCTTGCATGAAGCAGTTGTTGAACTCTGAAATCATGGGCATGAACTGAACATATGGCTGTCTCCCACAACTACGTAAAAATAAAGAATTGACATTTACTTTGAATTAAATGTCATTACAAACCAGACATTTTTAGTATATCCTCAGCCATTTCTTTTCGCAGTTGCTCCATGTGTTTTTGTGAAGGTTCTATATCAATTTGGGAAGGGATGTTGGGGAAGTTCTGTGTAACTTCCTTGGTCATCTACACCAAAAAATAAAATAGAGTTTTTGACCTAATTGTCACATAACAGCTAACCATTCATTATTGAAAATATAACTATTAAACCTGCGTTACAAAGACCCAGCATCTGAAGGTGTCCTGCTGCATGTTGTGAGTTATTTCCCCTCCTTTCCACTCTATGTCCACCCACTTGTCTTTTCCATGACAGAATCTTCTCATTTTGAAGTATTCTCTTTTTTTAAAATGTAAACCTAATGGAATTCTGATTAGTTATAGGCAAATGAATACACATGCCACAATTGTACGCTGTTTTCCTGATCTATAATCTAGTAGAGGTAATTTCCATTATGCCCCATTCTACACTCAGCCTAAATTATAGGCACTGAACCATTTAAAGGACAATAATAAAAGTAGCATATAGGATCCAACCCTATCAGAGTGAATAAATGTAGAGCGTTTGTAGACTTTAAGAAAAAAATTACAAGTGACAGTTTCATCAGTACGTGCTTAAATAAAGTCATATCACAAAGGTCACAGATGACAGCGCCCACCAAATCTGACGAGATAATTAATTGTAAGCACAAAAGGGTGTTAAACTGTTTGTCAAAATAATATCTGAAAATGTCAGTTGTTGAACATAATACTTCTATTTGCAATAGCAATGTATGATATATGCAGTTGAGGAATATTCCATGTACCAACACTACATGTAGGTAGGATGGACATAAGACATTCCCACATACAGTATACACATACATAGAGGCATTTTTCAGCTGTGATTTTACCACTCAGAATCCAGAATGGATATGACGATGTGGCAGCACAGGATGTAATACACCCTTACAACAATCTACTTTTTGATCTTCTTGACTTATCTGGTAAACTGCTACTATGTGTCAAGAAAAGAGACCCAGTTAGGGGTTAGTGTACTAAAAAGGGCTGGTTTAGATTAAAAACTATTGCCCTGTGTCCCCGTTCATAGGGGCATGAGAGACTAGTCAGTGGTAGAATTGAGTTGGCACTTTATTGGCCCACAGACCCATAAGGTTGAGGTTACTCATTTCTTTTGTTTGTTGCATTGATGTATTGTTCCGACCTAGAATATGTGGACATCTATAAGTACCTAGGTGTCTGGCTAGACTGTAAACTCTCCTTCCAGACTCATATCAAACATCTCCAATCCAAAATCAAATCTAGAATCTAGAATCGGCTTTCTATTTCGCAACAAAGCCTCCTTCACTCATGCCGCCAAACTTACCCTAGTAAAACTGACTATCCTACCGATCCTCGACTTCGGCGATGTCCTCTACAAAATAGCTTCCAATACTCTACTCAGCAAACTGGATGCAGTTTATCACAGTGCCATCCCTTTTGTTACTAAAGCACCTTATACCACCCACCACTGCGACCTGTATGCTCTAGTCGGCTGGCCCTCGCTAGATATTCGTCGCCAGACCCACTGGCTCCAGGTCATCTACAAGTCCATGCTAGGTAAAGCTCCGCCTTATCTCAGTTCACTGGTCACGATGGCAACACCCACCCGTAGCACGCGCTCCAGCAGGTGTATCTCACTGATCATCCCTAAAGCCAACACCTCATTTGGCCGCCTTTCCTTCCAGTTCTCTGCTGCCTGTGACTGGAACAAACTGCTAAAATCTCTGAAGTTGGAGACTTGTCTCCCTCACCAACTTTAAACATCTGCTATCTGAGCAGCTAACCGATCGCTGCAGCTGTACATAGTCCATCGGTAAATAGCCCACCCAAATAGCCCACCTACCTCATCCCCATACTGTTTTTATTTATTTACTTTTCTGCTCTTTTGCACACCAGTATCTCTACCTGCACATGACCATCTGATCATTTATCACTCCAGTGTTAATCTGCTAAATTGTAATTATTCGCCTACCTCCTCATGCCCTTTGCACACAATGTATATAGACTCTTTCTTTTCTTTTTCTACTGTGTTATTGACTTGTTTATTGTTTACTCCATGTGTAACTCTGTGTTGTCTGTTCACACTGCTATGCCTTATCTTGGCCAGGACGCAGTTGTAAATGAGAACTTGTTCTCAACTAGCCCACCTGGTTAAATAAAGGTGAAAAAAAAAATATATATATAATATATATTATAACTGTCCAAGAAATGGATCCAAAGTGTTAGGACATTTGTTCCTATAAATACAAAGGAGGATGTCTCTCCTCATACCTCTGGCACTTTGGTCAGACTGTGTAAAAACTTTACGATGGGGCCGGCAACGGAGTTCCCATTGGCTAAGCACCACAGAGCCAATCAGGAGAGAATACACAGGTCAAGGGTGCCAATTGAAAGTCAAGGGGTGTGTCTGTGCCTTTTGGATTACTCTCGCTTTACATGGAACCTCTGTGGTTCAAGTCGAGAGCTACCCTTTCAGTCTGCTCTGCGCATGTTCAAAAGTGACAGAGACAGCAGCCAAGATACTTTTTTGACATACTGTGAAAAACTATTACACTTATGAATGTATGTAAAATGCTAATATATATTAGATCCAGTACAATGGAATAACTAAGACCTGAATTTGAATGCAGCGTGTTCTGATTCCTCCTCTTTCTGTACAACAGAGTCAACCAAAAATACTTGGGCTGATGGTTCATGCAGATACTGGGGGAGCAATGCGACCATGTTATTTCGGGGAATCATATTTGATTCTGAGTTCAGACATATGAAGTTTGTATGTGAGAACTATTTCTAAGATGCATATTTCGTTTTTCCGAACTCACTTTTTAATTTGAATTGTCACACGCTTCATAAACAACAGGTGTAGACTAACAGTGAAAAGCTTACTTACAGGCCCTTCCCAACAATGCACTATACTCCCTCCCAAACAATTGTAACACAAGGAATAAATACTCAATGATAGCTTGGCTATATACATGGGGTACTAGCGCTGAGTCGACTTGCAGGGGAACAAGGAAATTGAGGCAGATATGTACATATAGGTAGGGATAAAGTGACTAGGCAACAGGATAGATAAGACTGTAGCAGCAGTGTGTGGCGATTGTGTGTATGTGTTTGGGTAGCGTCCAGTGTGTGTGCATAGTTAAAAAGAGTTGGTGCAAAAAGAGCCGATGCCGATAACCCAATAGCTACTCGGACTAACTATTTAGCAGTCTTATAGCTTGGGTGTAGAACCTGTTCAGGAGCCTTTTGGTCCCAGACTTAGCGCTCCGGTACGGTTTGCCGTGCGGTAGCAGAGAGAAGTCTATGACTTTGGTGGCTGGAGTCTTTCACAATTTTTAGGGCCTTCCTCTGACACCGCCTGGTATAAAGGTCCTGGGTGGCAGGGAGTTCGACCCCAGTGATGTATTGGGCTGTATGCACTACCTTCTGTAGCGCCTTCCAGTCGGATGCCGAGCAGTTGCCATACCAAGCGGTACCTCAGCCAGTCAAGATGCTCTCAATGGTGCAGCTGTATAACTTTTTGAGGATATAAGGGACCATGCCAAATCTTATCAGCCTCCTGAGGGGCAAGGGGCATTGCCATGACCTCTTCACAACTTTTTTGGTGTGTTTGGACTGTGATAAGTCCTTAGCGATGTGGACACTGAGGAACTTGAAGCTCTCGGTCCGCTCCATTACAGCCCCGTCGATGTGAATGAGGGCATATTCGTCTCTCCATTTCTTGTAGTCCACGATTAAATGCCAACCCTCACTACCTGGCCCACCAGGAAGTCCAGGAATCAGTTGAGAGAGATGTTCATTCATTCCCAGGGAGCTTAGATTGGAGGCATTATGGTGTTGAACGTTGAGATGTAGTCTATGAACAGCATTCTCACCTAGGTGTTCCTTTTGTCCAGATGGGAAAGGGCAGTGTGGAGTGCAATAGAGAGAATGTCATCTGTTAGGGTGGTATGGAATTGGAGTGAGTCCAGGGTGTCTGGGATGATGGTGTTGATGTGAGCCATGACCAGTCTTTAAAGCATTTCATGGCTACAGATGGGAGTGTTACGGTGTGGTAGTTTTTTTAGAATAGTTAGTTACTTTGTTGTTCTTGGGCACAGGGAATATGGTGGTCTGCTTGAAACATGTAGGTATTACAGACTGTGTCAGGGAGAGGCTGAAAATGTCAGTGAAGACACTGAGTACTCGTCCTGGTAATCTGTCTGGTCCTTGTGAATGGGAACCTGTTTAAAGGTGTTACTCACATCGGCTACGGAGAGCGTGATTACAGTCATCAAACGGCTGGTGCTCTCACGAATGGTTCAGTGTTGCTTGCCTCAACGCGAGCATAGAAGGCATTTTGCTTGTGTCCACTGGGAAGCTCTCGGTTGGGTTTCCCATTGTAATCTGTGATAGTTTACAAGCCCTGCCACATCTGACGAGCATCCTGTATTGTCGCTTTGCCTGTCTAATGGTTTGCCTGAGGGCGTTGCAGGATTTCTTTATAAGCTTCTGGATTAGTGTCCCGCTCCATGAAAGTGCCAGCTCTAGCCTTTTATCTCAGTGTGGATGTTGCCTTTAATCCATGGCTTCTGGTTGGGATATGTACCTACTGTCACTGTGGAGATTACTTTGTCAATGCTTGTATTAATGAAGCCATTGACTGATGTGCTAAACTCCTCAATGCCATCTGATGAATCCCGGAACATATTCCAGCCCCCCCCCCCACCGCCCCTGCATTGAAATCACCGGCCGCTAGGGGCACCACCTCCGGATGAGCATTTTCTTGTTGGCTTATGGCCCTAAACAGCTTGTTGAGTGCGTTCTTAGTACCAACATCAGTTTGAGGTGGTAAATAGACAGCTACGGAAATATAGATAAACTCTTGGTAAATATTGGGGTCTACAGTTTATCATGAGGTATTCTAACTCAGGCAAGCAGAACCTTGAGACTTAATATTTGGGATCGCATACCACAGTCTTTGTTGACAAAGAGAGAGACCCCATGAGCAGAGTGAGGCTTGCGCTGCTGTCACATGCGCAGATCAAATACACCGCTGCAGTTGACGTAGCCTACGTCGACTTACGTAGCATCGCAAGTAGTACTGACTCAGATCTTTTAAACTTGTTCAGTCAAAATAACTGATCTTTCTACTAATTTTGTTCATTTAAGTACTGCCCAGAACACGCAGGACCCCTACCGGTGAACGATGAACTGGACATTCGAGTCATGATTCTACAAGCCTCTCTTTCACCATAAGGGTCATATTGGAGCTGTCATTTGTGATTGAGACTTGCAAACGTGTGCTTTAAAACTATGTACATTTGTTGATTGCTAGGCATACAAATAAGATTATTTCTTGATACATTTGAAACTGTCTAGTTGTGGCCGTAACCGGACTAGATTGTGATGGACTCTCTGCGAAATGCATTGCTCGACTGCCGTGAGGGTAATGAGCACCATGTCGTTTGCGAACTGCACCCCCCCAAAAAAAAAAAAAACCTATTTGTTCTCAAGTTCGAGTTTGTTGAGCAGAGGCCGGGCCGGGTATGTTTTGGTTCTACAGAGCTGTGTCCATAACATTCAGTAATCCATTAATTGCGTTAATTCTTGCACCATGCGATCAATTATGAGTTCTCAACATGTATTATTCTTTATACTCATGATCTATTTCCCTGCACTCATATGACAGAGAGTTGGTAGTTTGAGCACATCTCTGGAGATGCTGAGCTGGAGGAGCGTGTGTTAGCCCTGCTGTAGGACTCATTGCAGCTAGCACTAGCAGGTCAAACGAACGATTAAAATGAACAAGTCATTTCAGAAAAGCTAATGATCCTAGTCAGTATAAAGAGTAGTTTTAAAAAAAAAATGTTTGAACTGATCATCGCTACTTGCAAGCCAATCGCAGAATGTGATGACAGAACTGAAGCAAATTGTACAATCTGGCCAGGTTGATATCAAGATTTTGATTAGGTAACATTACACAGTGTGACCTGATAATTGTAAAAGACTGACATAGCCTTTAAGGCCTTTGCAGACTAAGTTCATCGTTAGAATTGTATGATTATATGGTTCTAATGATTAACTTAGCCTTAAGATGCTTTTGGTTGGTTTACTCTCATCTTTGGCCCATGGCTCAATTAGATGGTGACTCCGTAAGTAAGCTAAACCTGGTTTGGTTTATGATAGAATGTCTAAATCATACTTTGTTTGTGTCAGCTGAAGAGTAGGCCTCTAGTGTTAGGAATGCCGAAGAAGTTCCAGGGCGAGAACTCCAAGGCGATGACTGCCAAGGCCCGCAAGGCAGAGGCCAAAGCTGTGGAAGACTCCCGCAAGAAGAAGGAGCTGGAGGATGCTTTATGGCAGGAGAACGATAAACATGTCCTGAAGAAAGAACAGAGGAAGGTGATTTTTCATGCTCCGTTTCTTATTCCCACACTGGGTCAAATAGTCGGCAGCACTATTCAATTGGGCTATATCACAATCCAATATCTGCCGATGTATGTACAGACCAGACGAATATGCTAAGTAATTCCCTTATATGTTGACGTGGGTCTGATCATTTCGGCTTTAAATGTCTCCTCTCTGAACCTGCAGGATGACAAGGAGAAGAAGCGCCTTGAGGCCCTGGAGAGAAAGAAAGAGAACCAGCGGCTCTTGGATGAGGAGGCTGCAAAGATTAAGGGCAAGGCCAAAGAGGCGGCTGCTGCTGTGGCGGCGTGCAAAGTGACCCGGGCCCAGATTGAGGAGACGCTGCGTATTGAGCAGGCGTTACAACCGCAGGAGCAACCCAAAGAGAAAGGCAACGACCTCACCATTATTCCTTTAAGCATTACCCAGGCTCCCTTTCCTCTCAGGGTTCTGTTGTATTTTTATGTTCCTCCTCTCCTATGTTCGTGTCCACAGAGAAGAGTCAACTGGAGTCACCCCTGGAGGAGAATGTGAATCGCCTCATCCCTGAGGAAGGTGTAGTGGACGCTAGATCCATAGAGGATGCCATTGCTGTGCTCAGGTACAGAATACTGAAGAGGCATAACCTCTCAATGTTACCCCCTACAAAAGCAATATTGAAATTACTGTATAGAACTAGGGGAGCCTTTCCATCAGTTTACCATACGTTATCAACATAAAGTGGGTTTGGTGTGACCTACAACGTAGACATATAACAAGTTACTTTTCATACTCCACGCTATATAACGCAGACATGACAGGTATCATAACAAGTATGGGGTTCCATAGAGAACCAAGTTTCAGCCCTCTCCTCGTTTTTGTTTCTTTCCCAGCACGGCTGAAGAGCTCGACCGCCACCCCGAGCGCAGGGTGAAGGCAGCGTTCGCCGCGTACGAGGAACTGAACATGCCCCTCCTTAAAAAAGAGAACCCCAACATGCGGCTGTCGCAGCTCAAGCAGCAACTGAAAAAGGAGTGGATGAAGTCGCCAGAGAACCCCCTGAACCAGCGCTTTGCCAACTACAATGCCAAGTGAACCAACTCCAGCAGCAGCTAACACAAAACTGTTACCTATGCATATTGGACCTTACAATGGAAGATGCCTCCAACCTAGAATTATTCCCCCATTATGAATACGTTGCTGGAAAAGCTGCACTCATTCCCTAGGAAGGACCTCTGATGCAAGGAATCACCTTGGGACTTCAGCTTGTTTCATTTAGAGAAGGAAATTCCCCCCATGTTCCTGATGATTTTTCTGTTACTGTGAATTCCCACTTGTAAAGCATCTCAGTGGTTTATGGATTTTATTCCCATTATCAGTTTTTGGCACTTAAATTGAAAACTGTGGGGGGGGTGTGTGACAGAAGTTTGAGATTAAAAGTAATTTATTACAGTTCACAATAGTAGCATCTAATTGTTTCTGAGAGTGAGACTACAGGTATGTCGCTCTGTATAAGAGCGTCTGCTAAATGACTAAAATGTGGTCTGCACTCTTGCTATAGTAACCACCTCCTTTTAAAGGCCCAATTGAGTTGTTTTATACAAATATTAAATTTCTGGGTTACATTTAAGTACCATACTGTACTAGTTTTACATTAAAATCGTAAATTATGTTTTGCAAAATTGACTTTCCCTAGGACTGTCTGGGAGTGGTCTGAGTGGGGAGGGAAAACTCAACTAGCTGTTTGGAACTCTTTGTTATTGGTCTAATTTACGGCCTGGTGATGACCCAGGCAAGCTGAAAATCCCTCCCATGCAAACCTGCTGCTTTTAGATGGCCTTGTGTATATTGTATTTTCAACCAGCAATTATCAGGAAATTACTTATGAAATGTTTTATACTTTTACAGTGTTAGCTTCATCAGGATACAAAATGAGTTGTCTGCCCTGGGCCTTTATTGATAATGACCCACAAAAGAAAATATCATGACCAGAGCCAGCTGTGGCCTTGTCATAAACTGATATTTTCAGCACCATTGGAAATGACTACCCCTTTACCTATGATAAATTGTCTTGTTGCACCTGTTCCCCATCCCAACAGGGCCTTATTAGGTGTACCTTGGGTTGCAAAGAGTCGGAAACTTTCTGGTAAATTTCCATGGGAAGTAAGCCTGGGAATTTAGCTTAAATTCATCAAAAAAGTTAGCTTATTACAGTGAACCTTTTTTTTTGTGGGATACACAAGGCAATTCTAGGTCTTGTGGCATATTTTGGTTGAACTATCCCCAATTCAATGGAATTGCAACCCTCTGAATGCACAGTGAATTCTTCCATCAAATGTGCAGTGCATTCTTCCATCACATGTACAGCTTATTCTCTAGCTCTTCCACACTGAGATGCTATTAAGCCCACGTTACTACACTGTCTGAGCCAAGGACTACATGCTTTCTGTTAAGTTTGGATTACAATCCTGGGTGGGGTGAATATATTTTGACATTTTTTTTAGCTAACAGCCCACAGCGAAGTGTGTTTAAATAATTTCTAACTTAACAATTTCTGATAGTTTTTGCTACCATGTGGGTTTAAGCTTGCTTGTGTGTGTTAACTGAGTGTTAATTCACCTGTTTCCATACATTTCATTTTAAAACATTTTTAGTTTAAGTTGTTTAATCTAACTGCTTAACTATTTATCTGTACATGGAATTGTATTAGGGTTTTCCATTTTTTTCCCTAATCTTTACAGGAAAATGCCACGGGCACTATCTGTTTGAAGACATTTCACTGCAGCTAATGTAAAAGGAAAAGCTGTGTACATTTTGCAAATACTGTGCCAAATCATATGTGAAGAGTGCAACAAAGATGCAGAATCTGGTCAAGTGCATAAAGTTCCCTCAACTTCTATTCGAGGTGAAAATGATTCATTGGACACCTTATCGATAGCAACAGCTCATGGTCCTCCTGGAATCAGAAGTGTTTTTGACTCAATAGAGGAATGTAGTCAGATATGCTGATTGTCTTGCTCGAGCTGTGTATTGCAACTGGTTCTCTGATGCTCACAGGCAATGTGTATTGGAAGAGATTTCTGAATGTTCTTCACCCAGCATACATCCCTCCAACCAGACATGCTTTTATCTCATTTGATGGAGACAGATTTCAAGTGAAGGTCAAGCAAATCAGAGATAGCAGACTATTGCAATCATCTCTGATGGGTGGTCGAATGTTGGTGGGCAAGGGATAATTAACTACATCTCTACCCTTCAACCAGTATTCCACAAGAGCACAGACACAAGGGACAACAGATGCACCGGTCTCTACATTGCAGATGAGCTGAAGGCAGTCATCAATGACCTTGAACCACAGAAGGTATTTGCACTGGTGACAGACAATGCTGTGAACGTGAAGGCTGCTTGGTCTAAAGTGGAGGAGTCCTACCCTCACATCACACCCATTGGCTGTTCTGCTGACAGGTGTGGCATATCAAGAAGCTGATTAAGCAGCATGATCATTAACAGTGCAGGTATGGCACAACACAATTCCACAGATGTATCAAGTTTTGAGGGAGTGTGCAATTGGCATGCTAACTGCAGGAATGTCCACCAGAGCTGTTGCAACAGAGTTGAATATTAATTTCTTTACCCTAAGCCGCCTCCAATGTCATTTTAGATCATTTGGCAGTACAACCACAGACTGTAACCACGCCAGCCCAGGACCTCCACATCTGGCTTCTTCACCTGCAGGATCTTCTTAGACAAGCCACCCGGACAGCCAATGAAACTGAGGATTATTTCTGTCTGTAATATAGCCCTTTTGTCGGAATAAAACGAATTCTGATTGGCTGGGTCTGGCTCCCCAGTGGGTGGGCCTATGCCCACCCATGGCTGCGCCCCTTTCCAGTCATGTGAAATCCATAGATTAGAGCCTAATGAATGTATTTCAATTGACTGATTTCCTTCTATGAACTGTAACTCAGTGAAATTGTTGTATGTTGTTTTTATATTTTTATTCAGCATAGTTAATGAGTTGCTATCTAGAAGACATTGTTATAAATCTAATGTTGTATCGGCTGTTCTTGCTGTGGCGGATGAATCAGAATTAGTTGGGTAACAGATAATTAAGGTGTTTTAGTTGCATAATATGCTTATGTGAGAAACGTCATTAGAATGCATCCCTTTGGACTCTAGTATTGGCAGTTGCACTTTTCCCTCAGCTAGAGCTCAGTCATTTGGGGCCCAGAGAGGGGAGAGGTCAGAATGGAACATTGTCTTCATATGTGAATGTGTCTTTACCTATTCTTAAACCATGTGAAGGGATGGCGTGATTAATGGGGAACCAATTACTTGTCTCCACAATGTCTGTGCGCAAGTCACTCCCCTCAGTGAGCTTGTGCAGGAGTGGGGTCAAGAGGGGGTTTACTTGAGATGGGAGTATCTAGAGTTGACAATTGATATATGCCATTGGATGAGTTGCTGTTTTTGTACTATGAAGTACCAGGAATGAGATTAGAACCTCGTCTTAGGGACCAAACTGAACGATAATTTATAGCGAATGCTATCTGGCTATGGGATACTCCTCAAGTAAAAGTCCTTCTTTGTGAACAGTTCCTAGATATCTGTGGTTTATCATGTCAAAGGGGGGTGGATCTTTGCTATAAAAAAAATATCTCAGTAGCCATTGTGTTGACACTCAACGGTTCATTAGAAATGGCGAATCTTTGAAAGTCAAGTGCTAATGCAAAGCTCTTATTATTAAAGATGTAGTTTAAGTATAACTCTGACTGGTGTGTGAAGTTTGTCTCTCCTCATTTGGTAATACAGAAAATTAGCCACCACAGCGTTTACAGATCAATACAGTATTGTTGTAGCCATGCCTTTTACTCTGCTACAATACTGTTATACATGTCAATACCATACAGGTGTAAGAAAATACTGTTACTGTAGAATATAATAGTCATAACCCTCTGATCCAAATAATTATGCATAGGTAGTGTTCCTTCTTAGTTTCAATGAACGTTGTAACTGAGGCTGACCAATACATTTGCTGTGAAATCAACTGCCTTTTGATATTAATTTGTGTCACAATATTACAATTCACTTGGAACACAATAGACATTGAGCTTTGATGAAGATTGGCAATGATTTATTTGGCTTATGACAGTGTCCTGTGCTGCCTTTCTCTATAACGTTTTTTGTTTGTTTACAGCACAGCCACATTCAAATGGTAGCCTGCTGACCAAACACACCACAGTCTTTGTAACGTTGCCTGCCACCCGTTTGAAAGTGTGTGACCACAACGTATTACTTAAAGGAAATGTTTGTAGCTCCATCTCACTGGCTTCTTGAAAGTAGAATTTATTATGATTGTTTAATTATAATAGTGAATATGATTGTTCATTCAAATGTCATAACTCCAAGCATTATTTTGAACCTCTTTTGATTGGCGAGAGACTATCACTGGTATCCTTTGTGTTAAACCCCTCAACTTCATAGCTACATTAAGCATAATATAACACTTATATTAAGCCTATATGTTTAATAATGTATACATTAGTCAATGACTGCATTAAGCAGTGTGCATGTTACCAAATGCTTTATTATTCTGAACAAAAATATAAATGCAATTTCAACGATTTTACTGAGTAACTGTTTATAAAAGGAAATCAGTAAATTAAACAAAAAATGTATTAGGCCCTAATCTATGGATTTCACATGACTGGGCAGGGGCGCAGCCATGGGTGGGCCTAGCTCCCAAGTGGGTGGGCCTATGCCCTCCCTGGCCCACACATGGACCAGTCATATGGAGGTCCGAGGCTGGTGTGGTTTACACTTCTTCTACGTTTGTGAGGCCTTTCGGATGCACTGCCAAATTCTCTAAAAGGACGTTGGAGGCAGCTTATGGTTGAGAAATTAACATTCAATTCTCTGGCAACAGCTTTGGTGGACATTCCTGCAATCAGCATGCACATTGCACACTCCCTCAAAACTGGACACATCTGTGGCATTGCGTTGTGTGTCAAAAATACACATTTTAGTGTGACCTTTTATTGTCCCCAGCACAAGGTGCACCTGTGTAATGATCATGCTGTTTAATCAACTTCTTGATATGTCACACCTGTCATGTGGATGGATTCTCTTGGCAAATGCTCACTAAGATGGATGTAAACAAATGTGTGCACAAAATTTGTGTGTATGGAACATTTCTGGGATCTTTTATTTCAGCTCATGAAACATGAGACCTACACTTTACATGTTGCGTTTCTATTTTTGTTCAGTATAGATCAGATGTTTAATGATGACTTGCTGTGGCAAAAGCCAATTTCACTTTTAGACATTAGTCTGATGCAAGAGCCTTCATTTATCACAGCTGTATATGTGAATGACACATAAGGAAGTAATAGCTGTGTGTAGGCTATTCTTACATTAAACAATGCCAGGTAGAGAGAGCTGGGTATGAGAACCCCCCCCCCCCAATGTTTATTTATTTATTTAACCTTTACTTAACTAGGCAAGTCAGTTAATAACAAATTCTTATTAACAATGACAGCCTACCCCGACCAAACCCTCCCCTAACCTGGACGACGCTGTGCCAATTGTGCGCCACCCTATGGGACTCCTGATCACGGCCGGTTGTGATATAGCCCAGAATCTAACCAGGGTCTGTATATAGCCCAGAATCTAATACAATGCCTTAGTCTGCTGCGCCACTCGGGAGCTCGATGTGGCCCAACCTAACCGTAAATTATTACGTTGGATTGGAGCAGATAGCTTGGATTATTATTATAAACATACAATCTTCACTGTTTATGATTCAATAATTAATGTCAAACTGTGTTTCTGGAGGATATATAACGGGTCACAGATTTTAGATTTATTATAATTTTCTGGTGGTCTCATTCGTGTGCAGATAAGACACTTTGACCCCATTTCAATTTGTCAAGAACAAGATCCTAACTCTGAGTCCTTTTTTCCCAATGTGCTTTGAGAAGGAGAAAGAATGTGAGGAATCAAGGAAAGATGAATAAGAAAAAGGCTTTGTATGGTCCGTCCTTGAGGGAGGAGATAAGAGGCTCTGTGTTGGCCTTTGAACTACAAAGCATCAATAACAAGTTTCTCTGACCGCTAATTGACAATTCTGCTTTGAAGAACCAACAGTTCTTTTAACTATTTATGGGCCTGCTTTGAGTCCATGTATGTGTGATCTGTGATGTGGTCCTTATTGCTTACATCCGATGTCACAACCTTTTCTGTATCCTGTTGCTTTGTCCCCCATTCTATTTGCATGCCAAGCCTTTAATAAGCCCAGCAGCTGCCCTTTCTTCAATTTGAATCCTAATGATCACTTTCAAAGGAAAGCGGCCCTATCTCAAGTGTAGGAAGAGCCTGTCTAAGAAGAGCCTGTTGTCTGGCTCCCACTTCAGATGCCCTTCGAGCGGTGCCCTTCCCCGGTACTGGCCAAGATCACCTCCAAGTTGTGTCTGGATTTCTACAAGGACAGGGAGAGAAATGTATCTGAAGGAATAAGGTAAGAGTCTCCAGGCTAAGGGGTATGACTACTGGTCTGGTCAGTTGTCTAATGCTTTGGGTCGATAGAGCAGAGAAAAGGACAATAATACATGCAATAGTTTTTCTTTTTCCTAAAGGGACACACGATTGGGTAAAAAAAAATTGAGCTAGCAAAGAGAGGGTCGATAGCAGTTCAGTTTAAATGCAATAACTTAAAATGCATTTAACCAGTTCCTTGTAGAGTTTCTTGAATATTGTGTAGTTGCTTGATAAATTAGACTAGGTTTCTTGTCCTGAAATGCTTTCAAAGATTATCAGTTATATGTTGAGGGCAAGTATTTGTGGTGCAGTTGTTAAAAGAATGGAAAACTTAGTAAATCAGGAGACGGAAATTATGAATCATGAATAATCTGTGATATTGATTCTAATAATTTTCTTAAATAAATAGAACTGTGGATGTTTTAGCACAGTTGGCAAATACACAAGGCTACATAACGACAAAAAAGATTTGAGTACAAACAAAAACAAAAAGCAATGTAAAAATGTCTAAATAGTTTATTCAAAATGATGCGCCAGTTATTGTTGACAATAGTTTTATTTTATTCAAGCCTGCCCTACATCCTTTCAGTAGCAATGGTGATATCCCTGTTGGAGGAGGATTCATATCAGAGGGGCTCTCATCTGGTTTTGACAGGGGCTCTCCAGTCTCACAAAATGTCTCTGTTAGAAGTCCTATGTTTGCTTTAGATCTTTGTTAGCTTTTGCCCTCAACTGTAGTGCACACTGCTTTAATTCACTTAAAAAGGCTTTAGAAAATTGTCTTTATGATCAGATATGACACTTTACAACTTTGAGGGAGTTGAGTCAATGTCTTTGTATTGTATTTGTTCATGTTTTCTCTGCTTTCTTGCAGATTATTCTTGTGTTAACGCAACACCCTTTCAGCTGGACGACTGTAATACACCATGCATTGGCAAGTGCACATGGTTACACTAATATATGAGGTTGCTTTGGGAAACATTTTTATTCGAATCTGGATTCCTTCCTAGCAAACTCTTTGTAGTTCATCAATGTAAACAGTGTTAAAAGTGACAAGATTTACCCAACTGCCTTTCCAGCATCACAGTATTGAAAAACCTGGACAAAATCACCGGATTATTAATAAATTCTTAGTTAACTAACAAAAACAAAAAGTTGAATAAAAAGACAATTAAAAACAACTAAATATGAATCCAATTTTCAAAATGTACAGGAGCCATTAAGTTAATCTTCCAGCGGCTCTGGGGCATCATCAAACTGGGTGCTACACATTAGTAGTGTAGAGGAGTAGTTAGCCAGCTAGCTATGGAGTCCATAAGGAGAGGCTGAGGACAATGAGGTGTGCAAAAGGTTCCGCACCTGTCTCTGATTGACTCTGATATGACCACTGACCTCCCTCGCTGTAACCAAGACACCCCCCCCCTCCCACCACCACTTGGATCGTTCTACTTCCGTTCTTGCCTCAACTCCCTGACTTTTACATTTTCTTGAATCACATTTTATTAAATGAAATGTGGTTACTTGTATGTATTACTGCAATTTAGCTTTTAGCTGCCATAGTACACATGACATTAAATAAACCATCATCATCATCATACATTAATTATGAGGCTGGTTCTAGTCAAACCCACCAATGCAACACTTCGGCTTGATTCAACAGGAGACGCTTGCAATGACCGAGACCCCGATCACAGTAACTCAAGAGGGCAGTCCCTACCAGACAAAGCCCCTGATGTCATGCAGGATTGCTACTCTGGAACTGCCCTCCACTACCAAACATTAGTGCCAGAGCAGAGCACTAACAGCATGTCCCCTTCCACTTCTCTGCCACTGGCTACTCCGAATGGAGTCGCTCCACCAAGGAAATCTCCACCATTAAAAATGACACTTTCCCATCTGAGCAATCAAGAACTCCTACGCTTTTGTAGCCAGGTGGGTGGTACTCTTGAACTGCAGCGCGGAAGCCCACTCATGGCCGAGTGGCATGGGACCACGGTGGAACGTCCTAATGACGACTGTGGCTCTGTTTGCTATTCTCCTAGTACAAAACATGGTTCAGGGGTGGCAGGTTTCCAGCCACGATCAAAGCAGGGCTTCCTGAAGGACTACCTCTCCACATTTTCTAAGGGAACTCCTCCTTCTCTGCAGTATACCCACTCCTATCCTCAGGACACCCTGGCCTCATCGTCATCCCAGTTTTTCACGCAGAAACCAAATCAAGCTGATCCCTCAACAGAGACCATTGATCACCAGCAGGATAATTTCAAATCCCGATGCAGAGGAAAATACTGGCTGAAGGAGTATAGTCAATGGCAGCAGACCCATAATCATTTCAAGCTTAAAGAGCATAATCTACCACCAGTATTGACTTCTGAAAAACCAGAACCTTCATTCAATATACCTATGAAAGGCAATGAGTCAAGTGAAGTTAGGCAGCTCTTGGTTTTGTCTCAACCTCAGGACCAGCAGCAACCTCCCATAGAAACGCAACACCAATGGATGTTAAGGAATGGTTTACCTAGCTGCTGTGCGAATGAGGGTGGAGTACATTGTGGGAGCCAACAACCTTCCTTACACCAGCATCTACATCAAGACCCTGAATGGCAGCATTGTTGTGATCATTTTAGCACCCTAAAATGCCATCAGTCTTCTCTTTACCCATCCAGCAGCCCACGAGTGAATAATTCATCCGCGGCTACTAGCAACAAAAGCAGTGTTCACTCCTCTTCCAGTTGCCATCGGTGGACTGAGAACCATAGTCTAGTGGGGAAAAGTCAACGACAAAGAGAGCAGAAGGTACATCCTCATACCAAAAAGGTTGGCCATGTTCTATCGATGCCTTCCCTGTCCAAGAGCAGTGGCCCACTCCTTCCCGACACAGTTGTGACCAGCGCTAAATACAGTGGGGATGTTGGAAGACCCCCGAGCAGCCTTGGAGCTTCACCACCAAACCTTTCAGAGCTGGACTCAGAGAGGCAAGAGCCCCTTCAGACACTCCAAAGGTCTGTCTTGGAGGAGGTGTTCTCGAAAGGCTTCAGCGAGAACAACAGTAAGGCGAACAGTGAAGGAGGAAGCAACACGCCACAGAAGAGGACCAAGGACATTGGCTATAGATTGAGCCAGCGTAAGGCACTCTTTGGAAAGCGCAAACAGTTGAGCGACTATGCCTTGATCTTTGGGATGCTTGGGATCGTCATCATGGTGATGGAGACGGAATTGTCCTGGGGGGTTTACACGAAGGTAAGAAATGTCTCTATTGTAGTGGATTGACCTCAAATAATGTAAGCTAGCATTGGTAAGAGAAGACTGATTCAAAATACATCTTAATTGTCTGTCTTCTCTGCAGGAATCCTCATACTCATTCTCTCTGAAATGCCTTATCAGCCTTTCAACTGCTATATTGCTCGGACTAATCGTGATGTACCATGCACGGGGAATACAGGTGATATGCATCCCCATCTCGATAATAATATTATAGTTTTCCCCCTTGCTCTTACAGTGCCTTGCGAAAGTATTCGGCCCCCTTGAACTTGGCGACCTTTTGCCACATTTCAGGCTTCAAACATAAAGATATAAAACTGTATTTTTTTGTGAGGAATCAACAACAAGTGGGACACAATCATGAAGTGGAACAACATTTATTGGATATTTCAAACTTTTTTAACAAATCAAAAACTGAAAAATTGGGCGTGCAAAATTATTCAGCCCCCTTAAGTTAATACTTTGTAGCGCCACCTTTTGCTGCGATAACAGCTGTAAGTCGCTTGGGGTATGTCTCTATCAGTTTTGCACATCGAGAGACTGACATTTTTTCCCATTCCTCCTTGCAAAACAGCTCGAGCTCAGTGAGGTTGGATGGAGAGCATTTGTGAACAGCAGTTTTCAGTTCTTTCCACAGATTCTCGATTGGATTCAGGTCTGGACTTTGACTTGGCCATTCTAACACCTGGATAGGTTTATTTTTGAACCATTCCATTGTAGATTTTGCTTTATGTTTTGGATCATTGTCTTGTTGGAAGACAAATCTCCGTCCCAGTCTCAGGTCTTTTGTAGACTCCATCAGGTTTTCTTCCAGAATGGTCCTGTATTTGGCTCCATCCATCTTCCCATCAATTTGACCCAACTTCCCTGTCCCTGCTGAAGAAATGCAGGCCCAAACCATGATGCTGCCACCACCATGTTTGACAGTGGGGATGGTGTGTTCAGGGTGATGAGCTGTGTTGCTTTTACGCCAAACATAACGTTTTGCATTGTTGCCAAAAAGTTCAATTTTGGTTTCATCTGACCAGAGCACCTTCTTCCACATGTTTGGTGTGTCTCCCAGGTGGCTTGTGGCAAACTTTAACGACACTTTTTATGGATATCTTTAAGAAATGGATTTCTTCTTGCCACTCTTCCATAAAGGCCAGATTTGTGCAATATACGACTGATTGTTGTCCTATTGTCACGCCTTGGTCATTGTATTATGTGTTTTCGTTATATATTTGGTCAGGCCAGGGTGTGACATGGGTTTATTTTGTGGTATTTCGTGTTGGGGTTTTGTAGTTATTGGGATTGCGGCTGTATCAGTTATTTCATGTACCGCGATTCATTCATTAAAGACACGAGTAACCACCACGCTGCATTTCGGTCCGACTCTCTTTCTACAAACGAAGAACGCCGTTACACCTATGGACAGAGTCTCCCACCTCAGCTGTAGATCTCTGCAGTTCATCCAGAGTGATCATGGGCCTCTTGGCTGCATCTCTGATCAGTCTTCTCCTTGTATGAGCTGAAAGTTTAGAGGGACGGCCAGGTCTTGGTAGATTTGCAGTGGTCTGATACTCCTTCCATTTCAATATTATCGCTTGCACAGTGCTCCTTGGGATGTTTAATGCTTGGGAAATCTTTTTGTATCCAAATCCGGCTTTAAACTTCTTCACAACAGTTTCTCGGACCTGCCTGGTGTGTTCCTTGTTCTTCATGATGCTCTCTGCGCTTTTAACGGACCTCTGAGACTATCACAGTGCAGGTGCATTTATACGGAGACTTGATTACACACAGGTGGATTGCATTTATCATCATTAGTCATTTAGGTCAACATTGGATCATTCAGAGATCCTCACTGAACTTCTGGAGAGAGTTTGCTGCACTGAAAGTAAAGGGGCTGAATAATTTTCACAAATGCTCTCCATCCAACCTCACTGAGCGCGAGCTATTTTGCATGGAGGAATGGGAAAAAATTTCAGTCTCTCGATGTGCAAAACTGATAGAGACATACCCCAAGCGACTTACAGCTGTAATCGCAGCAAAAGGTGGCGCTACAAAGTATTGACATAAGGGGGCTGAATAATTTTGCTTGCCCAATTTTTCAGTTTTTGATTTGTTAAAAAAGTTTGAAATATCCAATAAATGTCATTCCACTTCATGATTGTGTCCCACTTGTTGTTGATTCTTCACAAAAAAATACAGTTTTATATCTTTATGTTTGAAGCCTGAAATGTGGCAAAAGGTCGCAAAGTTCAAGGGGGCCGAATACTTTCGCAAGGCACTGTATTTCCCATTGAATAAATCCCCTTGTTCGCCCTACTCTCCTTACACCTACACACACAGCTCTTCATGGTGGATAATGCAGCTGATGACTGGAGGATTGCCATGACTTATGAGCGGATCTTCCTAGTTCTGCTGGAGCTGCTGGTCTGTGCCATCCACCCCATCCCGGGCCAGTATGTCTTCACCTGGACGGCCCGGCTGGCCTTCACCTACATGCCCTCAGTAACTGATGCCGACGTGGACATCGTCCTCTCCATCCCCATGTTCCTCAGGCTCTACCTGATCAGTCGCGTCATGCTGCTGCACAGCAAGCTCTTCACAGACGCCTCGTCGCGCAGCATCGGCGCAATCAACAAGATCAACTTCAACACGCGCTTCGTCATGAAGACTCTCATGACCATCTGCCCAGGCACCGTGCTGCTGGTCTTCAGTGTCTCCTGTTGGATCATCGCCTCATGGACAGTGCGCATCTGTGAGAGGTACAGGCCCCGCCCCCAACACCGTAGGCTGTTCCACCAGCACTGTATCATTTGTACCCAGTACATTTCACACTGAAAAAGATCCGTATTTGAGATCATGAGAGATTACAGCCTCATGTTTGATTATGGCTCTACTTTGCCTTTCTGCTTGATATAGGTCATACATTTCTTTATGTTTAATTATATAAGATGTTAATACACTGTAGGAAAAACCCACTGAGCACAGACATAAATTCAATGTCTAGTTTGGATTGACATTTGGTTGTTATCAATTAACCAGGAATTTATCATGAAATCAACAACAAGAAAAACGTCACACTGTCATTGGATTTCGGGATTAAGTTGGGTGGAAAAAAGACAAAATTCCATTACGTCAGTGACTTTTTGCCAGTCCAATCAGTTTTCCACGTTGATTTTACATCATCACACAGAGGTGGGGGTGGAAGCAACATTGATTCAACCAGTTTTTACCCAGTGGGTAGATGTGTTTATTACAACAGGTATATTTCTTGTTCCTCCAGATATCATGACACACAGGAAGTGACCAGTAACTTCCTTGGGGCCATGTGGCTCATCTCTGTCACCTTTCTCTCCATTGGTTATGGAGACATGGTCCCTCACACTTACTGTGGAAAGGGTGTCTGTCTGCTGACTGGAATCATGGTATGTTTCCAACACATTCCCCAATTGACAAGTGCCAAAAGAGATCTTTGACATTCACGATGAGGTAGCTCTAGTGCAGGGTTATTTTATTTATATTTTTATTGTTGGACAAAAGATTAAAAACACCATAAAATTAGCTCCAATTGACTTTCATTTTGGAAGTCTGTTCCAAAGTAATCCAAATCAAATAAAAAAAATGTCATATACACGTGTTTAGCTCCAATAGGGCAGTAATATCTAAAAATACACACAATCAAAAGTAAAGGAATTATGAATATATCAATATTTGAACGAGCAATGTCAGAGCGGCATAGACTAAGATACAGTAGAGTAGGATAGGATACAGTATACATATGAGATGAGTAATGCAAAATATGTAAACATTATTGTGTGGCGAGTGTTCCATTATTACAGTGGTCAGTGATTTCAAGTCTATGTATATAGGCCAGCAGTCTCTAATGTGCTAGTGATGGCAATTTAACAGTCTGAGATTGAAAAACAGCTTCTGTCTCTCGGTCCCAGCTTTGATGCACCTGTACTGACCTCACCTTCTGGATGATAGCGGGGTGATCAGTCAGTGGCTTGAGTGGTTGTTGTCCTTGATGATCCTGTGACATCGGGTGCTATAGGTGTCCTGGAAGGCAGGTAGCTTGCCCCCGGGGATGCGTTGGGGAGACCGCATCACCCTCTGGAGAACCCTGCGGTTGCGGGTGGTGCAGTTGGCCTACCACTCGGTACTGCAGCCCGACAGGATGCTCTCAATTGTGCATCTGTAAATGTTTGTGAGGATTTTAGGTGCCAAAGAAATGTCTTCAGCCTCCTGAGTTTGAAGAGCGGCTGTTGCACCTTCTTCACCACACTGTCTGTGTGGGTGGACCATTTCAGTTTGTCAGTGTTGTGGAAGCTTTCCACCTTCTCCACCGCTGTCCCATCAATATGGATAGCGGGGGTTCTCCATCTGCTATTTCCTGAAGTCCACGATCAGCTCCTTAGTTTTGTTGACTAATTTGTCAGACCCATGGTGTATGGTCTGATATATCATGGCTGTCAGCTAATCTGCTTTTAGTTTATGATATTGAATAAATCACATATAATGACTCTTGAAAGTATTAGTGCCTGTGTCTTTCTCTCCAGGGGGCCGGCTGCACTGCCATGGTGGTTGCTGTAATTGCGAGGAGGTCAGAGTTGACCAGAGCTGAAAAGCACGTTCACAACTTCATGATGGACTCTCAGCTATACAAACGAGTAAGTGGACATTAGAGGTCTTCATGGCTATAAAAAGTTGTGCCTGACCTGAACCCGTGGATTATTTCATTTGAGTAATTTTAACCCCTTTTTCTCCCCAATTTCATGATATCCAATTGCGATCTTGTCTCATCGCTGCAACTCCTCAATGGGCTCGGTAGAAAACATCAGTTGAACAGTGTTTCCCCCAAAACATGACCGACCAAGCCACGCTTTTTAACACCTGCTCGCTTAACCCAGAAGCACCAATGTGTTGGAGGAAACACTGTTCAACTGATGACAGAAGTCAGATTGCAGGCACCCGGCCCGCCACAAGAAGTCGCTAGAAAACGATGAGCCAAGTAAAGCCCCCCCGGCCAAACCCTCCCTTAACCCGGACGACGCTGGGCCAATTGTGCCTCGCCCTATCGGTCTCCCAGTCATGGCCGGTTGTGACACAGCCTGGGATCGAATTCCAGGCTGTGTGACGCGGCAACACTGCGATGCAGTGCCTTAGACCACTGCAGCACTCAGGATGCGGACCTGTGGATTTACTACCCAAACCTGATACATACCTGATCATATCAAAAAATAAAAAAAGATAATGCCCCCAATCAGCAACCCAATAAGTAAAATGTTGTTGAAAAGGTGTATTTGTCTAATGTTGAAAGCATGTTCATTTTCAGTTCTAAGGGCAAGTTTAAAGGCCCAGTGCAGTCAACAATGTGATTTTCCTGTGTTTTATATATATATATTCACACTATGATGTTGAAATAATACTGGGAAATTGTGAAAATGATAATGCCCCAGTAGTATATGAGCTGTTTGAAAAGAAGGCCTGAAATTTCAGTCTGTTTTAGATGAAGTTTTGGCCTAAATATATAATATTAATCATTCTATTAAATTTAAGTTACTATCCAATTAGTAGAAGGCTTTCGAAGTAGTCCATTTTCTTCTTCTACTACTTCTATGAGTTGGCAAACAAACTGAAAGGGTGCACACTGCCACCTGGAGTGTGTTGTTTGAACAGGTATAAAGCCAAGGTTGGTGATTTACTTCCACCTGCAGTTATGGAATGTTTCCTCACAAGTATAATTAATTGGCTGATCTCTCCCGGTGACCTGGATGGACTTATTTAGTCATCCATTAACCCTTTGGAAGCCCCACTCAGTTGCCTACTTCAACATGGTGAAAGTCCTCAATGGCCATGCTATCAGGCTTTTGGGAATTAGTGTCTATCTATCTTTATGGGCAAGTCAGACTCCACTGCTAGGGCAGTCCATTATGACTATCTGCCATGTCAGCCAGTCTGTCTTGTCTCTGTTTCCTGGAATGTTCCCAAAGGTGAAAAACACAGCTGCCAATGTACTCAGGGAGACATGGCTGATCTACAAATACACAAAATTAATCAAGAAGATCGATCACGCCAGGGTACGCAAACATCAGCGGAAATTCCTGCAAGCCATTCACCAGTAAGTAGTGTGCCTTTTCAAACCGTTGTTAAATAAAGATTTGTTTATTTGTGTGTATGTTACACTGCCTAAGTTAACCCTTCCCTTTTCCCCCCATAACTCTCTCCCTCTCCCACTTCATCTAGATTGCGCAGAGTCAAAATGGAACAGAGGAAACTCATCGACCAGGCTAATACACTTGTGGATCTAGCCAAGGTGACTAAGAACCTTCATCATCTCTAATTTATAGATTTTTTTCTAAACACTGATTATGAAAGTTTGACACTGTTTTTGCTCCATAGACTCAGAACATGATGCATGATCTGGTGTCTGATCTGCAGCGGCGCAGCAAGGAGCTGGATAGGAGGATCGGTAGTCTGGACGACAAACTGGACTCCATCCTAGTCAGTCTGCAGACCCTACCCAGCCTGGTCTCCCAGGCCGTCACACAGCAGCACAGGGACTTTCTGGATGGCTTAGCCCCCCGTGTTCAGACAGCCTCGAAGGGCTCCGAGGACAATTGGGTTCCCGCCAGGCGTAAACGTTCCCCCTACACTACACCACAGACCATATCTTACAGCTGACAGCCTGCCAGTGCCATCTCCACTGTTGTGATCTCAAATTATGTATTTATTTAATATTGTATTTGATACTAGCCAGGGACATTCTAGCCTCTGTATGAATTTGAGATTGGTTCGATCTCTCCAGCACCATCCCGCAGCTGTTTACCAAAACAAGTAACAGCGTGGCCGACTTGAAGGTTTTCAGAATACCAAATTCCTGCTTGTGTACCTGGGTCATTCTTGAATTGCGGTGGAATTTGGGTATGGAATTTTGGAAAACAATTTACTTAATTTTAGGTTATTTCTTATTTAATTTGGGTGTTATATCTTTTGTAACACCAATGACACCAAATGATCAATGGAATTCTCAAACATAGGCTATGTCATACTAAAGTGTGATGAGCTAATAACTGTATTTAACCCCCTAAAGTCTAATTACTATAGTAAAAACATCCTAATAAAAACTATGTCAGTTTAAGCTAGAGATATGTTTTTGCATTGGATGCGGCTCAATCCACCTCATCCGCCTATGTGGCAATTCCGCATCTGCGGTGAAAGGTGACAGAGCAAGGGAGGTGTTTGTCAGACCATGAGACGTCCCAAAAATTGGTGTTCTCCGTTTTGCTCTACAAGCGTCTTGGGACTTGTCTGAAGTCGATATACAGCCGATCTGCCAACGTCTGTCTGTAGCGTCCAAACAGTTTGGGCTACACACTAATATGACTCCTCTGTGGAAACGAACACGTTTTGCTCTAGGACACCCACAGGCCTCACAAGACTTGTCTGAAGATCCCCCGGTACCAGTTGAAATAATGAATGGAAGTACAGTTTGTACACACCTACTCATTCAGGGGTTTTTCTTTATTTTTACTATTTTATACAATGTAGAATAACAGTGAAAACATCAAAACTATGAAATAACACATATGGAATCATATAATATATAATAATAATATATGCCATTTAGCTGACGCTTTTATCCAAAGCGACTTACAGTCATGTGTGCATACATTCTACGTATGGGTGGTCCCGGGAATCGAACCCACTACCCTGGCGTTACAAGCGCCATGCTCTACCAACTGAGCCACAGAAGGACCATATAAACAAATCAAAACATATTTTATACTTGAGATTCTTCAAAGTAGCCACCTTTTGCCTTGATGACAACTTTATTCTTTCAACCAGCTTCACCTGGAATGCTTTTCCAACAGTCGGCGTTCCCACATATACTCAGCACTTGTTGGCTGCTTTTCCTTCACACCGCAGTGCAAATAATCTCAATTGGGTTTAGGTCAGGTGATTGGAGGCCAGGTCATCTGAAGCAGCACTCCATCACTCTCCTTTTTGGTCAAATAGCCCTTACAAAGCCTGGAGGTGTGTTGGGTCATTGTCCAGTTGAAAAACAAATAAAAACCCTGGATTGAGTAGGTGTGTCCAAACTTGACTGGTGCTATATATTTGGAGACTGTTTACTGCCAAAAATAAGGGGGTTAAGTATGTGTTCCCTGATCTCAGATATAGTACAGACACTTCACATCAAACTTCCTTTTTATATATATGACTTTCTTAAAACAATTCCCCCTCCCCCGGCGTAGATTTATGGGTTAAGGCCAGGATTCAATCAGATTAGTGGTAACAGTGTTAGCCAACAAACGCATAGCTTTTCATTGCCTTTGTTTAGATCATATCGGTGGTGTAACTGCGTCAGAGACGGTAAAGAAAGCGAGACACCCCACGCCCTCATTTTTTCAGGTCGGGTCGCCACTATGGTCTACCCATTGGCCCCGGGAAGGGGGTGCCAGGGCTGGCATTATGGGTGGGCCTTAGGGGGCCTGGCCTGCCCTACCGTACATTCTTGCCCATGCAAATAATAATAATAATAATAATAATTATTAATAATAATAATAATAATATATGCCATTTAGCTGAATATTGATTATTTATTTGACCGAGACACACGCCAACAGAAAGACACATCTCAGTTAAAGCATCAGAGCAAGTAAAACAGCGCCCCCCCTGTGTCAGTATGTGTAGAACATGTATCTGATGCTGCCTGGACCAAAAGAGTATGGCATGTCATACTATTTCTGTCCAGACAGCATCAGATACATGGGCTACATATAGAGGGGTGCTGTTTCGCTCGCTCAGATGCTTTCTCCAGCGATATACTGTAGTTTCTGCAGAGAGGAAGAGACGAAGGGAGAGGGCTAACTCTCGTCAAAATATGTCCAGAATAAGCCCAATGCATTTATATGGGAATAAAATGCAGCCCTAAACTTGTCACCTGCCTTCCCGCCTTTAGGACAAAGACTCCCATTGTTAGGGCAGACATGAGCATCTCGTCATTATATACAGATCTCTGGATTAAGCCTCTTGCAAATTGGAAAGAAAAGTTGGCCTGGATTCAATCCAATCACGTTTTCTCTCCAAAATGTACCTTTTAAAAAGGCAATGTTAACGCATTCAAGGAGTCTGCATTCATGGTAAAGGCTGCATGCCTGCTCAATCAGAAATGAACTGTGTCAACAAAGTATGATTGGATTGAATCCCGGCCTAAAGTTGAAGTGTTACAGATTCCACGATAGAAATGTAAAGGTCATTTCCAATTAAGCCGACATACAGTGCCTTGCGAAAGTATTCGGCCCCCTTGAACTTTGCAACCTTTTGCCACATTTCAGGCTTCAAACATAAAGATATAAAACTGTATATTTTTGTGAAGAATCAACAACAAGTGGGACACAATCATGAAGTGGAACGACATTTATTGGATATTTGAAACTTTTTTAACAAATCAAAAACTGAAAAATTGGGCGTGCAAAATTATTCAGCCTCTTTACTTTCAGTGCAGCAAACTCTCTCCAGAAGTTCAGTGAGGATCTCTGAATGATCCAATGTTGACCTAAATTACTAATGATGATAAATACAATCCACCTGTGTGTAATCATGTCTCCGTATAAATGCACCTGCACTGTGACAGTCTCAGAGGTCCGTTAAAAGCGCAGAGAGCATCATGAAGAACAAGGAACACACCAGGCACGTCCGAGATACTGTTGTGAAGAAGTTTAAAGCCGGATTTGGATACAAAAAGATTTCCCAAGCTTTAAACATCCCAAGGAGCACTGTGCAAGCGATAATATTGAAATGGAAGGAGTATCAGACCACTGCAAATCTACTAAGACCTGGCCGTCCCTCTAAACTTTCAGCTCATACAAGGAGAAGACTGATCAGAGATGCAGCCAAGAGGCCCATGATCACTCTGGATGAACTGCAGAGATCTACAGCTGAGGTGGGAGACTCTGTCCATAGGACAACAATCCGTCGTATATTGCACAAATCTGGCCTTTATGGAAGAGTGGCAAGAAGAAAGCCATTTCTTAAAGATATCCATAAAAAGTGTTGTTTAAAGTTTGCCACAAGCCACCCGGGAGACACACCAAACATGTGGAAGAAGGTGCTCTGGTCAGATGAAACCAAAATGGAACTTTTTGGCAACGATGCAAAACGTTATGTTTGGCGTAAAAGCAACACAGCTCATCACCCTGAACACACCATCCCCACTGTCAAACATGGTGGTGGCAGCATCTTGGTTTGGGCCTGCTTTTCTTCAGCAGGGACAGGGAAGATGGTTAAAATTGATGGGAAGATGGATGGAGCCAAATACAGGACCGTTCTGGAAGAAAACCTGATGGAGTCTGCAAAAGACCTGAGACTGGGACGGAGATTTGTCTTCCAACAAGACAATGATCCAAAACATAAAGCAAAATCTACAATGTAATGGTTCAAAAATAAACATATCCAGGTGTTAGAATGGCCAAGTCAAAGTCCAGACCTGAATCCAATCGAGAATCTGTGGAAAGAACTCAAAACTGCTGTTCACAAATGCTCTCCATCCAACCTCACTGAGCTCGAGCTGTTTTGCAAGGAGGAATGGGAAAAAATTTCAGTCTCTCGATGTGCAAAACTGATAGAGACATACCCCAAGCGACTTACAGCTGTAATCGCAGCAAAAGGTGGCGCTACAAAGTATTAACTTAAGGGGGCTGAATAATTTTGCACGCCCAATTTTTCAGTTTTTGATTTGTTAAAAAAGTTTGATATATCCAATAAATGTTGTTCCACTTCATGATTGTGTCCACCTGGTTGTTGATTCTTCACAACAAAATACAGTTTTATATCTTTATGTTTGAAGACTGAAATGTGGCAAAAGGTCGCAAAGTTCAAGGGGGCCGAATACTTTCGCAAGGCACTGTACACAATCCATGTCTCAATTGTCTCAACACTTAACAGTCCTTCTTTAACCTGTCTCCTCCCAGTCATGTACACTGATTGATGTGGATTTAACAGGTGACATCGATAAGTGATCGTAGCTTTCAACTGGATTTAACTGTTCAGTCAATGGAAAAAGCAGATGTTCCTAATTGTACACTCAGTGTATTTAAAAACAGATACTTTTAGACTTTTACTCTTACTTCACTTTTGCTTGAGTCATTTCCAACTAAGGCATCTTTACTTTTACTTAAATATGACACTTGGGAACCTTTTTCACGACTGCTGCATACAGATAGATGTCGGATTTGAATTTCAGACAGTTTTCTACAGCTGGTAAATTATCCTGTAGAAAAATAGATGTTTAATTATCATGTGGATCATAATTAACTGACATTTTTGTATGGGTTCATACATTTTTCATTAAGTCTGAAATTTCAAGATGCAAATGACAAACTTCAGAAGCCTTTCAAAATTAAATGCACTACAGGTTTTAAATGTCCTGCGTTGCAGGAAAGTTCTGCAACAGGGTGATTCAGTTGAGATCCTACATCTGTAGTGAGCATGCTGAGCCTGTCATCTGAGCATGCAGCCCTATCCATCAGGTGGAGAAACACTGACATACACTTTTCCTCAACAGTGGAGATGCAGGCTGCTGGAGGCCTTCCAAGAAACCGGTTTTCCCTTGTACACTGTGTGTGTCTGCTAAATGACTTAAATGTAAATGTGTGTGTGTGTGTGTGTGAGAATGTGCATGCGTGCAACTGGGTGTTTCCATGCCCTCCTGCTGAGATTAACAAGGTGTTCCCATGCAAATGAGTATATTACATTATTGGAATGCTGAATTACAGGTGGAACATGTTATCAAGACAGACATCAACACGTCTTAACAGAATACTCTCTCTAAACCCGAACATACTATCACACACAGAGTGACGCCTGATAGGCGTGGGAAATGGAGAGGCAATACAGTAATGCCTGGTGCCCAAATTGATGACGTACAGTGGGCCGTGCAGCTGAGAGACCAGAAAGGACGAACGGATTAGGTTAAGTCAGTTCAGACAGTCATCCTGATGAGCCCTTCCCAGTTAGCTAGTTTATCCTGGCTAGCTGGCAACAACAGCAGCATGGCTTTAATTAAAACGTTTAAAAGAAAGTGTTTTTTCAATGGGTGAGGGAGAAATAACTTGTAGTATTGGTCACCATCTAGATGTCACCATGAAATACCAATTATCTAACGACAAGCAGGTGTGAATTACCAGTGCAATGATATTGTATCGAGGTGCTTGCCACTGTTGCTTCCCACTTGGCAGGAGTTGCTTCATCAAGCAGCTGTTATCACATGTCCCTGGCAGTAGCTTACGCCCCAATTTGTTCCATCCCACTTGATTATATTTCAAATAAGATAGCATCCTACACAGGAAATAACTTGTAATATTGGTAGTAGCCATCAAGATGTCACCGTGATACAGTCTACTGCTGTAATTTGCACTGCAAGCACACAACGCGGGGCACAATGTGTCCTTCACTCCCACATGCCAAGTTGCCAAGCATTGCTATCCTGCAAAAAGAAGAGGGAAGTAGCTAGATAGTGTAGCTAATATCAAGTCAGAGTGACAGCTAAAGCACACCTAATGTAGTAATTTTCACACAATTACTGAATAATACTTTACACTCTCAAGTCCCAACTTCGGCAGACAAGTTTCAAATTCTCGTTGAAGTTTGATATATCCAATAAATGTCGTTCCATTTCATGATTGTGTCCCACTTGTTGTTGATTCTTCACAAAAAAATATAGTTTTATATCTTTATGTTTGAAGCCTGAAATGTGGCAAAAGGTCGCAAAGTTCAAGGGGGTCGAATACTTTCGCAAGGCACTGTATGCAGCATTTACGGTGAATGCTGTCTCCACTAAAGTGGGAACATTGAAATTTCAATTTCAGTCACCGATGATGCGGATTAAATAGAGCCCTACAATTCTGCTCTGTTTGTATGGGATGTGCTATTTTACAGAATTTTGACTTCATAATGTTCTCAGCAACTAGGCTAAAATGAATAATATTGATAACATTTAAATATTTTTAGCTCCTGATGTGTTAAATTATTCACTTTTTATTACTAAATCAGACAATATTGCACCAGGGAATTTATGGAAATGTGTTACATGTTGATCCAGTGCATCCCAAACATGCTCAATGGGTGATATGTCTGGTGAGTATGCAGGCCTTGGAAGAACTGGGACATTTTCAGCTTCCAGGAATTATGTACAGGTCCGTGCATTATCATGTTGAACCATGAGGTGATGGTGGTGGATGAACGGCACGATAATGGGCCTCAGGATCTCATCACAGTATCTCTGTGTATTCAAATTGCCATCGATAAAATTCAATTGTGTTCGTAGCTTATACCTGCCCATACCATTACCCCAACACCACAGGGCACTCTGTTCACAATGTTGACATCAGCAAACCGCTCGTCCATAGGATGCCATACACGCTGTCTGTTGAAACCGGGATTTATCCATGAAGAGCACTTCTCCGGCATGCCAGTGGCCATTTGCCCACTGAAGTCGGTTACGAAGCCAAACTGCAGCCGGATCAAGACCCTGGTGAGGATAGCGAGCTTCCCTGAGACGGTTTCTGACAGTTAGTGCAGAAATTCTTCGGTTGTGCAAACCCACAATTTCATCAGCTGTCCGGGTGACGTGTCTCAGATGATCCCGCAGGTGATGAAGCCGGATGTGGAGGTCCTGGGCTGGCGTGGTTACACATGATGTGTGGTTGTGAGGCCGGTGGGACATGCTGCCAAATTCTCTAAAACGACAGAGAAATTTTACATTCAATTCTGTTGTAACAGCTCTGGTGGACATTCCTGCAGTCAGCATGCCAATTGCATGCACCCTAAAAACTTGCGACAACTGTGGTACTGTGTTGTGTGACAAAACTGCACATTTTAATGTGGCCTTTTACTGTCCCCAGCACAAGGTGCATTTGTGTAATGCTGTTTAATCTGCTTCTTGATATGCCACACCTGTCAGGTGGATGGATTATCTTGGTTTAGGAGAAATGCTCACTAACAGGGATGTAAACAAATTTGTTAACACAATTTGAGAGAAATAAGCTTTTTGTGTGTTTGCAAAAATGTATGGGATCATTTATTTAAGCTCATGAAACATGGAACCAACACTTTACTTTATATTTTTGTTCAGTATACTTTAACCTGAAAAAGTAGTAAAAAAAAAGATGTTTATTTGACAACCACATTTATTGAAAAGAAAACAAAAGACAATTTTAAATACAATACTAAGTAAAGAAATACAAATAAATACAAATAAATTACAAGTACAAAAATTTGCTAAGTAATTTACGTTTACAAAAGTTTTTAATTTTCAGAGAAGCCTCTGAGTTTGGGAGATTGCTTGTTGTGCTACCAAATCCAATCTACATACAATAGAACTGTAATAAAATGTTTACCAACAGGATTGTTTTTAATTCAGTTAATTACCTAACTTCATTGTATTTCTTGATTTGTTACAAATACACATTTCCCTGAGGAAACAATTCCACTGGAAGATCAGACTCAGCGTCAGATATGTTCTAAATGCCTCTTAATGGTTTGTTTCAAACACTTAAATAAAAAGCAGGTGATTAGAGATGTCAACAGGTGGTATAATGTACCTTAAAAAAAAAGAATTTCAACATACACTTAATCGCTTTGATTTAGCAGATTCTTTGTAAGTGAAGGGGAAAATGAGGAAGCATACTAACTATTTGCAAGTTTTAGGGTAATCATCATTGATTGAAAGTTGAAGCATTAAGGTTAGTCTGAATCATTCCCCTAGCAGCAAAATTATCCCTTCTAGACAAGAGAGAGAATACCGGTTGCAATATCCACAGCAATGCACATTATTCAGCCTGTAACATTGAGATTTGACAAAAAAAAAAACAGACAGCGTATATAAAACTCAAAGCATGGTTTACACGTTTAATGTGACAGGTGCTAGTGAAAATGGACATTGAGCTAAAAGGTCAGAATATTTCTGCCCAGAAACAGTGTTTGTCGAGCTGAGGTGCCAATATATTAATAGAATCCCTTATTTCAATCATTAGATTCATGGTAACAGTTTACAGTGAGCACTGAGAAGATATTTCTCACGACTAGATATTGGTCGTAGAGCACAGGCGTCAAAACTAATTTCATGGAGGGCTGAGTGTCTGCATGTTCTCACTCCTTCCTTGTACTTGATTGCTAAATTAAGGTTATTGATTAGTTGGGAACTGCCGAGGTCTTAATTGGACACAAATTGAAAGGAAAAAACAAAAACCATTAGACCCTCGGCTCTACATGGAATGGGTTTGACATCCCTGCTTTAGAGATATAACTAGGCCCCAGTTTTTCCCTGGTTAGGTCACAAGCCCTATAGCAGGGGTATTTAACTTTCACCCTACGAAAGTGTGTCCAACTCTTTTCAGAGAGAACATTGTCTGCAGGTTTGCGCTCCTCCCTTGTACTCGATTTATGAATTAAGGTCACTAACTAATAAAACTCCCCATCACCTGGTTGTCTAGGCCTTAATTGAATGGGAAAAAAACTAAAACCTGCAGACACTAGGCCCTCCACAGACTGAGTTTGACACCTCTTCCCTACGAGGTCCGGCGCCTACCGGTTCTGTTCTACCTGATCATTAATTGCACACACCTAAAATCAGTCCCTGATTAGAGGGGAACAATGGAGAGAAAGAAGAAGAAAAAGGCTAACTGGCTTCGAGGTCCAAAGTTTAGTTTGAGGGCCCTAGTAGTATCAGACAATTGCACCTCAACATCATTGACTTAAATAATTATAGAAATGCCCAATGGTCTCATGTCTGATTCAGGAAGATAAACACATAGCATCGCTTGTTCCATAACATTGATAGTGACAAAACACTGGAAAGAAATCCAAACATTACAACAACAAAAAAAGTGTACAAACAACTGATTGTGACAAAACAGTACCGAGAGTAGAAAGCACCACTACAGCCCTTCGATAAAAGCGCATTATCCATATTTCAAGCACATATCTAAACAATGTTTTTGAAGGTATATCTAAAAACACATACTGTAAATGTACATTTTTAAAAATACAGCTAGTCCAATTTTCTTTGTATTATTAACATTAAAAAGTCCATAATGTTCCAGTCTGATTTGGAGGTGGGCCTTTTTGAACTTTCTGGAAACATGACTTGTTTACAACCACTTAAACATTTAAAATGTGTTTTACTCTATAATCATTCAACAAAAATTACATTTTTAATTTTAATAACTAAATGTAAAATTGAACATTTTGTTCTGAAAATAAAAATGTGCATCTCGTACAGATATTTAGGAAAGATCCCCTCAACATAATTAAATACCAACACCAATGTAAATCATTCTTCAAAAACATTGAGTAAATATACCTTTACTAAAAGCAGAACTGTCATGGATTCAATCTAAAGTTGGTTTGCAGAAACAGGTTAATTGTCACAGGATGTACTCTTGTTCCTGGTCATATATTGTCAATGACCAAAATTGCTGGATATTCCTGGAGAATGTGCTCTCTACTGTGCATTCTTTATACACCTGTGTCATATTACCGACACTCCAAAATCACCTGTGTCATATTACCGACACTCCAAAATCACCTGTGTCATATTACCAACACTCCAAAAATCACCTGTGTCATATTACCAACACTCCAAAAATCACCTGTGTCATATTACCAACACTCCAAAATCACCTGTGTCATATTACCGACACTCCAAAATCACCTGTGTCATATTACCAACACTCCAAAATCACCTGTGTCATATTACCAACACTCCAAAAATCACCTGTGTCATATTACCAACACTCCAAATATCAGGAACAATATACACTACCGTTCAAGTTGAGTCACTTAGAAACGTCCTTGTTTTGAAAGAAAATAGTATCCGCAAAACACCAGTCTCAACGTCAACAGCGAAGTGGCGACTCCGGGATGCTGGCCTTCTAGGCAGAGCTGCAAAGAAAAAGCCACTTCAGAATGGCCAATAAAAAGAAAAGATTAAGATAGGCAAAAGAACACAGGAACTCTGCCTAGAAGGCCAGCATCCCGGCGTCACCTCTTCACTGTTGACATTGAGACTGGTGTTTTGTGGGTACTATTTTATTATATTATTATATATTATTATTATATTATTACTATTTAATGAAGCTGCCAGTTGAGGACTTGTGAGGCATCTGTTTCTCAAACTAGACACTAATGTACTTGTCCACTTGCTCAGTTGTGTACCGGGGCCTCCCACTCTGGTTAGAGACAGTTTGCGCTGTTCTGTGAAGGGAGTAGTACACAGCGTTGTGCAGGATCTTCTTGGCAATTTCTAGCATGGAATAGACTGATGAGTTTAAAAAAAACAACTTATTTGTTTATGGCCATTTTGAGCCTGTAATCGAACCCACAAATGCTGATGCTCCAGATACTCAACTAGTCTTAAAGGCCAGTTTAAAGGCTTCTTTAAAATCAGAACAAGTCTTCAACTGTACTAACATAATTGCAAAAGGGTTTATTGATCAATTATCCTTCTAAAATTATAACTTCAATTAGCTAAAAATGTGCCATTGGAACACAGGAGTGATGGTTGCTGAAAATGGGCCTCTGTAGATATTCCATTTGAAAAGAATCCGCTGTTTGCAGCAACAATAGTCATTTACAACATTAACTATGTCGACACTGTATTTCTGATCAATTGTATGTTGTTTTAATGGACAAAAAAAACGTGTTTTTCCTTCAAAAACAAGGACATTTCTAAGTGACCCCACACCTTGGAACGATAGTGTATGTCTAGTAGAGATCTGAAAGGTTTGATCATGCAAATAATGTATAACTAGGACATCTGTTGTTGTCATTCCTGAAATTGAAATGTCAATCTGAAAAATAAAACAAGTGATTTATGCAGAAATAAAACGAGTTAACACTTTGCCTTAATGGCCCAGTGAAGTCAAAAACTAGATTTTTCTGTTTTATATTTTCACACTGAGGTTGGAATAATACTGTGAACTTGTGAAAATGTGTAAGAGCTGTTGGGGTGGAGTTTTGGCCTGTCTGGTGACTCCACCAGGTGGTAAATTAGTTAATAGACCAATAAGAAAGAGGTCAAAACCTCTGCCAATAATAGCTCATTCTCAGTTTTCCCCGCTCCACTCGGACCACTCCCAGCAAAATTGCTATTTGCTAAGAAGCCATTTTTGCTTAGAGCTCACATATAGACTACATTAGATTATTATTATGGACAAAAGAGCAAGACTATTTTTATTTGTCAAACTGCAGCCAAGGATGAATTATTATGTCACCAAAATAAGACCCTCGATATTTACTGGAAAGAATTAAGCGCATCTACTTGCACTTTCACCACCCTTTGAAGTTCATCATCAATTATTTAGATCTGTAACATAAACTGCATGCTTTCCTGATGAGTATTAGTGGGAGGACTACACATCATTGCGTGACTCTAAGTTCACATTGATATGATAGTTACTATTATCATAAAAGCATTACTATTTCCTCCGCATAATTATTTTTGCTGAGTTTACCGGGAAAAAATGGTTTCCATCAGGCCTGTCATGACATTTTTTATCCGACATGTACTTTACTCTCATAAAAAGGTTGGATGTAAACCTGGTTAGTCAGGTACTTAATTGTTACCCAGAAATGATTTGATATTGAGATAAAAACAGCTGCATTGACCTTTAACACCAAGTAAATACATCATATTTAAAGATTTGAACTTGCATTCTTAGCGATACCTCTCAGTATTGTGATTCCGGCAATTCTGACACACATTTGGAATGTCATCAAATAAAATATTTACATCAGATGAACACAAACTAGGATCTCTGACGATATGTGACGACCTGCTACTATGAGGAGAAAGATTGGCTTATGACTGACTGGCAGAAAATGACATGTACAACACATCATGAGGCTGGACAGCAATGCACAACAAACATTTTCTGTAATGAAATAAACTGTTGAGAAAATATATACAGTGACAGAGTGTGTATTGTATCTTTCCGAATTTGGATAACAATGGTGGCTAGTGGGCGGAGATATAGGAGGACGGACTTGTAATGGTTGGAATGAAATTAATTCATCCATTCGAGCCATTACAATGAGCACGTCATCCCATATCTCTACACAGCAGCCTCCTCTGATGGACAATGAGTTTTAAGCCCTTGACTGTGCAGTGAGCAATGCTAATACAATACATTCATGCTACCATGGCTTTAGTGGAGTATACATTGGTAGTACAGTATCTTGCCAGTTGCATGGTTGTATGGAGAGAGCGCACGCATACGGCTAGGTAATGAATTTCACAATGCCTCACCTTTCACCATTATATCATTTTTTTTCTTTTTTAAAGACAGACCTTCTCCATGTGGAGCAACGCTAGCCCATGTGAGGCCAGTTTGACATGATTTTGCAAGTCTATTCGCCTTTGGATGGTTTCTACATGCAGGGGGGGTAGGTTGCTGCTACCCGTGATTCCAAGCCATTTGCATGCTGCCTCTTGTTATGCCTAGTTTCATAATACAAAAAGGTTCTGGTACCTGTTCAGCAATATTAATACTACAGTACTGTTGGGTAAGCAGTAGTATTCCAACCACCATATAACAATGGCTAAATGGAGCTGCCACCATATAACAATGGCTAAATGGAGCTGCCACCATATAACAATGGCTAAATGGAGCTGCCACCATATAACAATGGCTAAATGGAGCTGCCACCATATAACAATGGCTAAATGGAGCTGCCACCATATAACAATGGCTAAACGGAGCTGCCACCATATAACAATGGCTAAACGGAGCTGCCACCATATAACAATGGCTAAACGGAGCTGCCACCATATAACAATGGCTAAACGGAGCTGCCACCATATAACAATGGCTAAACGGAGCTGCCACCATATAACAATGGCTAAACGGAGCTGGGTTCATGCACATCCATGCTTCAAGTGCCCTGTATGATAACCATGTTAGTGGAGATGGCTGGTGGCTGCTTACAAACAAAAGCAAAAATGTGAGAAGGTCTGGAGATCATGGAGGAATCACGGCAACACCAATTACAATTGTAAAAATCATTACCGTTTTAAGACTAAGATTGGAGTTTCGTCAGTTCGCTGCATAGTTCTGCAAGGGTTAAAAAGCAGTGAGGCAATGATTAAACTCATAATAATGACACAGGGGTCTGACTGCCACAGGACCCAGCCTGTGGACAACATGGACTCCTGGACTGCAGGTAGACCAGCTGAAGGCGGGGTGGATATAGAGTAGACCATACTGGGGGTGTATTTGTGTAGTAGACAAACCATTGTATACCAGGGGGTGGTGGCAGGTTGAGGGGTTTGGTTGGTGAGGGTTACGTAGACCAGCCAGGGTCTGAATAGTATGCTGGATCTGAGCAGCAAAGAGCATGGAGAGATCCACACTACCATTTCTTCACCCCAAAATCCTTTTCTACCATCACCCCATCTTTCGCCTTGTTCTTTACATGGACCACTGTTTCTTTTTGTCCTTTTGGTCGGGAGTGTGTGTTTTTGCTTTAGCCAAGAGTGGGCCGGGGGGGTGCTAGGAGTCGGCCATTATCTGGTAGGAGCCATTTTCAGAGGGGTTGCCGGGCAGTGGGTGCTTGGCCTCGGTGGTGGTGGTGGGTTTGGGGGGCCAGTCGGGGTCCACGCTAAGCTCCTGGGCCAGGTGCATGTAGCGCGCCTTGGGTACCTTCCTCCGGCGGCAGCACAGCCACGACAGACACTTGGCTCCCCAGAGGTCGATGCCCCCCTGGAAACAGCACGATAACAACGATGAGAAGAGGGCAAAGGAAACGGCAAAGAAAACAATGAATATTCCCCACTCATTCTCTTTCCAATTGATCCCTTTAAATTACAGATTTTTATTTTCATGCCTTTAGACAGTAGAATGACATCACATGCTTATGTCACCACATGCACTATATAAGCAAAAGAAGGTAGTGATGAGATTCAGATTGGTTCACTTTATTGCAGAATGCACATTGTTTTATAATGGTTAATAACTGAGACAATTAAATAATTTCCTGGGGAACTTTCCCCTCAACAGAAAATGTTCTTAGTCCAGCATTGCAATACGTTTTGGGGATTGAAGTTTTTCTGCCAGAGAATTACCTCAAAACAAGCAGACAAGCTAAGATGCTGCGGTTCAGAAAAAAAGGTCATTGTGACTATTTGCAATTGGAAATGGGAGCCCATTTTACCTACTACATATGGAAGGAGGCCAAGAGTGACCATGTGTGGGACATACCAGCTAACCTGCAGTGTATACATACCTGATCTAGGCCATGCTATTTCCACTCTTAGCGGCTTACAGGAAAGCTGTGAGGTACATGCAACAGGGGGAGCTTACTGGAGCAATATCAGTACTACTGCTGGAGCTTTAGATAGGAGGGAAGACTGGGGCAATCTTGTTCCCAGAGGAGAGTAATAACACAGGAGACCCACCAGGGGGCAGAAGAGGGGCCAGAGCACAATCAGGTCTGCACATGCAAGGTCTGGGGAGGGTATATAGAAAGAAGGAAAGAAAGAAAGAAGAGGGGGGCACAGGGGGAGGTGAAAAGCGACGGTGGAAGAGAGGAGGAGCGTCAGATTTCCCAACCTGTGTTGTTGGAGCGGCATGGGTGGTGCCATAGCCGCCCTGCTTGTCTCGGCTGAAGACAAGCTTCCATAAGACGACGTCAAGGACGAGGGTCTATGGAATAATAGGCGCAGTGGGCAGGAAAGAATTACAAAGAGTAGAGTGGCTACTTGATCACACAGCGTCTCTCAAGAAGATTTTGTACATTCGTTTTTTTTGAATAGTCAAACTATTGAAAGGACATTTAGGGTGATTTCAGGGCTTGCCTTAGTCGTGATGATAGGCAAAAGGAGTTACTCTCAAAATAAATGAAAACAAATAAAGCGAGAGTGTTAACTTCATCTACAACAGAAGAACGGTGCTTTTTGAAATTTGTTGTGATGATTTTGTTTTGTGACAGATCCGTTGCTGGTGATTATCCATGGAGTGTCATTGATTGGGGAGTGAGAGGTTGGCAGCTTTGGAGAGAGCACCATCTTGTCACTGCTAAGCTGTTCTTGGGCTTGTGAGGCTCAAGAGGGGGGATAAGAGCAGCACAGTAATATAGTGTCTTCTGAAAGTATTCATACCCCTGGACTTATTCCACATTGTTTTGCATTACAGCCTGCGTTACAAATGTTTTCCCCCTCACCAAAGTAAAAACATGTCTTTTTCAATAAATGTGCAACATTTTCTAAAAACATACAGAAATATCTATTTTACTTAAGTACTCACACCCTTGAGTCAATACATGTTAGAATCCCCTTTGGCAGTGATTACCCAGTATTTCTGGGTAAGTCTAAGAGCTGTGCACACCTGCATTGTACAATATTTGCCCACAGAATTGTCTAAATTCTTCAAGTTCTGAAATTGTTGCTGATCATTGCTAGACATCTATTTTCAAGTCTTGCCATAGATTGTCAAGCAAATTTAGGTCAAAACTAACGCGGCCACTCAGGAACATTCACTGTCTTCTTGGTAAGCAACCCCAGTGTAGATTTGGCCTTGTGTTTTAGGTTATTGTTCTGCTGAAAGGGGAATTCATATCCCAGTGTCTGGTGGATAAGCCTGTGCTTAGCTCCATTCTGTTAAAAAAAAACCCTTTTTCTTCTTTTACTCCAGTCCTTAATGATTACAAGTATACCCACAAGATGCATTGGAAATATGGAGAGTGTATTAGTTTGCCCCAAACACAACACTTTGCATTCAGGACCAAAAGTGAATTTCTTTGCCTCATTTTTTTGCAGTATTACTTTAGTGCCTTGTTGCAAACAGGATGAATGTTTTGGAATATTCTGTACAAGCTTCCTTTTCACTCTTGCAAATATGTTAGTATTGTGAGGTAAATAAAATGTTGATCCATCCTCAACTTTCTCCTATCACAGCCATTAAATGCAAACTGTTTTAAAGTGACCATTGGCCTAATGGTGAAATCCCTGAGCAGTTTAATCCCCCTCTGTAACTGAGTTAGGAAAGACACCTGTATCGTTGTATTGATACACCATCCAAAGTGTAATGAATAACTTCACCATGCTCAAACGGATACTCAATATCTGCTTTGTATATTTTTACCCATCAACTAATAGGTGCCCTTCTTAGCGAGACATTGGAAAACTGTGGTTGAATCAGTGTTTGAAATTCACTGCTCGACTGAGGGACCTTACAGATAAACTGTATGTGTGGGGTAGTCATTAACAAATCATATTAACACAAGTACTACACACAGTGAGCCCATGCACTTATTAAGCACATTTTTATCCCTGAAATTATTTAGGCTTGCCATAACAAAGAGGTTGAATACTTATTGACTCAAGACATTTCAGCTTTTCATTTTGTATTAATTAGTCAAAATAAACATAATGCCACTTTGACGTTATGGGGTAGTGTGTAGGCCAGTGAAATGTTTTCTTCTCTATTTTAAATTCAGACTGTAACAACGTGGAAAAGGTCAAGGGGCGTGAATACTTCCTGAAGCCACTGTAGTGCTACTGCTCTACTGTGCAGGGTAAGCCAGGAACATTTTCTAATAGTAAATCACTGGTAAGCCATTATCATTGGGCCACAAATCTTTAGGTCATCATTTTCTGACACCTGGAGATTGAGAGAGAAAAGGGACTAGGTGTGTAACCAACCACCCATTAGGTTGAATGAGTGGACTACAGTATGGCAGTCACTTTGGTGATTGCAGGTTTTATTTACAGGTAGGAATTATGTGATGAAGGCGATTAAGCCAAAACGTTAAGCCTGTTTTTGTATATCCCATCAATGAATGTCAAATCTAGGCAGAAATTGAGTGTTCGTTATGTTCCTGGATAGGCACCCGTTGAAGTCCTGGGGTAAGGAATGTTTTTTGGGAGGAATTGTGTGTATGTGTCCGCTAAAAGGTAGAGTTTCATTGGGTTACATCAATGAAAGACAATGAAGAATGTCTGACTTTTTCATAATGAAAAGGTAGTCAAATGGTATGTCAGACAGACATTGGCTCAGCCCTCAGCTTCATCTGTTAATATTCTGCCACAGTCACTCTCCAGTCGGTCAGTAGGCCACAGTCACTCTCCAGTCGGTCAGTAGGCCACAGTCACTCTCCAGTCGGTCAGTAGGCCACAGTCACTCTCCAGTCGGTCAGTAGGCCACAGTCACTCAGTAGGCCACAGTCACTCTCCAGTCGGTCAGTAGGCCACAGTCACTCTCCAGTCGGTCAGTAGGCCACAGTCACTCTCCAGTCGGTCAGTAGGCCACAGTCACTCTCCAGTCGGTCAGTAGGCCACAGTCACTCTCCAGTCGGTCAGTAGGCCACAGTCACTCTCCAGTCGGTCAGTAGGCCACAGTCACTCTCCAGTCGGTCAGTAGGCCACAGTCACTCTCCAGTCGGTCAGTAGGCCACAGTCACTCTCCAGTCTGTCAGTAGGACGCAGTCAACACACAATCCAGCACCACCTGACTGAACCTAAGTGCCACTAATGAAAACATTGCATGACAAAACAAAAATTGTACATGAGAAAATGACCGATGTAACATGGTGTAAAGAGAGCTCAGAATAATGCAAAATGGACAGCGCACATCTCACTTTGATGTTCATGCGTTAGTGTGTGTGTCTTACCTCCACCAATACAGACACGGCTGCATTGACTATGATGATGAAGAACAGAGTGATTCTCCATTCAAACGGAACACACACAATCTATATAAAAAAGAGAAAGATTCACAAGACAGTGGAGCAGTGCCATGTCAATTCACAATGTCACTATTGTAGGACTCAATTCAACCAAAGCTTGAGGCTAATATCTGTATAAAGCTTGTCTCGGTTGACGTCCACTCACCTCTAGGAATTCATCGATAGCAGACACAGGGTAAAACATTATGAAGAACATAAATATGTACAGGCCAATACATGACACCACAAAAGGCCCTGCAGAGACGGAAGAGAGACGATAAAACCAACATGTCAGTCACACAGCAAAAGACACTCCCCCCAATGTTGCACTTTCAACAAATCTCAAACCGTCAACTGATTTTAGAACCAACACTTAAACCTTTATCTGATTTTCAGGTAGGTATGTGGGAACATTGGTGTAAGTAGTGATCCTCACAGTTTTTGTAACTGGGCTGTCTGAAGGGCTTCCCCTTGGAGAAGACGATGGCCACGATGAGGTACTGGAAGGAGGAGACGTAGAACAGGGAGGTGTTCTCGTAGTTCTTGATGTTGTGGTCGTCCCTCTCCTCTGAGGAGTTGTGTTCTGGCCCCAAGTTGGCACGGAGGGACGAGTTGCAGGCACTGGGAGAGGAGACACAGGGCACACACACAGATGTTTAGCAGGAAGCAGCTTTACAAGTCAAAAGCTTACTGGCGACGTCCCTACTCTTTGAGGTAATGACATACAGGAAGACAATCACGGCTAATGTTACTGTGTTTACAGTTGGTTATTGGTTTGTTTTGAGTCTGGTACAGTTGTCTCATTGGTCCATTGGTGTTTTGTTACAGGTGTCTTATTGGTGATTTTAGACTGATACAGCTATCCTCCAAATAGTGTGTTTTGAATAGGTCCAATAGTTATTGTGGGGGTTTGAACTTGGACTCACTTGGACTGTGGCGTCCAGATGTGGTACCAGGCCTGGTGTCGGACCCAGAGGAAGGCAATCGTCTGGAAGCCCAGACAGATGAGGATCTGAGTCAGCACGGAAAACAGCAGAGGGCCTGAGATCAGACCTGAGGGGGGACGCCTCGACACCAGCTCCTTCCACGCTGGGTTCAGAGACACTGGACAGAGAAGTTGGGAGAGAAAAAGAGAAGGAACCAGAAGATAGAAAGTTGGTACTAGATCAAACAAGTAATGTCTGCAGCATCAAAAAAGGGAATTTTGCAATAACATAACGCTCCATCTAACTGGTGTTGTTTACTTACTGGTGAAGACTACGAGGAGGATGATTGCGATGTCGATGAAGAGGAACTGGAAGTCTCCCAGGTTACTGAGGATCTGACAGGGTTAGAGAGAGGTCAGAGATCAGCTACTATATACACCAGAGAGTAATATCCATAGAATGACATATTTAATAGGATCTCTGAGGTATTCTCCTGACAGGAGTGCAGAGACTAAAGGAGGGGTACTGTACTCACAGAGTAGAGAAGGGTGACACTGATGTACTGGATGATGCTGTAGAGGGCCATGAACTTGAACACACAGAAGGAGGTGATGAGAGCCGCTCGCCCTTCTCTGTGGAGAAAGAGTAGTTTTTATTGCGGCGCAAACAAATGAGTCAGCATGCAAGTTCATAAGGCTGACTGATTAGCCTGGAAGCTTGGTAGTAGGATGGTGTTAGTTTGTTAGCCATGTTCAGCTGATGGTGTAGGGTAGTATTGTGGTGCTGGAGGCCCAGGGCAGGCCTACCTGATGAGGCTAGGCACACAGGAGATGTTGGGTGTCCTGGAAGTGAAGGGAGAGGCTACAGAGGCCTCCAGCTCAGAGAGAGAGATCCCACCGTGAGCCCTCTTCAAAGCCTGGAGAGCGAGGGTGGAGGAGACGGTAGAAAGTTGTCAGAAACAAGAACATTAAAAGGAATGACGGTGTCTTTACTTCTATTTGCATGCTTTCAAAGAGTCTGTACTTACACCACAATCGTTTGCGCCGTCTCCACACATGCCCACAAAATAACTGCAGATGGGGAAAGAGAAGATCATTTGACTGTTGTAAATGTAATTAATGAAATGTTTAAATATTTGAAAAGATCTATGAAGAGGGTGAACTGAGTCAACAGGGTTTCTACTCACTCCACACTCTGCAGTGCCTCAATGAGCTCGGTCTTCTGGTCGGGGGCCATTCTGGCAAACACAGTGCCATGCAGCACCAACTACACCAGATAGGTCAACAACAATGCATTAGACACAACCAAATCACAACAGCAGTAGCTATGCGTTTATAGGGGAATGGAGGGGTGGTGTACCTTTTGCAGCAGGTCCTGAAAGTGCTCAGTGATGACAGCAAAGGACTTGCCACTCATAGCAAAGTGGTACTGGTCCTGAGGCTTGTGAGTGTGATGCACATCCTCTAGATTGATCTGTACTTCCTGTTGGGACAGGAAGGGGCAGGGAAAAGCAGGTGCAGGTGAGCAAGGGAAGAATGACATCTTGTAAATGATTGAAAGGTACAACATGGCCTTTGTAGATTAACAATCATTCAAGATAGAGACGAACAACTTCAGTTTCCATATAAACTGACGTGGAGACCTCGAGGTATGCCACTAAATATACATATTCCCGATAGCATCTCGACACAATGACTGGCTGGCGGTGTGACCTCTGTGAGCCAGTGTCTGGAACACAGAACACACACATTCATTCATCCATTCCTGCTGCGTGTGCTCACTGGGAAATTTCTGAGTTCTGATGTTTTCCTGCATGGATCTAAGGGGGATCAGTGTGTGTGTACATTTGTGTGTGTGTGTGTGTTTGTGTCTGTCGGAGCTGTAATGAGCCACACCCACCACCAGGGGTCCCTCACCTCCAGGCGTGGTGCTTTGCCCACATGTTTGCTGGGGTTGTCTGCGTAGCGCCAAATGATCTTGGCCGCCTGGCCATCTTTAGGGGGCAGCGCGTCGGCGATGATGACCTGGTCCTGAGGGGGAATCATGCCACAGTCCCTAGCCACCGAGATGGCCGTTAACATGTTGTCACCTGGAGGAGAGATGTTTTACACTGAGTGTACAAAACATTAAAACACACTTTCCATGACAGACTGACCAGATTAATTCAGGTGAAAACTATGATCCCTTATTGATGTCATTTGGAAGGGGTGCAACTCAATATTATGAAGGTGTTCCTAATGTTTGGTATACTCCGTGTATGTTGCCCTTAAGCACAAACCTATTCAAAACCATGAGGGGGAACTCCAAACAAATAATTTCCTAAGAGGGGACTTCATTCTATTCTCGAGTGTGAGACGGGGGTATTGTCCTGGCGCTCTCCCCATTGTGACACTCCAAACCTGGGTAGGGGTTGTGAGTGGGATCGGGTGGCCTGCGGATACTGGCTCTGGACCAGCGACCTGCATGAAAGGACTTGGCGGGCGCTGAAATTCTATCTGATATTTTGATTACATTTACACTGCTGAAAGCGACAGAGAGAGAGAGAGAGAGAGAGAGAGAGAGAGTGCGAGCGAGTGACAAAGAGAGAGAAAGAGAGAGAGAAAGAGAGAGAGAAAAAAAGGGGGGACAGGCTGGACTTTGGGGCTTTCTGCCCGTTAAGCTGCAAGACCCAGAACTATATTTGTCAGGATTCCAGGAATACATCCATCAAACTTTGAAAACGACAACAAAAAGTCAAGTCTACTGCAGGGAGGAAGGATAGATTTAGTGTGTTAATGAATGTCTGTTTATATGTTAAACATGTTGGTGTGCCAGTTCTCTCACCAGTGACCATGACGGTGCGGATGTGTGCCCTGCGGAGGTCCTGCAGTACCCCGGAGGTCTCAGCCTTCAGCTTGTTCTGCATGATGATCAGCCCCAGGAACTCCATGTTGGCCTCCATCTGATCCCTGTTGACGTTCTGTACTCTGTGCCAGGTGAGTTTGGACTCCAGGCGGCGGTGGGCCAGGGCGATGACCCGGAAGCCCTGCTTGGTGTAGTCCTCCAGAACCTCTGCAAAGTCTTCTGGAACTACACACACAGACAGAGAGAGAGACACACACAGACAGAGAGAGAGAGAGAGAGACACACACAGACAGAGAGAGAGAGAGAGAGACACACACAGACAGAGAGAGAGAGAGAGAGACACACACAGACAGAGAGAGAGAGAGAGACACACAGACAGAGAGAGAGAGAGAGAGACACACAGACAGAGAGAGAGAGAGAGAGACACACACAGACAGAGAGAGAGAGAGACACACACAGACAGAGAGAGAGAGACACACACAGACAGAGAGAGAGAGACACACACAGACAGAGAGAGAGAGACACACAGACAGAGAGAGAGAGAGACACACACAGACAGAGAGAGAGAGACACACAGACAGAGAGAGAGAGACACACAGACAGAGAGAGAGAGAGACACACAGACAGAGAGAGAGAGACGCACACAGACAGAGAGAGAGACGCACACAGACAGAGAGACGCACACAGAGAGAGAGACACACACAGAGAGAGAGACGCACACAGAGAGAGAGACACACACAGAGAGAGAGACGCACACAGAGAGAGAGACGCACACAGAGAGAGAGACGCACACAGAGAGAGAGACGCACACAGACAGAGAGAGACGCACACAGACAGAGAGAGACGCACACAGACAGAGAGAGACACACACAGACAGAGAGACAGACACAGACACAGACAGACACACAGACAGAGACACAGAGACAGAGACAGAGACACAGACAGAGACACAGACAGAGACAGAGACAGAGACACAGACAGGAGAATTAGACCCAACCAAATCATGAGAAAACGAAAAGATAATTACTTGACACATTGGAAAAACAGAGCAAACTAGAATGCTATTTGGCCCTAAACAGAGAGTGCACAGTGGCAGGAAAGCTTTGACTATGTACAGAGTCAGTGAGCATAGCCTAAGAGAAGACAGGCTATGTGCACACTGCCCACAAAATGAGGTGGAAACTGAGCTGCACTTCCTAACCTCCTGCCAATGTATGACAATATTAGAGACACATATTTCCCTCAGACCCACAAAGAATTAAAGAACAAATCCAATTTTGATAAACTCCCATATCTATTGGGTGAAATACCAGTGTGCCATCACAGCAGATTTGTGACCTGCTGACACAAGAAAAAGGGCAACCAGTGAAGAACAAAAACCATTGTAAACACAACCTATATGTATGTTTATTCATGTGATGTATTTGCACATCATTACAACACTGTATAAACTCAGCAAAAACAGAAATGTCCCTTTTTCAGGACCCTGTCTTTCAAAGATAATTCGTAAAAATCCAGATCTTCATTGTAAAGGGTTTAAACACTGTTTCCTATGCTTGTTCAATGAACCATAAATAATTAATGAACATGCACCTGTAGACCGGTCATTAAGACACTAACAGCTTACAGATGGTAGGCAATTAAGGTCACAGTTATGAAAACTTAGGACACGAAAGAGGCCTTTCTACTGTGGAAAACACCAAAAGAAAGATGCCCAGGGTCTCTGCTCATCTGCGTGAACGTGCCTTAGGCATGCTGCTAGGAGGCATGAGAACTGCAGATGTGGCCAGGGCAATAAATTGCAATGTTCGTACTGTGAGATGCCTAAGAGAGACAATACGGACAGCTGATCGTCCTCGCAGTGGCAGATTACGTGTAACAACACCTGCACAGGATCAGTACATCCGAACATCACACCTACGGAAAGGTACAGGATGGCAACAACTGCCCGAGTTACACCAGGAACGCACAATCCCTCCATCAGTGCTCAGACTGTCCGCAATAGGCTGAGAGAGGCTGGACTGAGGGCTTGTAGGCCTGTTGTAAGGCAGGTCCTCACCAGAAATCACCGACAACAACGTTGCCTATGGGCACAAACCCACTGTTGCTGGACCAGACAAGACTGGCAAAAAGTGCTCTTCACTGACGAGTTGCGGTTTTGTCTCACCTGAGGTAATGGTCGGATTCGCGTTTATCGTTGAAGGAATAAAGGTTACACCAAGGCCTGTGCTCTGGAGCGGGATCGATCTTGATCTACTTCCGGCGCCGACTGAGATGGCCGCCTCGCTTCGCGTTCCTAGGAAACTATGCAGTTTTTTGTTTTTTTACGTGTTATTTCTTACATTAGTACCCCAGGTCATCTTAGGTTTCATTACATACAGTCGAGAAGAACTACTGAATATAAGATCAGCGTCAACTCACCATCAGTACGACCAAGAATATGTTTTCCGCGACGCGGATCCTGTGTTCTGCCTTACAAACAGGACAACGGAATGGATCGCTTGCAGCGACCCAAGGAAACGACTACGAAAAAGAGGGAAACGCGGCGGTGTTCTGGTCAGACTCCGAAAAAGGGCACATCGCGCACCACTTCCCAGTATTCTTCTTGCCAATGTCCAGTCTCTCGACAACAAGGTTGATGAAATCCGAGCAAGGGTGGCATTCCAGAGGGACATCAGAGACTGTAACGTTCTTTGCTTTACGGAAACATGGCTTACTGGGAAGACGCTATCCAGGGCGGTGCAGCCAACGGGTTTCTCCACGCATCGCGCGGACAGAAACAAACATCTCTCTGGTAAGAAGAGTGGCGGGGGCGTATGCCTCATGACTAACGGGACATGGTGTGATGAAGGAAACATACAGGAACTCAAATCCTTCTGTTCACCTGATTTAGAATTCCTCACAATCAAATGTAGACCGCATTATCTTCCAAGAGAATTCTCTTCGATTATAATCACAGCCGTATATATCCCCCAAGCAGACACATTGATGGCTCTGAACGAACTTTATTTAACTCTTTGCAAACTGGAAACCATTTATCCGGAGGCTGCATTCATTGTAGCTGGGGATTTTAACAAAGCCAATCTGAAAACAAGACTCCCTAAATTTTATCAGCATATCGATTGCGCAACCAGGGGTGGTAAAACCTTGGATCATTGTTACTCTAACTTCCGCGACGCATATAAGGCCCTGCCCCGCCCCCTTTCGGAAAAGCTGACCACGACTCCATTTTGCTGATCCCTGCCTACAGGCAGAAATTAAAACAAGAGGCTCCCACGCTGAGGTCTGTCCAACGCTGGTCAGACCAAGCTGACTCTACACTCCAAGACTGCTTCCATCACGTGGACTGGGACATGTTTCGTATTGCGTCAGATGGGAATATTGACGAATACGCTGATTCGGTGTGCGAGTTCATTAGAACGTGCGTCGAAGATGTCGTTCCCATAGCAACGATAAAAACATTCCCTAACCAGAAACCGTGGATTGATGGCAGCATTCGCGTGAAACTGAAAGCGCGAACCACTGCTTTTAATCAGGGCAAGGTGTCTGGCAACATGACTGAATACAAACAGTGCAGCTATTCCCTCCGCAAGGCTATTAAACAAGCTAAGCGTCAGTACAGAGACAAAGTGGAATCTCAATTCAACGGCTCAGACACAAGAGGCATGTGGCAGGGTCTACAGTCAATCACGGACTACAAGATGAAATCCAGCCCAGTCACGGACCAGGATGTCTTGCTCCCAGGCAGACTAAATAACTTTTTTGCCCGCTTTGAGGACAATACAGTGCCACTGACACGGCCTGCAACGGAAACATGCGGTCTCTCCTTCACTGCAGCCGAGGTGAGTAAGACATTTAAACGTGTTAACCCTCGCAAGGCTGCAGGCCCAGACGGCATCCCCAGCCGCGCCCTCAGAGCATGCGCAGACCAGCTGGCCGGTGTGTTTACGGACATATTCAATCAATCCCTATACCAGTCTGCTGTTCCCACATGCTTCAAGAGGGCCACCATTGTTCCTGTTCCCAAGAAAGCTAAGGTAACTGAGCTAAACGACTACCGCCCCGTAGCACTCACTTCCGTCATCATGAAGTGCTTTGAGAGACTAGTCAAGGACCATATCACCTCCACCCTACCTGACACCCTAGACCCCCTCCAATTTGCTTACCGCCCAAATAGGTCCACAGACGATGCAATCTCAACCACACTGCACACTGCCCTAACCCACCTGGACAAGAGGAATACCTATGTGAGAATGCTGTTCATCGACTACAGCTCGGCATTCAACACCATAGTACCCTCCAAGCTCGTCATCAAGCTCGAGACCCTGGGTCTCGACCCCGCCTTGTGCAACTGGGTACTGGACTTCCTGACGGGCCGCCCCCCCAGGTGGTGAGGGTAGGCAACAACATCTCCTCCCCGCTGATCCTCAACACGGGGGCCCCACAAGGGTGCGTTCTGAGCCCTCTCCTGTACTCCCTGTTCACCCACGACTGCGTGGCCACGCACGCCTCCAACTCAATCATCAAGTTTGCGGATGACACAACAGTGGTAGGCTTGATTACCAACAACGACGAGACGGCCTACAGGGAGGAGGTGAGGGCCCTCGGAGTGTGGTGTCAGGAAAATAACCTCACACTCAACGTCAACAAAACTAAGGAGATGATTGTGGACTTCAGGAAACAGCAGAGGGAACACCCCCTATCCACATCGATGGAACAGTAGTGGAGAGGGTAGCTAGTTTTAAGTTCCTCGGCATACACATCACAGACAAACTGAATTGGTCCACTCACACTGACAGCGTCGTGAAGAAGCGCAGCAGCGCCTATTCAACCTCAGGAGGCTGAAGAAATTCGGCTTGTCACCAAAAGCACTCACAAACTTCTACAGATGCACAATCGAGAGCATCCTGGCGGGCTGTATCACCGCCTGGTACGGCAACTGCTCCGCCCTCAACCGTAAGGCTCTCCAGAGGGTAGTGAGGACTGCACAACGCATCACCGGGGGCAAACTACCTGCCCTCCAGGACACCTACACCACCCGTTGTTACAGGAAGGCCATAAAGATCATCAAGGACATCAACCACCCGAACCACTGCCTGTTCACCCCGCTATCATCCAGAAGGCGAGGTCAGTACAGGTGCATCAAAGCTGGGACCGAGAGACTGAAAAACAGCTTCTATCTCAAGGCCATCAGACTGTTAAACAGCCACCACTAACAGTGTGAGTGGCTGCTGCCAACACACTGTCATTGACACTGACCCAACTCCAGCCATTTTAATAATGGGAATTGATGGGAATTATGTAAATATATCACTAGCCACTTTAAACAATGCTACCTTATATAATGTTACTTACCCTACATTATTAATCTCATATGCATATGTATATACTGTACTCTACATCATCGACTGCATCCTTATGTAACACATGTATCACTAGCCACTTTAACTATGCCACTTTGTTTACTTTGTCTACACACTCATCTCATATGTATATACTGTACTCGATACCATCTACTGTATGCTGCTCTGTACCATCACTCATTCATATATCCTTATGTACATATTCCTTATCCCCTTACACTGTGTATAAGACAGTAGTTTTGGAATTGTTAGTTAGATTACTTGTTGGTTATCACTGCATTGTCGGAACTAGAAGCACAAGCATTTCGCTACACTCGCATTTTAACATCTGCTAACCATGTGTATGTGACAAATAAAATTTGATTTGATTTGATCTGGAGGTGGAGGTTCCGTCATGGTCTGGAGCGGTGTGTCACAGCATCATCGGACTGAGCTTGTTGTCATTGCAGGCAATCTCAACGCTGTGCGTTACAGGGAAGATGTCCTTCTCCCTCATGTGGTACCCTTCCTGCAGGCTCATCCTGACATGACCATCCAGCATGACAATGCCACAATGTCATACTGCTCGTTCTGTGCGTGAATTCCTGCAAGAGAGGAGCGGGATCGATTTGGAGGTGGCCACTGCCATGGCCAGTGAAGAACCCGGATCTCTTTGAGCACGTCTGCAACCTGTTGGATCGGAGGGTGAGGGCTAGGGCCATTCCCCCCAGCAATGTCTGGGAACTTGCAGGTGCCTTGGTGGAAGAGTGGGGTAACATCTCACAGCAAGAAATGGCAAATCTGATGCAGTCCATGAGGAGGAGACGCACTACAGTACTTAATGCAGCTGGTGGCACCAGATACTGACTGTTACTTTTGATTTTGACCCCCCCTTTGTTCAGGGACACATTATTACATTTCTGTTAGTCACATGTCTGTGGAACTTGTTCAGTTTGTATCAGTTGTTGAATCTTGTTATGTTCAAACAAATATTTACACATGTTAAGTTTGCTGAAAATAAACAGTTGACAGGGGACATTTCTTTTTTTGCTGAGTTTAGACATATGACATTGAAATGTCTATTCTTTTGGAACTTGTGTAAGTGTAATGTTCCCAGTAAATGTTTTATAGTTTATTATCCATTTCACTTGCTTTGGCAAAGTAAACATTGGTTTCCCATGCCAATATAGCCCTTAAATAGACTGTTTGTGTGTGTGAGAGAGAGAGATGGGTTCAGAAACTTCTTGGAAATGAAGGAAAAGACATGATTCCAGGCAGTAAACCTTTGAAACTGCTGGTCTTTGATCATGCCACTACACTGTTGACATCAAAGCGGTCAATTATCTCACTTGGTTAGACCAAGGGACTAACAATTCAGTAGCAGAGCATTCGTTCATTACTATACTGACCGTAACTTCTTCTCAATAGGAGCGTCTGCAAAGTGCATAGGCAAATTCAGAGTAAACAGTTGAGACCAACCAGTGTCTTTCTTGCAGAGGCTGGCCACCACCTCTGGTGCCCCCTTGAGGTAGGCATCCATGCGCTTCTCCCCCAGCAGACGGGCCACCACACACATCCTCTGCAGCGCCGAGGAGAAGGGGAACTGACGTACGATACCAATCTCATAGGCCGACTGCATGAGGACAACACACAGAATGACCTTTAACCTCCAGACCTTTCACCTCTACGTAAAGGTACAATAAATATTCAAAACTTGAGATTGCACTACTTACCGACAAGTCATACAGCTCCTACAATGTGAAAGACAAGAACATAGAGTGAACGTACAGTCACTCTGCGAGAGGAACATAGAATGTGAACATAGAAAACCCAGATACCATTCAGAACTATGATTAACATGAACTTGAATGTTTACACATGACCAAGAGCTAACAGCAACAGACCAAATCAACATGTGATGAGGGAGACATGATCAATGCTGAGGGTGTGTGTCCATTGGGGGCAGCACTGAGCCTTGCTCTCAGGAGGGGTAACCTGTTCGCACCATGTCCTGTTCAGGTGACATGACGGGCTCGGGGGGCATCAGTTGCTTGGGGGGCCGCACCACGGTGGGCATGATACGGTTGTGGAGGGAGGTCTCCTCTTCAGTGGCCTCCTCCAGGATCTGACAGGGAGAGGAGTCAACATTAGAAAATCTAAGCAGCATCGAAAGTCAAGATTTCAGCTGACCAGCATCGCAAAATGGATACCATAAGTGTGATCGGAACAACATTGAAAGTCAGGGAGAAGCAAATATATGTCTGAAAATAGAAGCCGGAAAATCTCTCAATGCAACATATTTTGAGTCAACATTTCTGAGCATGAAACACATTGTTTGGGTAAAGAAAGAGTGAAGGACACACAGGTTAGAGATTAAGGGTAAAGTTTCAGTCACTCACCCAGCCTGTGGCCTCGAACATCTTCAGATCCAGAGGGTCTCCGGACAGCTTGCCATCGATATTGGTAAGAGAGTGGCAGGTGGCCATGCAGGCTACAAACTGGGACTTAACCAGAGTGTCCTTGTAGGCATTCTCCTCTGACAGGTGGAAAGTCCCCTTCTCCACTCTCTGGACTCCCCACAGGTCTAATCCATCCTCTGTGAGTGTACCTGTCTGAAGACAGAGGCACGAAGTGAATAGGGGAGATATATAGCACTAACTGTTGAGCAGGGCGATTACCATACCGGATCACCACACCACGACTAGTTTCCCCAGCACAGCCTCTCCTCTACCAATGTGTGTGTGTGTGTGTGTGTGTCCACCTTGTCGAAGCAGACCAGGTTGAGCTGGCCACAGATGTTGATCCTCTGGGGGCTGATGCAGAAGATGCCGATGCGTTTGAGGCGGCGCTGGGCGTACACAATGCCCGCCGTCATGGCAGCGGGCAGCGCGGGGGGCACAGTGATGGTGATTATGTCCAGGGACTCAATGATGATGGTCTTGGCTGGCACCTGGGGTACAGTAGACAAGGAAAAAATTGACAATTACAGCAGGGGTTACTGTAGGGATTGAATTGGTCGTGAAGCTAACTAGCCATAATAGTCCACTGTGATCTAGAAACCTTCTACAGCCTCTATAGGACTAGTCACTCTCCCTCCCACTCCCTCCCCAGCCCAGCCAGAATATAGTGTACTGTGTGGCCCAGTACATTGTTCATGATGCTGAGGACGATGGAGTAGACAAAGCCAATGCCAGCTATAGCCACCAGGCACAGCAAGAAGAGGTAGGCGTCGCGGTACAGCTTAAAGTCGGTGGGCTTGGGGTACAGGATGGAGCGCACCAGCTGGCCCTTAGCTGTGCTGAAACCTGGGGGGGATGGAGGAGGCACTACATTCAGAATATGGTAAACACTCCTTATTTTATTATCCAAAATCAGATCATGATCGTACAACAATTTGAAAAGGCATACTGTGTGTGTTGTGACTGAGGACACGAACGGACACACAGACGGCTAACCTGTGCGGACCACCACTGCCTTGACCAGCTCCCCTGAGTAGAAGCGGGTCTGTATGACGTGCGTGCCACAGAAGAGGGTGTGTCTCTTGTGCTCCTCCATGCTGTAAGCTGCGTCACCCTCCTTGTCCCCTTCGCCCGGGTTGGGGAGGTTAGTCTTGGTGACTGGCACACTCTCGCCTTGGGGGAGGGGGAAGAGCTAGGTATTTACAGAGTGTAGTGTTATGTGAGGCTTTGCACAAATGTCAAATAAATATATTTTAGAATTCTGTATTTGGCAAGTGACCAGCAGTGAGAGAGCGAGAAGGCAGAATCTCCAAGTCTCACCTGTCAGCATGCTCTCGTTGACGATGCAGGTGCCGCTGATCAGCACTGCGTCGCAGGGCATAATGGTCCCATTGCTAGGGATGACCATGACGTCGCCGGGCACCAGGTCAGTGGACAGGGCCTCCTCGATGTCTATTAGGATTCAACAGAGGGGAGAGCAGGTGTGGAGAGAGGAGGAGAATGCAGGGAAAGTACAGAGGGAGAGAGGAGTGGAAGGAAGGGAGGAGGATAAAAGAGAGGTATTCTGTGCGTCAGAGCCCCAGTCTTGTTCAGAACATCTCTCATTACTCACGCCCTTCTGGGCAGCAGGGGGAAAATGCTGAGGCATCACATGCACAGCCTGAGCCTGCTGTGGGAGCGCACACACACACACACACACACACGGATAAGTGTGCCGTTCTACTGGTGAATTGAACACTAGTCAAAGTGCATGAAATCTTAGTGAGTTATATTAGACAAACCGTTGCTGGCTCTGCAGACTGAAACTCGGACAATACTGTGTGCTGACACCATGTCATGAAGCGTGACGTATTGCTGAAAAGGAGAGAACAGCCAATAACCATAACCACACATCAGGTGCTACAAAAACAGTTAATAGATTCTCAATGTCCCTTGAAATTCCCAGAGAAGACTTTGCTGCCCCCTCCCCATCCATCCAACCTCTCTTTATCTCCCTCTTCCATATGCTGTGTGATTTTAAGGGGGCGATCTCCTTTGTGTAAACCTAGGGCCCCAGGTGAAGCCTCCACCCCTTCACCACCCTCCATCTCTCTACTTATGCAGTGTGATTGTAACGGGGTGAACCCAGGGCCCTAGAGTGGGGAGGGGGCTAAACGTCTGTTTTAGTCCAGATGAGCCTAATTCAGCATGGTTCCAGCCAGTTCAGAAAGGCCCCAGACTCACCTTTTGATTATTGAATAAATTTTTCCAAATTGTGGAAGGAATAATAAGATTGGGGATGAGAAGGGTTGAGAAAGAGAGGACAGACAAAAAGGGATAGATCAAAATCAAAGTTTAGTTATTTGTCACGTGCGCTGAATAGACCTTACAGTGAAATGCTTACTTACAGGCTCTAACCAATAGTGTGGAGAAAAAAAAAGTGTGTGTGTGTAGGTAAGTAAAGAAATAAGAGGAGACCAAGGGGCGGGGACAGACATACCTTTTTGATGGTGTACAGCGAGGTAGCTATGGAAATGACCGACATAAAGACGATGGCTGCGGCATAGTAGTAGTACTCATCAGCGCTCCACAGGATCACACTGAAGAGCTGGAAGATGTAGAAAGGGTTGAGGACCTGCAGGAGGGAAGGAAAGGAGGGAAATAAAGAAAGAGGCATGTCAAACAACTTCTTCAAAACAACAAGCTGCAACAAGACATCCACTTTGACATTTACTAGAATAATGCCTGATTAAGCCCTATAGCAGGCTAACCATAATATGTCATGTTTGGCTCAATAGTGGGAAAAGGGTATAAATGTGAAATAGCTCTGGACACATATGGGTCAATGTGTTTCTTTATACAGAGTGAGGGAGACAGACAGAGCACAGAGACATGGAGACTGTCGCAGAGACCGTGGGGTCAAAGAGAGCGAGAGAGACATCAGAGAAATAGAAAGACAATAAGGAGCGGAGTGGAATTGCGGAGGTGGAAAATGCTGTTTTTACTGCCATTGTTGGCCCTGTTCACAGTGTTCACTCATTAGACTAAAGACAACCTCCCTGCAACAACTCAGAATCTAAATCTGTCTGGTCAGAAAAAAAAGCTTAAAGCCAAGTTGGCTTCCATTCAACAGAACTTTCCCATTAAAATGCCAGGCACAGGAGTTCATTATCTTGATCATTATATCTCAGCTAAATGAGCTATTGATTTTGATAGGCACCTTTGGATGTAAATAATTCATATAGACTTATGTTATCAATTAAGTGTCAGAGAAAATGAGCTCTGGTAAGAAAATCAAGCATCCTTTAAGTAGTGGGTATGAACACCTTATTCACATTTACACCCAAAACCTCTCATACCTCTTTGATTAGAAGCTTGAAAACTGAAGGCACTTTCACTGCAATTTCATTCACTCCGAAAAACAGTCTCCTGTGGGAAAGCACGAGAGAACAAAGGTTTAACATTTACAGTTCAAACTAACAACTCATTCAACTTTATAACAAATGTTTCTCTCACACACACAGACACAATGTGTCTAATAAAACTATTGATAAGGTGTGACACTGACAGTGCTACACACTCTCTCCCTCCATCTAGAGGCTGGGTGAGTGACACATGGGGAACAGAAGGCCAGCTCTGAGCAGACTGACACACAATAGGGCTATTAGAAGGTGTTGTCAGGGCTGTGTGAGGTGACTGGGTGTCTAAAGTGACAGAGAGGCTGCTGTGACCTGCAGTATCTGCTTTCAACTGTGAAGGCTGGCAGTGGGGGATGGGGGTAATGAATCTACCGTAGGAAGGCCAGGGTTAAGTGTAATAGAGTAACAATATACATGTTGCGGGTATCAGTACCACCTTTGAGTGACTTAGCTAATGCACCAAAACCAAGCATTCCTATGGGGTGAATTTAACCTCAACACATCACATTGCTCAAACCATCATGGCCTTCCACTCTGTACAAGGTGTTTGGTATAAGTTACCTGTACTCCTGCTGGTTGCTGGTGAGCCCCGTGCTGTGCTCTGAGTGGACGGTGGAACAGGTCACCTCCCGGTCCTCCAGGCCCCTGTGAGTGTGTGTGTGTGTGTGTGTGAGTGAAAGAAGGGAAACGAGGCCTCCATTAGAACATTTGCTTGGACATGCATTACACAAACCATTTGGAAAGTATCCAGGTCACTGGCTATAATAATGGTCTGTTAAATTGCTTACGTTAATACTTCAAAATTGTGGACCTCGTCGTTCCAGTAGTACTTTGTGCTATGGAGTGTAAAATAGCGAATCTGAAGGGAGAAAGAAATAAGAATGTTAGCAAAAATAACTAAGGCAGAAACTTTTCCCTCCCCATTTCATTGACCATAAAGATGTATACTTTTGAGCGTGAGCGTTTGTGAGAAAGAAACCAGTAAAGAAAGCAAAAAGACAGATGTGTGTTATTGTGTGTGCCATCGCGTGGTATTACCTGAGTGGGTTGGTACTCTGCGTACTTCCTGATTAACTCCTGGGTGAAGCCGTCCGAGGGGTGGGGGGAGTGTCCATTGGTCATGGGGGGAGTGGTCTGGGTCTCCAGGCTGTCAAAGGGGTTTCTTCCAGGGGCCAGCATCACACGCACCTTGGCCAGGAACCAGCGCTTAAAGTCATCCTGAGACACACACGTACCATCAGCGGTGACAGGTTCTCTGGGATTCACGTATTTGGACAGTGAAGCTAAATTTCCTTCGTATGTGAAGAGCCTACGACTCAGTGAAGGACATTTAGATTTTGATGCATTATACATGTTTGTACAGGTGGTGCAAAAAGTCAGATTGACACCTTAAGTCAACTTCTCTCATATCCTATAGTAGTAAGGAACATGAATATGATTGATAAGATTCCCAATAAGTATTGAATGGTGACATGTGTCCTGAAAGTGGCCATTGTGATTACCATGGAAGTTTCGATGCTAATTGTTTACCTCACATTTTTTGTTGAATGTTGGCTGTATTTCATGAACCTACACAAATCCAGTGTCAGGAAATCCTTATAAACTTTTGCTCATGGGTGTGGAGATGTGTGGTTATTAAGGATTGTCCAATAACACATGACTTATGTTTGAATAAGACAACACTTAATTAAGGACTAATAAGATACTTAAAAATACACTAACGAACTACAAATTGGTGGCTGATATGTCTACTTTAAAATGAAGTCTTATGAAAATATTCAGAATGGCTTACGGTTGATTGGAGCAGCACCACTTCGGCCTCTCTGACGGTGGTCCGGGTGCAGGTGGCCTTCACACACCATTCTGGCATCCAGTAGAGCAGCAGCAGGAGGAAACCCCCTGTACACAGCACCCCCAGGCTCACCACTGCCACACGCCACCGACACACACGGTACCCCTGGAGCTCCTAGCGGGGGCCAGAGGGGACGGTTAAAATGGCAGTTCATATGGGGTCATCAGGGGAGTTTGAGTCAAGTTTTAACATGAGGTCGTATCCCATTTGATTTGAATAAACTATTAGGCGTTGGCATATGTTGCAATTCAGAGCGAGAGAGAGAGCGGGAAAGAAATTGCGAGAGAGCAGGAGGGGTAGAAAGAGCGGGAGGGAAAGAAAGAGCGGGAGGGAAAAGAAAGAGCGGGAGGGAAAGAACTCAAGGTAAAATAAGAAAACACACCATCTCATCCTCCTCATCCTTATTCACAATCTTCAGTTCTTCCTTCTCCATTCTGCAGATAAGTCACCAAGGCCACAGCTTCATTGAAACAAGAACACAATGACACCACTACATGAGAATGTGAGTCTTCCCCAGTACGAGAGGAAAAGTATATCCCAGAGTATGTGTCCAACCCAGTGCATACCAGAACATGAATCAACCACACCACTAGTGTAGTGACTGAAACCAGAACCATATACACACAGACATCTGAATGAATGATGAACTAGAATAGACCAGACAGGGCTTGAATATTTGGGAGCAAACATTAGGGTTGGCAATTGCCAGGGACCTCACGATACGATATAATCACAATTCTTAGGTGCCAATACAATATGTATTTGATACTGAAATATTATTGTGATTTGGATGTTCCAAACATATTACTCACTATTAGGGTTGCACATTTTGGGGAATATTCAGGAGGTGGAAACCATGTGGGAATTAACGGGAATATATGGGAATTAATATTAATACCATTTAAAAAGTAGATGTTTATTTACATTGGATATTTTTACCATATAATATATGAGAGAAACAAACATTTTACCTTATCATAAGTACACATAATTGCAAATGATTAAATCCTTCCAAAAAAACAACAAAAAAAACAGTTACTAACTGAACTTTAATTAAATTAGTTGACTCTTCACATGGGATGATTTCACTGAACAAAAAAAGGGAGTATTGAATGATCCATTGCATCTCCCAAAAACGTTTTCAACATACATCTGTAAAATTCCTTAACTATTTATCTGTAGATGGAATTGTATTTGGGGAAACATTTTTTATTCTAATCTTTACAGGAAAATGCCACGGGCACCATCTGATGTGTGGAGACATTTCACTGCAGCTAATGTAGAAGGAAAAGCTGTGTACATTTGCAAATACTGTGCTAAATCATGTGTGAAGAATGCAACAAAGATGCGGAATCTGGCCAAGTGGATAAAGTTCCCTCAGTGCTCACAACAAGCAACCTCTGACAAAAAGTCCCGCTACTTCTATTCGAGGTGAAAAAGATTAATCAGTTACCTTATCGATAGCAACAGATCATGACACGCCTGGATTCAGCCTAAGTGTTGTAGGCTCAATGGAGGAACGTAGTCAGAAATGCCGATGATTGTCTCGCTCAAGCTGTGTATCGCAACTGGTTCACCTCTGATGCTCACAGGCAAGGCCTATTGGAAGAGATTTCTGAATGTTCTTCACCCAGCATACACCCCTCCAACCAGACATGCTTAATCTACTTATTTGCTGGAGGCAGAGTTCAACAGAGTTGCTTGACCTTCACTTGAAATCATAGAGACAGCAGAATGTATTGCAGTCATCTCTGATGGGTGGTCGAATGTTCGTGGGTAAGGAATAATTAACTACATCATCTCCACCCCTCAACCCAGCATTCTACAAGAGTAGAGACACAAGGGACAACAGACACACCGGACTCTACATTGCAGATGTCATCAATGACCTTGGACCACAGAAGGTATTTGCACTGGTGACAGACGATGCTGTGAACATGAAGGCTGCTTGGTCTAAAGTGGAGGAGTCCTACCCTCACATCACACCCATTGACTGTGCTGCTCATGCATTGAATCTGCTCCTCAAGGACATCATGGCACTGAAAACAATGGATACACTCTACAAGAGAGCCAAGGAAATGGTTTGGTATGTGAAGGGTCATCAAGTTATAGCTGCAATCTACCTCACCAAGCAAAGTGAGAAGAATAAAAGCAGCACATTGAAGCTGCCCAGCAACACCTGTTGGGGTGGTGTTGTCATCATGTTTGACAGTCTCCTGGAGGGGAAGGAGTCTCTCCAAGAAATGTCCATATCACAGTCTGCCGACATGAACAGCCCCATCAACAGGATCCTCCTGGATGATGTATTTTGGGAGAGAGTGGTAAGCAGCCTGAAACCTATAGCAGTAGCCATTGCACAGATTGAGGGAGACAATGACATCCTGATGTTCAGACTCTGCTTGCAGATGTAGGAGAAGAAATCAGTACTGCCCTGCCCACTTAACTGTTGCTCCAAGCAGAGGAAACTATTGAAAGCAGTATTGAAATGCTTAAAAAAAGCGTGAAGACTTCTGCCTGAAGCCCATACACGCCACTATGTACATGTTGTACCCCAAGTATGCTGGCAAGAGCATCCTGTCTGGCGCAGAGATCAACAAGGCCTATGGTGTCATCACTACCTTGTCCCACCAGCTTGGCCTGGATGAGGGCAAGGTTCTTGACAGTCTGGCAAAGTACACTTCCAAGCAAGGGCTTTGGGATGGAGATACAATATGGCAGTCATTCCAAAATATCTCATCAGCCAGCTGTTGGAAGGGACTTTGTGGATCTGAGGCTCTTTCCCCTGTTGCCTCAATCATCCTCCAAATCCCACCAACATCAGCCACCTCAGAGCGCAACTGGTCCTTGTTTGGGAACACACACACACACGCACCAAAGCACGCAACATGCTGACCAATACAAGGGTTGAAAAATTGGTGGCCATCCGGGCAAATTTGAGGCTTTTTGAGCCTGACAACGAGCCAACCTCAACAAGGTTGGAAAGTGACAGTGAAGATGGTGTCAAGTCTGATGTTCAAGGTGGACATTGAGGAGGTCCAGGGAGAAGACATGGAAGCCTGAGAGGAAGACAACCAAATCTTTAGTTTCTAGACTATAATTTTACAGATGTATGTTGAAAACATTTTTGGGAGATGCAATGGATCATTGGGGATCATTCAATATTCCCTTTCTTTTGTTGTTCAGTGAAATCATCCCATGTGAAGAGTCAATTCATTTAATTAAAGTTCTATTCATAACTAAAAAGTTTGTTTTATTTCAATTGGAAGGATTTAATAATTTGCCATTATGTCTACTTATGATAAGGTAAAAGGTTTACGTTTCGGTCTCCATATGATATGGTAAATATATCAATGCAAAAAAACATCTACATTTAAATGGTATTAATATGCATATATTCCCACAGAAAGATTCCACATCTGAATATTCCATAGTCCCTTCCCTTGTCTCTAACCCTGGCGACCAAAATATGTTATCATGGTAAACTTTAATGTTTTTGAATAATACAAGTTCAGAATTTGCTTTTATGAGTAGTGCATGACCCTATGGTGGAAACCCATACAGTTGAAGTCAGAAGTTTACATACACATAGGTTGAAGTCATTAAAACTAAATTTTCAACCACTCCACAAATATCTTGTTAACAAGCTATAGTTTTGACAAGTCGGTTATGACATCTACTTTGTGCATGACACAAGATATTTTTCCAACAATTGTTTACAGACAGATTATTTTTCTTATAATTCACTGTATCATTCCAGTGGGTCAGAAGTTTACATACACTAAGTTCACTGTGCCTTTAAACAGCTTGGAAAATGCCAGAAAATGAGGTCATGGCTTTAGAAGCTTCTGATCGAGTCAATTGGAGGTGTACCTGTGGATGTATTTCAAGGCCTACCTTTAAACTCTGTGCCTCTTTGCTTGACATCATGGGAAATCAAAAGAAAACCTCAAAAAATAAAATTGTAGACCTCCACAAGTCTGGTTCATCCTTGGGAGCAATTTCCAAATGCCTGAAGGTACCACGTTCATCTGTACAAACAATAGTACGCAAGTATAAACACCATGGGACCACGTAGCCGTCACACCACTCAGGAAGGAGACGTGCTCTGTCTCCTAGAGATGAACGTACTCTGGTGCAAAAAGTGCAAATCAATCCCAGAACAACAGCAAAGGACCTTGTGATGATGCTGGAGGAAACGGGTACAAAAGTATCGATATCCACAGTAAAACGAGTCCTATATCGACATAACCTGAAAGGCCGCTCAGCAAGGAAGAAGCCACTGCTCCAAAACCACCATAAAAAAAGCCAGACTACGGTTTGCAACTGCACATGGGGACAAAGATAGTACTTTTTGGAGAAATGTCCTCTAGTCTGATGAAACAAAAATAGAACAGTTTGACCATAATGACGATCCTTATGTTTGGAGGAAAAAGGGGGAAGCTTTGCAAGCCGAAGAACCCCATCCCAAACGTGAAGCACGGGGGTGGCAGCATCATGTTGTGGGGGTGCTTTGCTGCACTCCAAAAAATAGATGATATCATGAGGAAGACAAATTCTGTGGATATATTGAAGCAACATCTCAAGACATCAGTCAGGAATTTAAAGCTTGGTTGCAAATGTGTCTTCCAAATGGAAAATGACCCCAAGCATACTTCCAAAGTTGTGGCAAAATGGCTTAAATCAAGGTATTAAGTCAAGGTATTGGAGTGGCCATCACAAAGCCCTGACCTCAATCCCATGGACATTTTGTGGGCAGAATTGAAAAGGAATGTGAGCAAGGAGGCCTACAAACCTGACTCAGTTACACCAACTCTGTCAGGAGGAATGGACCAAAATTCACCCAACTTATTGTGGGAAGCTTGTGGAAGGCTACCTAAAACATTGGACCCAAGTTACACAATTTCGGGATAGAAGTCCAGTGAAACTGGAGGGCTCGCAATTCAAACAAATAATCATACAATTATGGATATTAAACATTTTAGGTACACACATGTAATATAAGCTGAAAGCTTAAATTCTTGTTAATGTAACTGCACTGTCCGATTTACAGTAGCTATTACAGCGAAAACATGCTTTGCGATTGTTTGAGGACGGCGCTCCACGTCAAAATATTTTTACACCAGCACAGGTTTCATACATTCAAAACTCACTTTTTGAAAATCTTCTACTGATTTGTCATCCAAAAGGGTCCCAGCTATAACACGTCATGTTATGTTAGATAAAATCCTTCTTTATATCCCAAAAAGTCTTTAGTTGGTGACATCGATTTGAGTAATCCACTCAATCAACATGCAGAGAAAGGAATCCGAAAAACTACCCCTACAACTTTGTCTCAACAAGTCAAAATACATTTCTATTTCCGCCTCAGATACCCTAAAATGTAATCAAACTATAATATTTCTTATGGAAAGTAGTATGGTCAATAGGAAACCGATTTTAGCAGGTGCGTCCTGTCTTCATGGAGCGAGCAAACACGAATTTCCAAGACTGTGTCCCTGTACTAAAACTGATTTCATATTTGTTTTTCAAGTTACAAGCCTGAAACCTTGAACATAGATGCTGACACCCTGTGGAAGCCATAGGAAATGCATCCAGGGAGCAAATTTTCAATATTAACTTTTGCTTGCCTTTTGAAGAGGATTCTCTAACATATCTATTGTGTTATATTCTCCTACATTATTTTTAAATTTCTACAAACATCAGTGTTTTCTTTCCAATGGCACCAATTGCATATCTTGGCGTCAGGACCTGAGCAACAGTTTACTTTGGGCACGTCATTCAGACAAATTTTGAAAAAAAGGGGCCTAGCCCTAAGAAGTCAATGTGATGAAAGAAATAAAAGCTGAAATAAATCATTCTCTACTATTATTCTGACATTTCACATTCTTAAAATAATGTGGTGATTCCAACGGACCTAAGACAGGGAATTTTTACTAGGATTAAATGTCAGGAATTGTGAAAAACTGAGTTTAAATGTATTTGGCTAAGGTGTATGTAAACTTCCGACTTCAACTGTACATACAATTTAGTGATTTCAAATGGGCCTTTCTCCATTCTGATTGTTTTATACTGTTCAACTTTAACTTACAAATCATTTTCAGCATTTCCTGCACTCATTTGAAATCATTTCCACACTGCCACGTAGGGCTGCACGATATGTGCAAACAATCTAATCCTTATTTTAACAAAGAAGGCGTGGTCAGTACAGGTGCATCAAAGCTGGGACCGAGAGAGAGAAGCTGTTTTTCAAACTCAAGGCCATTAGACTGCTAAACAGCAATCACTAACTCCAAGAGGCTGCTGCCTACATTGAGACCCAATCACTGGACACTTTAATAAATGGATCACTGGTCACTTTAAACTACACGACTTTCAATAATGTTTACATATCTTACATTACTCAAATGTATATACTGTATTTTATACAATCTACTGCACCTTGCCTACGCCGCTCAGCCATCTCTCATCCATATACATAATCTCATTCTGTCAGCGTATGCGCTACTGATGTTTAAGTCAGGTGCAGGAGAGTAGATCATTGTGATCAGGCGCACTCTTTATTTGGGCAGAAGCACAACAAATGGACGCAACAGCGTCAAACCTCCAGGCATAAATAAAAGACAAATGCGCAAAATAGCGTCACAAAACAAACAAAATAACCCAACCTCCTATGGGTTACAAACAAATACGCAGGGGGGGAAATAACCAGACTGGCGCGGCACACTGAACATGTAACAAAAACAATTCCACACAAGGACATGGGGGGGGGGGAACAGAGAAATATATATATATATATATATACACACACAATGTGATTAGGAAATGTAAACCAGGTGTGCGGGGAACAAGACAAAACAAATGGAAAAAATGAAAAATGTAGCGGAGATGGCTAGAAGGCCGGTGACGCTGAACGCTGCCCGAACAAGGAGAGGAGCTGACTTCGGTGGAAGTCGTGACACATTCACCCATTTAAATTTGTGTGTATTAGGTAGTTGTTGGGGAAATGTTAGATTACTTGTTAGATATTACTGCACTGTCGGAATTAGAAGCACAAGCATTTTGCTACACTCTCATTAACATCTCCTAACCATGTGTATGTGACCAATAACATTTGATTTTGAAGTAGTGACGTAATCTATAAAAACGGACGTTACACACAGCGTATAACATTTAACAAAACAAACATTCAAATACCGCTATAAAGTAAAAACCCAAACCGGTCCGAGCATCAATACCTGTATATCGTAAAATATGGTACACCGCCCAGCCCTAGTATCACATTCTAAAATGAAGCAGTGTTGCACAGGAACACTCTTCTTCTTTCCAAACTAAACTCAGCAAAAAAATAAATGTCCCTTTTCTGTCCCTGTCTTTCAAAGATAATTTGTAAAAATCCAAATAACTTCACAGATCTTCATTGTAAAGGGTTTAAACACCGTTTCCCATGCTTGTTCAAAGAACCATAAACAACTAATGACTGTGCACCTGTGGAACGGTCGTTAAGATACTAACACCTTTCAGACAGTAGGCAATTAAGGTCACATTTATGAAAACTTTGGACACGAGAGAGGCCTTTCTACTGACTCTGAAAAACCCCAAAAGAAAGATGTCCAGGGTCCCTTCTCACCTGCGTGAATGTGCCTTAGGCATGCTATAAGGAGACATGAGGATTGCAGATGTGGCCAGGGCAATAAATTGCAATGTCCATACTGTGAGATGCCTAAGACAGCACTACAGGGAGACAGGATGGACAGCTGATCGTCCTCGCAGTGGCAGACCACATGTAACACCTGCACAGGATCGGTACATCAGAAAAATCACACCTGCGGGACAGGTACAGGATGGCAACAACTGCCCAAGTTACCAGGAATGCACAATCCCTCAATCAGTGCTCAGACTGTCCGCAATAGGCTGACAGGCTGGAATGAGGGCTTGTAGGCCTATTGTAAGGCAGGTCCTCACCAAACATCACCGGCAACAACGTCACCTATGGGCACAAACCCACCATTGCTGGACCAGATAGGACTGGCAAAAAGTGCTCTTCACTGACATTTACATTTAAGTCATTTAGCAGACGCTCTTATCCAGAGCGACTTACAAATTGGTGCATTACCTTATGACATCCAGTGGAACAGCCACTTTACAATAGTGCATCTAAATCTTTTAGGGGGAGGGGGGGTGAGAAGGATTACTTATCCTATCCTAGGTCGAGTCGCGGTTTTGTCTCACCAGGGGTGATGGTCGGATTTGCATTTATCGTCGAAGGAATGAGCGTTACGCCGAGGCTTGCACTCTAGAGCGGGATCGATTTGGAGGTGGGTTCGTCATGGTCTGGGGCAGTGTGACATAGCATCATCGGACTGAGCTTGTTTTCATTGCAGGCAATCTCAACGCTGTGCATTACAGGGAAGACGTCCTTCTCCTTCATGTGGTACCCTTCCTGCAGGCTCATCCTGACATGAGCCATACTGCTCGTTCTGTGCGTGATTTCCTGCAAGACAGGAATGTCAGTGTTCTGCCATGGCCAGCGAAGAGTCCGGATCTCAATCCCATTGAGCATGTCTGGGACCTGCTGGATCAGAGGGTGAGGGCTAGGGCCATTCCACCCAGAAATGTCCGGGAACTTGCAGGTGCCTTATTGAGAAATGTATTGAAAATAAACAAATATTACATTAAGTATTTCAGACCCTTAGTACTTTCTCCCCACTGTATACACACACACACACACACACACGTAACAAATCCAATGGATGATGCTGCCTCAAATTACCCCAGTGCTCTGCTTTGTGCATTGACTTCAGTGCAAACCATCCAGAAATGTTTAACAATGAGTGGCCTCAAAAGTCCCATACTGGTATACTGTCGACACTTGGGGTGCCCAACTAACTTTGCCCTGGGGGCTGCATTTGGTCTTCAATGAGGTCCGGAAGGCCGCACTGCAAATTGGTTATATTTCCTAGCGGTCAAAATTAGCAAAAAAATAGTGCTCTATTCATCGTTTTTGGAATTTCCGATGCTCACTAACGGTTTAGCTTTAATTTAGATGAGTATTAGCGAGCAGGACACAGTCAAGAAACTAAAGTCATTTTAAAAGTATCTCGAGTTTGTCCCCTTCCCCCAAACTACCAGCGGGCCGGCTTGGACCCTCTCTCGGGCTGGATCCAGCACTTATGAAATGTCTACTTGTCTTTAATACACCGCCCATGTCATTTCCACACACTAGAGGGTGACCTGCCCAGCTCCCAGCCGCCTGCCCGGGATCCTGACCTGCTGTTAAATAGTAGGAAGGGCTTGGTCCCAAGAAAAATATCCCGCTGTGTGCGAGGGGAAGAAAGGGCCAGAGAGCTGGGGGCAGATAAGATCAGGGCCGGGGGCCAGTGGCACAGGGCAGAGGCACGTTGCAAAGGGACGGCCCAACACCCAACCCACTGCTCCAGCCCCGACAGTCAGCCAGGGTCGGCCCCTCTGCTGGGCCCCCCTTCTTTGCTCCCTCTCTCCCCATCTTTTCCCTTGCGTCGCTCCATTGTTTATACGATGGCATGTTCTGCCAAAAGTCTTTTAAAGTGCTGCCGACCGGCCTCCCTCAGGCGTCTTTTTTTCTTCACCTTTGGGCCTTGAGAAAAGACAGTCCCTTGAGAGCACAGGCAAAGTGTCTGCTCAGAGGCCTTGTTGGGGTAGGAATAGTCTCTAGTCTGTACCATAGAGTGATCTACACTGTGTATGCAGAAGCAGGAGGCACCTGCTGTGTGCAATGCCTCAACGGGGCTCAACCTATATGTTGCTGCACAACTACGGAATCTATTTGATGTGTTTTTAGTAGACACACCTAATAAAAGTTGAGGCTTTCATGATTATAATAACCACTGGCAGCAAAAAGCTTGTCGGTTTCCAATGTTAACAGGCAAGCTTAATCCTGTAAGAGCAACAGAATTGGAGCCTTTTGTCCTTATGAGTGCTGTGGTGCGCACAGCCCCTGCTGCAGATATACATGAACTTATCGGGATTCTCTCCAGCATGATACGACACCAGCCCAGCGATGGTAAAACCCACCCTGTTTATGTTGGGGGTGTGTGTTTAAACGTGCATCTCCCTTGCTGCAGCTAATCACAGACATGCACGGGCTAGCCGGTTTCCCCCCTTAGCCCCCTCAGCAATTAGCCCAGATAAATAATCTGGCATTCCAGTACCACACTACCGGCACATGTACAAGGAGAGGATGGACCTCCCTCTGGGTCAACCAGGCTTGCGATTGTAAAAAAATAATTTAATAGCATTTTATTTATATTTTCATTGCTACCCAGTGCACCTGGCACAATGCTTTTTTAAATGTGGGGAATTTCAACCTTCTGCCGCCATACTCTGGTGGGCATCATGAAGTCTAACGCGGTCATCCATCCGGAAGCCTTCTGTCGTGACTTCCTGGTCCCTTGCTTTGGGCATCGCTTTGGGCATCATGTCAGGATATGTGATAAAACATTCCATGGGTTATTCGGTTGGATTTCAGTCTAGGGCTGATGTGTTGCTGGTGTTGGACGCTTTGATTGAAAGAAGACTATGTAAGGGAATGCAGTCACTTCATGACCAAAACACTGGGGAAGTTTTAGAGTGGAGCAATCAGGCCCATGGGAGGTAAGCTAATTGTTTTGAAACAGACTGTTGCTGCAGACACTACACATATAGTTGATTGAATAGATGTTTATTTAGCCAGCTGCACGTTCTGTAGCGTCTCTTGGTGCATCTATGATTCTCCTTTTATCGTTGGCTGTACTGGTTTATTCCAACTGCCCGTTGACCCTGACATTCCCCTTCCACACCGTCCTCTCTGGTACAGAGGCCTAGGTCAGGTTCAACTCATACAGGTGGCGGGAGCCTTCAAGATCATTGCAGAACACACGCACAGAGACTCCTGAGTCATCAGATGGGTGTTACTCAATGTCCCCCATGCCTCTTCTCTCTCCTTCTCAGCTGTCCTACAGGGCAGACCAGCTGTTTGGAAAGGAGCTTGTCATTGTCTGTGGGAGTGTTCATACTGGGTGTCACAGCTTCGCAACTCAGGTGCTCTCAGGTCAACCGACTGTCTATGCCTGTAGGACCCCGCATAGGCAAGCCCAGTCATATGCAAGCCCACGGTCATACAGTAGGGATACATAGACTGTCGGAGCTAGAAACACAAGCATTTGTCTTCACCTGCAACAACATCTGCTAAACACATGCATGTGACCAATAAAATTTGATTTGATTTTACTTAATTTCGGCAAACTCGAGTAGGACAGTGTTTGCTTGTGATGGGGGGGGGGAAATCGATAGTTGCGTATCCCAATGTTATTTTGAACGATATTATATAGATACTTTGACTGCATGTAGGGTTGCACATTTTGGGGAATATTCAGAGATGGACACTTTCCGTGGGATTTAACAGGAATATATGTACATTAATATTAATACCATTTAAAATGTTTTCTTTTGCATTGGACATATTTACCAGAGACAGAAACATAAAGGTAAAAGGTTTATCATAAGTAGACATAATTGGAAATTATTAAAACCTTCCAATAGAAATAAAAATATATATTTTGTTACGAATTGAACTTTAATTAAACGAGTTGACTATTCACATGGGATGATTTCACTGAACAACAAAAGGGAATATTGAATGATCACCAATGATCCATTGCATCTCCCAAAAACATTTTTAACATACATCTGTAAATTTATAGTCTAGAAACTAAAGATTTGGTTGTCTTCCTCTCAGGCTTCCATGTCTTCTCCCTGGACCTCCTCAATGTCCACCTCTTGAACATCAGACTCTGAGGTCTCATCTTCACTGTCACTTTCCATCCATGTTGACGATGGCTCGTTGTCAGGCTCAAAAAGCCTCAAATTTGCCCAGATGGCCACCAATTTTTCAACCCTTGTATTGGTCAGCCTGTTGCGTGCGTGTGTGTGTGTGTCAACAGGGGAAAGAGCCTCAGATCCACAAAGTCCCTTCCACCAGGTGGCTGATGAGATATGTTGGCATGACTGCCATATTGCATCTCCATCCCAAAGCCCTTGCTTGGAAGTGTACTTCACCAGACTGCCAAGAACCTTGCCCTCACGGTAGTGATGACACCATAGGTCTTGTTGATCTCTGCGCCAGACAGGATGTGCTTGCCAGCATACTTGGGGTCCAACATGTACGTAGCGGCGTGTATGGGCTTCAGGCAGAAGTCTTTGCGCTTTTTGATGTATTTCAAAACTGCAGTTTCTTGTGCTTGGAGCAACAGTTAAGTGGGCAGGGCAGTACGGATTTCTTCTCCTACATCTGCAAGCAGAGTCTGAACATCAGGATGGCATTGTCTCCCTCAATCTGTGCAATGGCTACTGCTATAGGTTTCAGGAGTTTCAGGCTGCTTACCACTCTCTCCCAAAATTATTCATCCAAGAGGATCCTATTGATGGGGCTGTTCATGTCGGCAGACTGTGATATAGCCATTTCTTGGAGAGACTCCTTCCCCTCCAGGAGACTGTCAAACATGATGGTAACACCACCCCAACGGGTGTCGCTGGGCAGCTTCAATGTGGTGCTCTTATTCTTCTCACTTTGATTGGTGAGGTATATTGCTGCTATAACTTGATGAAGCTTCAAATACCAAACCATTTCCTTGGCTCTCTTGTAGTGTATCCATTGTTTTCAGTGCCATGTCGTCCTTGAGGAGCAGATTCAATGCATGAGCAGCACAGCCAATGGGTGTGATGTGAGGGTAGAACTCCTCCACTTTAGACACTTTATTTTCACAGCATTGTCCGTCACCTGTGCAAATACCTTCTGTGGTTCAAGGTCATTGATGACTGCCTTCAGCTTATCTGCAATGTAGAGACCGGTGTGTCTGTTGTCCCTTGTGTCTGTGCTATTGTAGAATGCTGGTTGAGGGGTGGAGATGATGTAGTTAATTATTCCTTGCCCACGAACATTCGACCACCCATCGGAGATGATTGCAATACAGTCTGCCATCTCTGATTTGCTTGACCTTCACTTGAACTCTGTATCCATCAAATGATTAGATAAAGCATGTCTGGTTGGAGGGGTGTATGCTGGGTGAAGACAATTCAGAAATCTCTTCCAATACACCTTGCCTGTGAGCATCAGAGGTGAACCAGTTGCAATACACAGCTTTTGTCAGAGGTTGCTTGTTGTGAGAGCTAAGGGAACTTCATGGACTTGGCCAGATGATTCTACATCTTTGTTGCATTCTTCACATGTGATTTTGCACAGTATTTGCAAAATGTACGCAGCTTTTCCTTCTACATTAGCTGCAGTGAAATGTCTCTACACATCAGATAGTGCCCGTGGCATTTTCCTGTAAAGATTAGAAAAAAATGTATTAAGAAAATGAATAAATACAATTCCATGTACAGATAAATAGTTAAGCAGTTAGATAAAACTCCTTTGTAAGATAAATGTTTTTAAATGAAACATGTATGGAAACAGGTGAATTAACACTCAGTTAGCAGGCTCAAGCAAGCTAAAACCCACATGGTAGCAAAAACAAGCCAGCAGAAATTGTTAAAAGATTAAAAATTATTTAAACACACTTTCCTGTAGGCTACTATTTAATAGTTAACAAAAAATTGTGTCACAGAAAATATATTCACCCCACCCAGTATTGTAATCAAAACTTACCAGAAAGCATGTAATCCTTGGCTCAGACAGTGTAGTAGTGTGGGCTCAATAGCATCTTACTAGTGTGCAAGATCTTGAGAATCAGCTGTGCATGTGATGGAAGAATGCACTGTGCATGCAGAGGGTTGCAATTCCATTGAATTGGGGATAGTTTCACAAAACAATATCCAGCAAGACCTAGAATTGCCTTGTGTATCCCACAAAAAAAGTTAACTGTTATAAGCTAACTTTTGATGAATTTAAGCAAAATTCCACAAATTCCCGTGGAAAATGTCCAGAAATTTACAGGGAAAGTTTCCAATCCTTTGCAACCCTAAAAGGGACTTCCGCACATCACGGACAAACCTGCACCACCGCCCATGTTTTAAAACAGGCTAACGGACACACAGTTCCACAGGCAGATTGTAGTCATACTTCATGTTGCCTTTTCTACGAGTGACTCAAACAAAGCTTGGTTTTCTAACAACGTTCTGAGTGAAATCAGTTCAATACTTTCAAATAGGGCTGGGCGACATGACGATATACACTGCTCAAAAAAAAGGGAACACTTAAACACAATGTAACTCCAAGTCAATCACACTTCTGTGAAATCAAACATGCTGTTTGCAAATGGAATAGACAACAGGTGGAAATTATAGGCAATTAGCAAGACACCCCCAATAAAGGAATGGTTCTGCAGGTGGTGACCACAGACCACTTCTCAGTTCCTATGCTTCCTGGTTGATGTTTTGGTCACTTTTGAATGCTGGCGGTGCTTTCACTCTAGTGGTAGCATGAGAGGAAGTCTACAACCCACACAAGTGGCTCAGGCAGTGCACCTCATCCAGGATGGCACATCAATGCGAGCTGTGGCAAGAAGGTTTGCTGTGTCTGTCAGCGTAGTGTCCAGAGCAGGGAGGCGCTACCAGGAGACAGGCCAGTAAATCAGGAGACGTGGAGGAGGCTGTAGGAGGGCAACAACCCCGCAGCAGGTCCGCTACATCCGCCTTTGTGCAAGGAGGAGCACTGCCAGAGCCCTGCAAAATGACCCCCAGCAGTCCACAAATGCGCATGTGTCTGCTCAAACCGGTCAGAAACAGACTCCATGAGGGTGGTATGAGGGCCCGACGTCCACAGGTGGGGGTTGTGCTTACAGCCCAACACTGTGCAGGACGTTTGGCATTTGCCAGAGAACATCAAGATTGGCAAATTCGCCACTGGCGCCCTGTGCTCTTCACAGATGAAAGCAGGTTCACATTGAGCACATGTGACAGTCGTGACAGACTCTGGAGACGCCGTGGAGAACGTTCTTTGGGGGGGCCGCACAGCCCTCCATGTGCTCGCCAGAGGTAGCCTGACTGCCATTAGGTACCGAGATGAGATCCTCAGACCCCTTGTGAAACCATATGCTGGTGCGGTTGGCCCTGGCTTCCTCGTAATGCAAGACAATGCTAGACCTCATGTGGCTGGAGTGTGACAGCAGTTCCTGCAAGAGGAAGGCATTGATGCTATGGACCGGCTCGCCCGTTCCCCAGACCTGAATCCAATTGAGCACATCTGGGACGTCATGGCTCGCTCCATCCACCAACGCCACGTTGCACCAGACTGTCCAGGAGTTGGCAGATGCTTTAGTCCAGGTCTGGGAGGAGATTCCCCAGGAGACCATCCGCCACCTCATCAGGAGCATGCCCAGGCGTTGTAGGGAGGTCATACAGGCACGTGGAGGCCACACACACACACACACACACACTACTGAGCCTCATTTTGACGTCTTTTAAGGACATTACATCAAAGGTGGATCGGCCTGTAGTGTGACTCCAAATCCAGACCTCCATGGGTTGATAAATTTGATTTCCATTGATAATTTGTGTGATTTTGTTGTCAGCACATTAAACTATGTAAAGAAAAAAGTATTTAATAAGAATGTCATTCATTCAGATCTAGGATGTGTTATTTTAGTGTTCCCTTTATTTTTTTGAGCAGTGTATATCGTGTGAGATATAAAAACGTCTATTGTTTCATATTATGCTCATCGTTTATTGTTGTGTTGTAAATCACACTTTACGGCAATATTTTGTCAATAGGACGATGCTTTGCGCTCTTACACAAGTGCCGTGTGGAAGGAAATTTGCAACACAAAAAAAACATGGAGTGAACATGACACAGAGCTCGTACCTAAAAGAGGGGCTACTTCGGTCGCATGGACATGATTTGGGTATGAAAAGTCTGACACGGACCAGAAATCCGTCCTCTGCAAAATATGCCGCAAAACGGTCCCGACAACAGGCTCAAACAACTACGCAAAAATCATGTGAAACGGTACGGAGAGTCTACGGATGAGACGCAAAAAGGTAGAGCTGAGAGCTCAAAACAAAACGCCCGTCTCAGACGTTGCAAAAGGGTTTTTGCCTGTGGCACAACATATGGCACGAAGATGGAAGGAGATAACAGCTGCCGTTACAACTTACATCTGCAAAAACATGGCCCCAAATGTACACGGTTGAGAAACGGGAGTTTCCTGAGTTGGTGCTAACACTAGATCCAAGATACCAAATGCAAATTGATATGTAACAAAACAACATGCAAAACAGGCAAGTCCCCAAACATATTTTTTAGGCCTATATTTATTTTGAAGTGTTTTCTATTTACCTTTTTAGATTAATACATCAATATATTTTGTTACATGCTTAATTGAAAATTTGCACAAAGGTTCTAAATAAAAGGAGAAATAATCAAAGGACTCTGTTCAGTCTTTACCCAGCAGGTTTGTTTTGTATTATTTAACACTTTTGTCCTAAATGTCACGAGTTTGTTCTCAGGATGAAAACAGTACACGCCAATCTATGGTTGAGCACTCTGTCATCGAGGAGGCTTTTCTTAGTCAGCAGCAACAATTCAGCCACCCACACCGGCTGCATACATTTCAAAACAACCTGAATGAAAGGCTTGACTTCAGGGTAACCAAGTCTTCAAAAACCAGTAACTCAGCAATTTGGATGGCTCAGAAGAGACAGACGCCAGTCCTTCTCTTGTTTTCCCTCTCCTGTTCTTGGACACGGAGAGAATAGCTAACAATAAGCCCTGACCCAATGACGGAGGTCATAATTCATGGAAGCATTTGGAGGGAAAATGTTTTGTTGCAGTCATGCTCTCAGCTCAATACGCTTTCTTTATCACTTCCCCTCCTAATCACTGGGCTTTGTTCCCGGCCGTGCTAACATTCAGTGGCCTTGGTCACCTGCTCTCAGATCAGCTCTGGCCAGGACCCTGGACCCCCTGCCTCGACTCGCAGGTCAGCGCTGCCTTGGCTTTTGTTCTAGTGTGAACCCCCTCCTGTTAGAGCCTCTACTGAGCCAAGTACCAGACAAGGTACTGTGAAATCCATGGTTGCAATTCATGTGTCCCTCTCGCGACTGTACATTTTGTGGTATGAGATTAATTCAGAGCAATAATTTCTGTTAAACGGGTGCAATTAAAGTTGAATTGAACTGGATTGATTGTAGAGGTAAAGTAGAAACATGTTTTACAACCAATGCAAATGGCAGGAGTATTTAGATAAACTTATTTTTTTTTTTAAATGAAAACCTTGACTTTTTAACAGAAAATAAAGAGCACCGGCCTTTTGCAAATGTATATGCAATGCTGAACTCAATCCCAACCTGTCAAAACAACATGACTCACCTAGTCAAACTCACCTTAAGATTCAGTAGGAGTCCCTAACTCTAAGCCATAGCCAAAAGTAGTAGTCAGGTCTCACTCAATCTTATTAGTGTCAAGATGAGGGACTCACGTAATCCTAAGTGGAGACCGCTCAAACGCTATATCTCAGAACAGACAAGACCATGGAGCTAATGTTAGAGATGGCATTCATACACCAACCAGGACGGGGAAAAAAAATGTAAAATAAATTTCTTTAAATCAAGAGATGAGATCGGGGAGTGAGGTTAAACAAGGTCTAACCTAATGCAGCTGTTCTCAATATCAAATCGTTTCTGGGTAACAAGTACCTTACTCTGTTTCCAATTAAAATGGTCAAAAATAGCTTCTTAGCTAAGAGCAATTTCTCAAGCAAGAATTTCTGGGAGTGGTATGAGTAGAGATGAGAAAAATGAAAACTAGATGTTATTGGTAGAGGTTTGGAACTCTTTCTTATTAGACTATTAACTCATTTAATCGCCTGGTGTCACCAGGCAGGTCAAAACTCCATCCCACCAGGCAGAAATTTTAGGCAGTCCTCAAAACAGGGCAGTGTGGAAGTGTGGAAATATATAAAACACAGAAAAATCTACACCCTGGTTAGAGGTGTGTGTAGGCCAGGAGAGAGGAACTCAGAGGAGAAGACAAAAACAAAATGTAGACATCAAAACGGCCGTGGAGCCCTAAATCAGGCCACATGCTCCTGGATTAGCCGTGGCATGGCCCTACAGCCTGGGAAAAACTGCTGATAACACCCTCAGAGAGATTATGCAATATTTTTTTACATACAAATCAAGGCGAAAAATGATGCTCAAGCGCCTTGCATCAAGATTTTCTCTGCAGTTGGAGCATTCATGAGGAAACTAAGGTGAAGACAGTCTCCTCTTGGCCTCAAGTTAAGTCTTAACGTAAACTAAAGATGATACAGCCAGGCTAATCTCCTATTATCAAAGATTTAGCCTACCTCCAAGATGCTTCTGATCACAGAAAATAAAAATAGGATGGTAGAAGTAATTTTATTCCTCCCAAGCAGTTTAGTTATTTTTTCAAATAAACGTATTTCCTGTTCACTTTTATCCCAAGGTTCATTCAAGTTCCTTGATTTGGGGTAAGCCCTCATTTCCTTAAGGGCCTTAAGGGCCTAGTTGGCACACCAAGTGAAGGCCAGAAATGACTCAAGGAGTAAACACTCCGTGGAGAGAGAAGTCTCATGATGATTTGTAATTTCAAAGAGTGACTCATCCTTCCCAATTGAAGGGTGATTGTGACAATGAAATCATCATATCCCTGAAAGGGAATAGTGAATCAGTCAGTAGTAAAAACCCGCTATGGGTCAACAGAACCTACAGCATCATATTTAGTTTGGCAAGTCTTGGCATTGGCCGGTGAACCACTACAGGAAAGGTCAGACTCATATTTAGCCACACAAACAATGGGTTAATCATTGGTATGACAGCACCTCTGGATTGTTAGAGGAGAAATACCACTAACACTATCTGCCATAGTTAGGCTAGACTTTACCATATTTCTAAAATGACAAACTAGGAAACGGGCAAAAGCAGTGCGGGAGGAGCACCCTTCTTAAAGCTAACATTAAATCTGCGCTGCTCAGTCGTGTTGTCAACAACGGAGCAGGATACATTTTCAGAAACATAGAACATCTCTTTTCGATAAAACATGTTTTGAAATGTCAAATTAGTTTTTATTGGGAAGGCAGATAAAGACTATCAAAAGCATTCACTTTTGATTTTGAAAACAGAATCCTACTCATTACTCTGCATGTTTTTGTTTTGAGTAGAAATCACACTCAGCTAAGACAGGCCACCTGGCTCACACCCGGGAGAAAGCCTGGTTCCAAAAAAAGGTTATGCAATGTAGGCATACAGTATCAAATGATATTGATACTGTATGCCTACTAATACAAAGACCAAAAAAAAATTAAGGAACCGGAAAGAAAGTTGCGCATATTATATTTGTGCAAAGTTCCATATAGTTCTCCACTTCCTTCTTGGTCTTTCTATTCAACCTTCATTCATGGCTTTTACATGGATCATATCTACTAGAAAACCCCACAAATTTCTATACACTCATGGATAATGTTTATTCTCAAGCCCTGAAAAGCATTTCAGTGGACAAAAGAAAATATGCTATGTCACAAAACATGACAACTGAGTTACTTCCACAGAAGTAGAATGTGGTTTAGCCAACAGGAACAATAAGCTAGCCTACTTAACTAGAAACAACTGTTTGCTTTAATCGATTTTTCATTATCATTCAATTTGAATAAGAATCCAGATTCAACAATGAAAGAATGCCCCACAAAATGTGAACCAATTTTTAAAGAGAGTAATTTGACAGAAAAATGCAGATAATTTCCAAACCAAGCTGTAGCAGTCTTAAAAATCTAAATACAATTCAACCATCAAGCTTAAAATCATGGGAATAAATTATTTACCAATGATGTCTAACCTGCATCAAACCAGTGTGTAGTACAGAGTAACTATCGCTGTAACAAATTGAGAAAGCATAGCATACACTACAGAAGGGAACATTGATATGACTAACTGCCACTTTGACCCTCATCCAATCAAAAACAAAATACTATAATGAACATTGGGGTTCAGTGTAGAGGTCAACCGATTAATTAGGGCCGATTTAAAGTTTTCATAACTTCATTACACCTTTATTTAACTAGGCAAGTCTGTTAAGAACACATTCTTATTTTCAATGACGGCCTAGGAACGGTGGGTTAACTGCTTCGTTCAGGGGCAGAACGGCAGATTTTTACCTTGTCAGCTCGGGGGATCCATTCTTGCAACCTTACAGTTAACCAGACCAACGCTCTAACCACCTGATTACATTGCACTCCATGAGGAGCCTGCCTGTTATGTGAATGCAGTAAGCCAAGGTAAGTTGCTAAGTTGCTAGCAGGTGAATGCACCAATTTGTAAGTCGCTCTGGATAAGAGCGTCTGCTAAATGACTTAAATGTAAATGTAGAGTAGATAGTAGTAGATCAAGACATTCTCTTCAAATAAGGTCTGTGTTTCGTGCAGGCTTAAACCGCCTCAGCGTTTTGATACCCGTGTAAATTTCACTAGGATAAGGTAACGTTTGTCAACACATTTTCATAAATCCACTCTACAAAAAATATGATCTTCGCTTATATTTAGTCAATATTGATCAGAGTTACCTTGTCCTATGGAAATCTACACAGTTATAAAATTGGCAAGGTGGTGTAAGCCTACACGAAACAGACTTTATTTTAAGTGAATCTAAAAATATCCTATGGAATAAATGAATGAAGGAACCGCTTTTCAGATTTTGCTAGAAGGTGTCATGGGAATTATGACTCACACTTTGGTAGTCAATTCTTACCATGCCCATTATTAAAATAGGATTTCCTGCATATAGAAATTACAGTTTTTGTTTTCAACATTCATCACAGGTAACTTAAACTCTATTTTTATTCAAACAGTTGAGTATTTGTCTCCGAAGCAGACTCTTCAGTATCATTGACACCTCAGAGCTGTGTGTGTGTGTGTTTTACAGATGGCAGAGAAAAGCAGAGCACCAGTGTGGGACTATTACATGGAATTGGCACCAGGGAAAGCAAGGTGTCTTATTTGTGATAAAGATGTAAGCATGGGGTCAGCAACGGCTAAATCAAAAAATACCACCAACCTGTGGAATCACCTTAAGAACACCCATCCAAAAGCCCATAATATGTATTATATTAAGTTAAAATAACATTATTACAAACGTGTGTGTGTGTGTGTGTAAATATATATAAATACATTTCAATATATTTTTAATTATTTTTATTATTTTTTTTTTTTAAGCGGCATCGGCTTTTTTTGTCCTCCAATAAATCGGTATAGGCGTTGAAAAATCATAATTGGTAGACCTCTAGTTCCGTTTTTGGGTAGTGTCAACTGTCATTCAAAAAGCTGGCCATCAGTTGTGAAAGCTATAGCTAGCTGACTGACTTGACAGGTAGCTGAGCTGGCAAGTTCACAGCTGAGAGGGAAAACTGCCAGAAGACATCTAACAACCAATTTTACCTCCCCATTCTCCATCTGACAACTCTCGAGTTACATTCTTGAATGATTTCTAGTGCTCCCACTGAGTCAGTCAGGACATGGAAAAGAGAATAACGTTGGTCACACTTACTTATAATCATTATTTGAAATCACTTATTCACATCATGGCCCGTGTGATGTTGCTGACTGTGTATGACCCATCTTGTGGCAAATCCTAATCATTCTGCGATGGAATGCACATGTAGACCAGGCAGTGGACCAGACAGCGACGATACGGTGCATTTGGAAAGTATTCAGACTCCTTACATTTTGTCACGTTACAGCCTTATTCTAAAATGGATTAAATAGTTTATCCCCCTCAATCTACACACAATACCCCATAATGACAAAACAAAAACAGGTTTAGAAAGTTTTGCAAAAGTATTAAAAAAAAAATTAAAATGAAATTACATTTATATAAGTACACAGAACCGTTAATCAGTAACTTGTTGAAGCACCTAAGGAAGCAATGACAGCGTCATACGCAAAAAGAATCGAGGCTACAAACTTGGCACACCAGTATTTGGGGAGTGTATCCCATTCTTCTCTGCAGAACAAAAGGTTCTACAGCTGCACCATCGAGAGCATCCTGACGGGTTGCATCAGTGCCTGTTATGGCAACCTCCGACCGCAAGACAGTACAGAGGGTAGTGCGTACGACCCAGTACATCACTGGGGCAAAGCTTCCTGCCATCCAGGACCTCTATACCAGGGGGTGCCAGAGGAAGGAGTATTTCCAGACTATTTGCTTTACCCCCCTTTTACGCTACTGTTACTGATATTATCTATGCATAGTCACTTTAACTCCACCTACATCTACATATTACCGCAATTACCTTGACTTACCGGTTTCCCCAAACATCGACTCTGTACCGGTACCCCCTGTATATAGCCTCGCTAGTGTTATTTTACTGCTGCTCTAAGTATTTTACTTTTATTGCTTATATTTCTAACAACTGCATTGTTGGTTAAGGGCTTGTAAGTAGCATTTCACTGTAAGACCTGTTGAATTCGGCACGTGTGACAAATAAAATTTGATTTTGAGATCCTCAAGCTCTGTCAGGTTGGATGGGGAGCGTTGTTGCACAGCTATTTTCAGGTCTCTCCAGAGATGTTCGATCAGGTTCAAGTCTGGGCTCTGGTTGGGCCACTTCAGAGACTTGTCCCGAAGCCACTCCTGAATTGTCTTGGCTGTGTATTTAGTCGTTATCCTGTTGGAAGGTGAACCCTCGCCCTAGTCTGAGGCCCTGAGCGCTCTGGAGCAGGTTGTCATCAAGGCTCTCTGTACTTTGCTCCGTTCATCTTTCCCTCGATCCTGACCAGTCTCCCAGTCCCTGCCGCAGATAAACATCCCCACAGCATGATGCTGCCACCACGTTCCTGGTTTCTTCCAGATGTGACGCTTGGCATTCAGGCCAAAGAGTTCAAACTTGGTTTCATCAGATCAGAGAGTCTTGTTTCTCATTGTCTGAGAGTCCTTTAGGTGCCTTTTGGCAAACTCCAAGCTGGCGGTCATGTAGCTTTTACTGAGTGGCTTCGTCTGGCACTCTACAATAAAAGGCCTGATTGGTGGAGTGCTGCAGAGATGATTGTCCTTCCTCCTGGAAGGTTCTCCCATCTCCACAGAGGAACTCGGGTTCTTGGTCACCTCCCTGACCAAGGTCCTTCTCCCGATTGCTCAGTTTGGCCTGGCGGACACATTAAGGAAGAATCTTGGTGGTTCCAAACTTCTTCCATTTAAGAATGATGGAGGCCACGGTGTTCTTAGAGCCATTCAATGCTGCAGAAATGTTTTGGTACCCTTCCCCAGAACTGTTCCTCAACATAATTCTGTCGCGGAGCTCTACGGACAATTCTTTCAACCTCGTGGTTTGGTTTTCATTCTTGACATACACTGTCAACTGTCGGACCTTATATAGACTGGTGTGCCTTTCCAGATCATGTCCAATCAATTGAAATTACCACAGGTGGACTCCAATCAAGTTGTAGAAACATCAAGAATGATCAATGGAAACAGGATACACCCAAGCTCAATTTCAAGTCTCATGACAAAAGGCTCTAAATACTTATGTCAATGTAAAATTATTATTTTTTTTAACCTGTTTTTTCCTTATTATGGGATAGTGTGTAGATTGACAGGAAAAAGGGGTCTGAACACTTTCCGAATGCACTGTATATCCACACACACACACACTGCTCGTCCTAATATTTATACATTTCTTAATTCCATTATTTTACTTTCAGATGTGTGTATTGTTTGATATTACTGCACTTTTGCAGCTAGAAACACAAGTATTTCGCTACACCCGCAATAAAATCTGCCAAATAAACTCAGCAAAAAAAAGAAAACGGCCCTTTTTCAGGACCCTGTCTTTCAAAGACAATTCGTAAAAATCCATAGAACTTCACAGATCTTCATTGTAAAGGGTTTAAAACACTGTTTCCCATACTTGTTCAGTGAACCATAAACATGCACATGTGGAACAGTCGTTAAGACACTAACGCCTTACAGACGGTAGGCAATTAAGGTCACAGTTATGAAAGCTTAGGACACTAGAGGCCTTTCTGCTGACTCAAAGACACCAAAAGAAAGATGCCCAGTGTCCCTGCTCACCTGCGTGAACATGCCTTAGGCATGCTGCAAGTAGGCATGAGGACTGCAGATGTGGCCAGGGCAATAAATTGCAATGTTCGTACTATGAGACAACTAAGACAGCGCTACAGGGAGACAGGACGGACAGCTGATCGTCCTCACAGTGGCAGACGACGTGTAACACCTGTACAATATCGGTACATCCGAACATCACACCTGCGGGACAGGTACAGGATGGCAACAACTGCCCAAGTTACACCAGGAATGCACAATCCCTCCATCAGTGCTCAGACTGTCCGCAATAGGCTGAGAGGCTGGAATGAGGGCTTGTAGGCCTGTTGTAAGGCAGGTCCTCACCAGACATCACCGGCAACAACGTCGCCTATGGGCACAAACCCACCGTAGCTGGACCAGATAGGACTGGCAAAAAGTGCTCTTCACTGACGAGTTGCAGTTGTGTCTCACCGGGGGTGATGGTTGGATTCTCATTTATCGTCGAAGGAATGAGCGTTACACTGAGACATGTACTCTGAAGCGGGATCGGTTTGGAGGTGGAGGGTTCGTCATGGTCTGGCGCGGTGTTACAGCATCATCGGACTGAGCTTGTTGTCATTGCAGGCAATCTCAACGCTGTGCGTTACAGGGAAGACGTCCTTCTCCCTCATGTGGTACCCTTCCTGCAGGATCATCCTGACATGACCCTCCAACATGACAATGCCACCAGTCATACTGCTCGTTCTGTGCGTGATTTCCTGCAAGAGAGGAATGTTTGTGTTCTGCCATGGCCAGTGAAGAGCCCGGATCTCTTTGAGGACGTCTGGGACCTGTTGGATTGGAGGGTGAGGGCTAGGGCCATTCCCCCCAGAAATGTCCGGGAACTTGCAGGTGCCTTGGTGGAAGAGTGGGGTAACGTCTCACAGCAAGAACTGGCAAATCTGGTGCAGTCCATGAGGAGATGCACTGCAGTACTTAATGCAGCTGGTGGCCACACCAGATAATAACTTACTTTTGATTTTGACACCCCCCTTGTTCAGGGACAGATAATTCCATTTCTATTAGTCACGTCTGTGGAACTTGTCAGTTTATGTCTCAGTTGTTGAGTCTTATGTTCATATAAATATTTACACATGTTAAGTTTGCTGAAAATAAACGCAGTTGACAGAGGACATTTCTTTTTTTGCTGAGTTTGTGTATGCGACCAATAACGTTATTTATTTATTTATCCTGGGCACATTCTTAACCTCACTAGCGTACGTGAGACGGTAGCGTCCCACCTGGCCAACATCCAGTGAAATCGCAGAGCGCAAAATTCGAAAATACTAAATTCAAATATTTAACATTCTTTAAAATATGTGTTATACATCAAAATAAAGCTCAACTTCTTGTTAATCCAGCCGCCGTGTCAGATTTCAAAAAGGCTTTATTGCGAAAGCAATGATGTTCTTCTGTTGGCACTCCAAAATGTCCCAGTTACATTATAAATGGTCCTTTTGCTCGATAATGTCCTTCTTTATATCCATAAAAACTCAGTTTAGCTGGCGCACTTCAGTCAATAATCCACTCAGTTTCCCTCCATCAAAATGAATCCCAAACGTTACTAATAAACTTTTCCAAACAAGTCAAACAACGTTTATAATCAAACCTTAGGTATCCTAATACACAAATAAACAATCAAATTTAAGACGGAGAATAGTGTGTTCATTCCTGGAAGTAAATAAGAAAGAACACGCTTTCCTCAACGCGCTTGGAAATACTACAGCCAAAATGGGAGCCACCTAGAAAAACTACAATTTCAGGTAATTTTTCCAAAAACCAGCCTGAAACTCCTAAAGACTGTTGACATCTAGGGGAAGCCCTTGGAATTGCAATTTGGGAGGATTTGGGCTTATAAATTATAGTACTAGCCATTGAAAATAGCGATAAGCTGAATTTTGTCCTTGGGGTTTCGCCTGCCATATCAGTTCTGTTGTCCTCACAGACATAATTTTAACAGTTTTAGAAACTTTAGTGTGTTTTCTATCTAAACCAATTATATACATATCCTAGCTTCTGTGCCTGAGCAACAGGCAGTTTACTTTGGGCACGCTTTTCATCCGGATGTCAAAATACTGCCCCCTACCCAAGAGAGGTTAGCAGGTTGGCCTGTCAATCCATCCCTGTGGGTGGGATTGTCAGAGTGGAGCAGGGTATTTGAGACAGTCACAGAGTTGGTAGGGTTTCAGACTAGAGGTCGATCGACTATGATTTTTTAAACGCCGATACCGATTATTGGAGAATCAAAGAAAAGCAGATACCGATTAAATCGGACGATTTTATATATTTTTTTATTTGTAATAATGACAATTACAACAATACTGAATGAACACCTATTTTAACTTAATATAATACATCAATAAAATACATTTAGCCTCAAATAATGAAACATATCCAATTTGGATTAAATAATGCAAAAACAAAGTGTTGGAGAAGAAAGTAAAAGTGCAATATGTGCCATGTAAAAAAGATAACATTTAAGTTCCTTGCTCAGAACATGAGAACATATGAAAAAGCTGGTGGTTCCTTTCAACACGAGTCTTCAATATTCCCAGGTAAGAAGTTAGAAGTTGTAGTTATTATAGGAATTATAGGACTATTTATCTCTATACCATTTGGTATTTCATATACCTTTGACTATTGGATGTTCTTATAGGCACTATAGTATTGCCAGTTTAACAGTATAGCTTCCGTCCCTCTCCTTGCCCCTACTTGTGCTTGTACCAGGGACACATTGACAACAGCCACCCTCGAAGCATCATTACCCATCACTCCACAAAAGCTGCGGAGCAAGGGGAACAACTACTTCAAGGTCTCAGAGCGAGTGACGTCACCGATTGAAAAGCTATTAGCGCACAACCCGCTAACTAGCTAGCCATTTCACATCGGTTACACCAGCCTAATCTCAGGAGTTGATGAGCTGTTTATGACTTCAAGCCTAATGCTTGAAGCACAGCGAAGCGCTGCTGGCAAATGCAGAAAAGTTTAATGCTAGCTAGCAACTTACCTTGGCTTCTTGCGGCTCTCGCGAAACAGGTCATCCAGCCTGCCACGCAGTGTTCTCGTGGAGTGCAATGTAATCGGCCACAATCGGTGTCCGAAAATGCAGATTACCGATTGTTGTGAAAACTCTTAAATCGGCCCTAATTAAATCTTCCATTCCGATTAAATCGGTCGACCTCTATTTCAGACATATCAATCGATCACTATCGGTGGGAATTTCAGGGAAGGGATGTTTGAGAGTCCCAGGGTTGTTAGGGTTTCAGACATGTTATTTAATTATTGGGGGTGGGATTTTCGGGGGAAGGGAATAGGTTAGTAATCTAGTCATTTAAACACTTTTTCCCCAATAGGTTTGGGTGGTAACGAGACTGTCATACTGGGATATTTGGTAATACTGGCACTGAACACAAGGGGCGCTGCTATAAAACCCCACTAATATTCTGAAATCCTAAGGTTAGCAATGCTAACAAGTATAATGAAAAAAAAAAACATGAAACAATTTCAAAGATTTTACTGAGTTACAGTTCCTATGAGAAAAATCAGTCAATTGAAATGAATTCATTTGGCCCTAATCTACATATTTCACATGATTGGGAATACAGATCTGATCAAAATGGGCCTCAGGATCACGTCACAGTATTTTTGTGCATTCAAATTGCCACCGATAAAATGCTATTTTGTTCGTGGTCCAAAGCTCATGCCTGCCCATACCATAACCTCACAGCCACCATGGGGCACTCTGTCCACAATATTGACATCAGCAAACCTCTCGCCCACAAAACACCATAAACATGGTCTGCGGTTGTGGGGGCAAGTTGGATGTACTGACAAATGTCTTCAAAAACAACATTTCAGGCAGCTTATGGTCGAGAAATAAACATTGAATTCTCTGGCAACAGCTCTGTTGGACATTCCATGAGTCAGCATGCCAATTTCACGCTCCCTCAAAACTTGAAACACCTGTGGCATTGTGTTGTGTGACAAAACTGCACATTTTAGAGTGGCCTTTTAGGTGCACCTTTGTAATGATCATGCTGTTTAATCAGCTCCTTGATAATCCACCTACCTGACAGGTGTGGCAAAGGAGTAATGCTTATTAACAGGTATGGAAACATATTTAGTCACCAAATTTGAGAGAAATAAGCATTGTTCGTATGGAACATTTCTGCAATCTTTTATTTCAGCTCATGAGACCAACCATTTACATGTTGCGTATATATTTTTGTTCAGTGTACATGTAAAATTCCATAGAGAATGCTAACTAAATGCTGATGAGTGCATTGCGAACATTTTGTAGAGCTTCGGATCTAAACTATACAAGTATATGTAAATAAGAATGTTCTTAACTGTTTTGCCCAAATATAAATTTAAAAAATTAGAATAAGTTACTCAAATTCTACTCACAGTTTGCTGCACGCGCAAAACAAATAATAGGCAGCAAGGCTCTTGATCTATGAGGGGATTCTATGCTGTTGTAACGGATGTGAAATGGCTAAATAGCGTTTCAATCGGTGACGTCACTTGCTCCGAGACCTTGAAGTAGTGGTTCCCCTTCGTCTGCAAGGGCCACGGCTTTTGTGGAGCGATGGGTAACGATGCTTCGTGGGTGACTGTTGTTGATGTGTGCAGAGGGTCCCTGGTTTGCGCCCGGGTATGGGCGAGGGGACAGTCTAAAGTTATACTGTTACACTGTTACCAAGCAAATAATTGATTTAGGACATAGCTAACCACTTAACTAGATAGCTAACTAGCTACTAAATTAGCACACCAAAACACACAACTGCAGAGAATTTAGCACATTTTAGACAGTTAACTTAATAGTTATAAGATATCTAGCTGGCAAAAATGTAGCTGTGAATTCCTTACTGTAATTAGATCACCTGGAGCATGCTGCACAACAGTGAGTTACTCACAAGGCTCCGGACAAACACCACGTGACATGTGACTGGGGACTACCGTAAGCTTCATAATATTGTGACAAGTGAAATTTAGAACGTAATGTTCTTTATCTCCTAACGTATTGTGCAAGTTGACTGCAGGTATTTACTTAACGTGCATATCAGTATTCAAATGTATAAAATAAATAGTAAATAGTTTCATGGTATTGAAAAACCATCCTGTGGCTTTTTCCAAATATCTCAGTATACAGTATATACGGTTTACCAAAGCCTATTTTCCAATATAATTTGTGGCTAAACCTAAGAAAAATAGTTGTGTTCCGTTCATAAATATGGATTCCCCCTGTTAAGAAACTGTTGAAACGTTTACACTCAAATTTTCTGGGGGGACACACTCCCTCCCAAGCTTTTGCACCCCCACTTTCAGACAAAGTTAGGCACCCATGCACTACCTACCTTGATAGTAACATAAGCAAATGCTTGTGTTATTTAATGTTAGTCATCTTAGTGACTTTAGACAGACAACGCAGTGATGAACTGCAATAGCAGCTAAAACATTATCTCGCTAGCTAACCAAGTAACCTTAACTAGCTAATGTTCTCAGATAATAGGGAGAGGGGGGACCAATATGACAGAGCAAGAAAGCTAGCTCGCTCATAGAAATTAAATGAGCTGGATAAATAGCTAGCTTAAGACGCTCGTTCAAGTTTAGCTGTCAATGTGAAACACAGGAGAGACAGCAAACGGACTGGAGGAATCCCCATTTCGTGATACACAAGAACTGGCTACACTACTATGGTATGGCTGAGCATGACTGAACTGTGGCTAGCTGCTAACGTTAGCTTTCTTAGGCTGCGTTTAGACAGGCAGCCCAATTCAGATTTGGTTTTTTCTCTAATTTCTCTTTAGACTAAAAATATCTGTTCTGAAAAAGAGCTGATGTGAATGTGATTGGTCAAAAGAACAATCAGTGGAAAAAATATCAGTAGTGACTGCCTGCCTGTTTAAACGCAGCTTTTTAGCTCGCTAGCAAGCAAGCAATCTCCAACACATGGGGTGATGTGGAGAGCTGAAATTAAATAAAGACACTTACCAGAACCACCTGGACTCTTTGACGATCACCTGAGAGTCATAGTAAGACGAGAGCAGCTGTTTTCAAAAAGAAAAACGTTGTTGCAGAGAAGTATAGCTAGCTAGCTGGCTATATATATTTTATATCGAATGTAGTCGCCTCACAATTAAATGTTGACAGCTCAGTGAAAGAACGAATGAGGCGTCGGATTAACTGCCTGAAACTTCCTCACTTACCAACAGGAAGTGAAGGCGTGAGGCACAGGATATGAGATCACGAAAGAACATACGCGGTTATAAACTCCGTGGTCAAATAGCGCACATATTTCTGCCTTATATTATCATCACAATATCTTCATTCACCTCGCTGGGGTCACATGTGTTGTATTTAAACATTACAATCTACATGTCATACATACTTGTACACCGGCATGCATACCCACAGCATGGAAGGGTGTTTTCCATTCATGATTCCATCTGGCTAGGTGTGTTCTTCTTGCATGAAATATTATTGTATAAAAAACATGGATTCATTCAAGACCAGACAATATAGATGAATTGCTTTAACACGGCAATTTCTTGTATTTTACTCTGGATGGCAGAACATTATGAGATCTATTGAAACTACCGAGAACAGTCTGTCATAGCATATTAGACCGGCTTTAATACATCCCACGTCTCTCTTCCCTCAGAGCGAGCGACCAATGACGTACTCACCAATCCTAAAGAAAAACAAGAAAGCCCATTCAGGACTGGTGCCTCAGATGTTCTAATCCTTACTCCCAGTCAGTTGTGCAAACAGAATTTCAACTATTTATATGGAAGGACAGTTTGTTTTATTTTTCCCCTGTCTCGGAAGGGAAAATAATCAACCTCAGGCCCTGGCACCTCACAGCCCAGAGGTTGGGCAATGCCAGCTCAGCATTCAGACTATATCAGAACACAAGGCACTGGCAGTGACTGGGCTTCAGGGCCTGCATGTACTCTGTATGTGTGCTATGCTGTCTCTATTTTCAGCATGTCAAAGGAGCTTGAGACAAATATGGTAATAAGCCTTTATAGATGTGCAATATAAAAGAAAATGTAATGAGGACAATGAAGTCAAGAGGTTTTAAATTAATGGCAAATTTCTACTGTTTATCAGCAATTGCTTGGCTAGCCCTCGTTCTTATCACAGACCAATGTCTTCAGCAGACATTTCACCAAAGGAAATGTAATGGGGTGGAGAAGAATGTGCTTCACAACTTTGCTCTAATCTATGTATTGTCCTATTATCAGAACCCAGGGAAGTCACTTGAATGCCCATCAGTTAAAACAAGTCTGTGACTCTGGCACTGTACTACCCAGCCCGCAGTTCGAGAAACGGGCCAGACAGGCAGGGGAGTGGGAGCTACTGGGAAGGACGGAGGAGCCCATTCCGTCTAGTCTGGCCCTTATCAGGTTTGCTGGGCCTTTTCCAGTTCAGCCCTGATAACCCGACCTTACTAGTAAAATACAGGAAGTGAACCCTTGACCTTGCGAGGCGGCCAGGGAGTGACACTGTTTTATAAAGGGAGGTCTACGGTGACACATCCCTAATGGGTCTTGTTAGTTAGTGCAGCCCATGCAAAAGCCAGGCTGATAAGTAGTTTGGGTGTCATCCGTATAATGAGCGGTGCAAACCCATAACAGGCAAGCTGTCTGCAAGGCCAACTGAGCATCTGAGGAGCCATAACGGCATTTGTATTCGACACACTGAGAAAGAGAATAACAAGACAGATACACAGCCATATAATGTGTATATGAGCCATTTAACCCAATCATTCAATATTTAATGAAACAACAAACTGCTGGATCAATGTCCAAATTGTTATGTAAACTCCACAGGACACTTATGATGGCAAACCAGTAACATATATGACACCCAATGAAAGCAGGAGACATGACAATAAAAACACAAAGTTTGATGACAGATACATTATTTGCACTTTTATTACCTTATATAGTCACAATACAAAACACAGATCTGACACAATGTGATATAATGAGGAACTATTACCAGGTCATTCACCAGTGTTTGAAATGATCATGCCACTCCAGTCACCACTCTGCTTGATATGCTCTTTATAGTCTGTCCAATGATGCCACAGATTCAGACAGTGGGTTTTGGGCTTCGGTTCTTTGGTCATTCTTGCAGGGGAAACTGCTACACTTTCTCATGCTCTTTTGGCATTTTTTCCACTGTGCATTTGCTTTTTCAAAATCCCACCGTTGTTTTGTTATAAGGCAGAGATACTGTTTATCTATTATGCATATTCACTATGAATAACGTGTTGTTTATGTCTACATCTTAATCACATGATTGTGTTCTTGTTCTCTATGGAAATATTCTACACTGCAATAAAACACAACAATGTTCATTCTTTCACTCCAACCTGCAAACTGTGATACTCAATGATGTCACATGTTCAACCAATCAACTCTTCAGTCATTGGAGAGCAGTGTACAAAATGTTGAGCCAAGCCCCTGACCAGCAAGCATCACACAGGAGACTGTAAACAGCTCCCAAAATATCAGAGCCAAGTGACGAATCCCCTATAGACTAGGCAACCATTTTGCTTGCTTCCGAGGCAGACTGGCCCTGCCTCAGTCTTTAATCAAAGACCTTTAACAGCAGAACAATCGGGCCACAATGCATATCTTGAACAATTCAACCCCTCCGCCTCACCCCTACCCCGCTAGAAAGAGCACTCAGCAGAAATGAGCTAGAAACACAATACAAAGCAAATTCCAAACAGCTTTCTTGTGGCTGGGGTTGTTTTTAGAGTATGAAGAAACAGAGCCAGTCCTGTGGTGAGATTATGCAGCTGGCAAATTGCAAAAGGCCTTATTTCCTCATGGGATTTCAATGCAAAAGCAATTAGTGAAATGCAAAACAACATAAATTATTTCAGTTAACTTCATGATTTATGCAAATTATTTTAATATCATTCAGTTGTAAAACAAAATACTTTAAATCCTTAGCCCATTTGTTCTCCAAATAAGATCAAACAACTTTACAGCTCTATGGCCTAAGTCTAGAGTTTAGTTTTATAAAATATAAAGGTACACTACCGTTCCAAAGTTCGGGGTCACTTACAGTTGAAGTCGGAAGTTTACATACACTTAGGTTTGACTCATTAAAACTCGTTTTTCAACCTCTCCACACATTTCTTGTTAACAAACTACAGTTTGGCAAGTCAGTTAAGACATCTACTTTGTGCACGACTGTCACGTCCTGGCCATAGAGAGGCTTTTATTCTCTATTTTGGTTAGGCCAGTGTGTGACTAGGGTGGGCATTCTAGTTTCTTTATTTCTATGTTTTCTATTTCTTAGTTTTTTGCCGAGTGTGATTCCCAATCAGAGGCAGCTGTTTATCGTTGTCTCTGATTGTGGATCACATATAATCTGTCACTCTCCTTTTGGTGTTTGTTGGGATCTTGTTTTTTGTTAGCTCTGTGAAGCCTGCAGTTCGTTATTCTTTTTGTTGTTGTTTGGTGTTCTGAGTAATTAAAGAATCATGAACACTTACAATGCTGCACCTTGGTCTCCTTCCGACGACAAACATTACCGAAAATCCCACCACAAACGGACCAAGCAGTGTGGTCAGGAGGACTGGACATGGGAGGACATCCTGGACGTGGGAGGTGATCCTGGCCGTAAGGGATCCTCTCCCATGGGAACAGGTGGAAGCAGCGAGGGAGTACTGTCACGCCCTGGCCATAGAGGCTTTTATTCTCTATTTTGGTTAGGCCAGGGTGTGACTAGGTTGGGCATTCTAGTTTCTTGATTTCTATGTTTTCTATTTCTTTGTTTTTTGCCTAGTGTGGTTCCCAATCAGAGGCAGATTATTTCACTTATATTCACTGTATTACAATTCCAGTGGGTCAGAAGTTTACATACACTAAGTTGACTGTGCCTTTATACAGCTAGGAAAATTACAGAAAATTATGTCATGGCTTTGGAAGCTTTTGATAGACTAATTGACATAATTTGAGTCAATTGGAGGTGTACCTGTGGATGTATTTCAAGGCCAACCTTCAAACTCTGTGCCTCTTTGCTTGATATCATGGGAAAATCAAAGGAAAACAGCCAAGACCTCAGAAAAGAAATGGTAGACCTCCAAAAGTATGGTTCATCCTTGGGAGCATTTTCCAAAGGCCTGAAGGTACCACGTTCATCTGTACAAACAATAGCACGCAAGTATAAACACCATGGGACCATGCATCCGTCATACCACTCAGGAAGGACACGCGCTTTGTCTCCTAGACATGAACGTACTTTGGCACGAAAAGTGGAAATCAATCCCAGAACAACAGTAAAGGACCTTGTGAAGATGCTGGAGGAAACAGGTACAAAAGTATCTATATCCACAGTAAAACAAGTCCTATATCGACATAACCTGAAAGGCCGCTCAGCAAGGAAGAAGCCAATGCTACAAAACCACCATAAAAAGCCAGACTACGGTTTGCAACTGCACATGGGGACAAAGATCGTACTTTTTGTCTGATGAAACCAAAATAGAACTGTTTGGCCAAAATGACCATCGTTATGTTTGGAGAAAAAGGGGAAGCTTGCAAGCCGAAGAACACCCTCCCAACCGTGAAGCATCGTGTTGTGGGGGTGCTTTGGTGCAGGAGGGACTGGTGCACTTCACAAAATAGATAACATCATGAGGAGAAAATTACGTGGCTATATAGAAGCAACATCTCAAGACATCAGTCAGGAAGTTAAAGCTTGGTTGCAAATGGGTCTTCCAAATGGACAATGACCCCAAGCATACTTCCAAAGTTGTGGCAAAATGGCTTAAGGGCAACAAAGCCCTGACCTCAATCATATAGAACATTTGTGGGCAGAACTGAAAAAGTGTGTGCGAGCAAGGAGGCCTACAACCTGGATCAGTTACACAAGCTCTGTCAGGAGGAATGAGCCAAAATTCACCAAACTTATTGTGGGAAGCTTGTGGAAGGCTACCCAAAACTTTTGACCCAAGTTAAACAATTTAAAGGCAATGCTACCAAATACTAATTGAGTGTATGTACATTTCTAACCTACTGGGAATGTGATGAAAGAAATAAAAGCTGAAATATTTAATTCACTCTACTATTATTCTGACATTACTCATTATTAAAATGAAGTGGTGATCCTAACTGACCTAAGACAGGGAATTTTTAATTGTGTTAAATGACAGGAATTGTGAAAAACTGAGTTTAAATGTATTTGGCTAAGTTGTATGTAAACTTCCGACATCTGTAAATGAAACTGTACATTTTCTTGTTTTTGAAATAAAATAACATGAAATTGATCAGAAATATGTCCTCCTGACAGAGATTATTTTTTACCCCCCTTTTCATGGTATCCAATTGTTAGTAGTTACTATCTTGTCTCATCGCTATAACTCCCATATGGCCTCGTCAAAAGCCATGCGTCCTCCAAAACACAACCCAACCAAGTAGCACTGCTTCTTAACACAGCGTGCATCCAACCCGGAAGCCAGCCGGATATCCACACAACTACCCCAGTTGTGTGTTGCCCCACAGACCTACAGGTTGGAGCCGGCTGCGACAGAGCCTGGGCGCGAACCCAGGGTCTCTGGTGGCACAGCTAGCACTGCGATGCAGTGCCCTAGACCACTGCGCCACCCAGGAGGCCCTACCAGTGTAGACAATGTTAATGTTGTAAATGACTATTGGAGCTGGAAACGGCAGATTTTTTATGGAATATCTACATAGGCGAACAGATGCCCATTATCAGGAAACATCACTCCTGTGTTCCAATGGCACATTGTGTTAGCTAATCTAGATTCATCATTTTAAAAGGCTAATTGATCATTAGAAAACCCTTTTGCAATTATGTTAGCACAGCTGAAAACTGTTGTTTTGATTAAAGAAGCAATAAAACTGGCCTTATTTAGACTAGTTGAGTATCTGGAGCATCAGCATTTGTGAGTTCGATTACAGGCTCAAAATGGCCAGAATAAATACGTTTCTACTGAAACTTGTCAGTAATTCTTGTTCTGAGAAATGAAGGCTATTCCATGCAATAAATTGCCAAGAAACTGAAGATCTCGTTCTACGCTGTGTACTACTCCCTTCACAGAACAGCGCAAACTGTCTCTAACCAGAATAGAGAGAGGAGTGAGGAGTGGCCCCATTGCACAACTGAGCAAGAGGACAAGTACATTAGAGTGTCTAGTTTGAGAAACAGACGCCTTACAAGTCCTCAGCTGGCAACTTCATTAAATAGTACCCGCAAAACATCAGTCTCAATGTCAACAGTGAAGAGGCGACTCCGGGATGATGGCCTTCTAGGCAGAGTTGCATAGAAAAAGCCCTATCTCAGACTAGTCAATAAAAAATAAAAGATTAAGATGGGCAAAAGAACACATACACTGGACAGAGGAAGATTGGAGAAAAGTGTTATGGACAGACTAATCTAAATTTGAGGTGTTCGGATCACAAAGAACGTCATTCGTGAGATGAAGAAAAAATGAAAAGATGCTGGAGGAGTGCTTGACGCCATCTGTCAAGCATTGTGGAGACAATGTGATGGTCTGGGGGTGCTTTGGTGTTGGTTAAGTGGGATATTTATACAGGTTAAAAGGGATAATGAAGAAGGAAGCCTATCACTCCATTTTGCAACACCATGCCATACCCTGTGGACAGCGTTTAATTGGAGACATTCTTCCTACAACAGGACAATGACCCACAGCACAGCTCCAAACTATGCAAGAACTATTTAGGGAAGAAGCAGTCAACTGGTATTCTGTCTATAATGAAGTGGCCAGCACAGTCACCGGATCTCAACCCTATTGAGCTGTTGTGGGAGCAGCTTGACCGTATGGTGCGTAAGAAGTGCCCATCAAGCCAATCCAACTTGTGGGAGGTGCTTCAGGAAGCATGGGGTGAAATCTCTTCAGATTACCTCAACAAATTGACAACTAGAATGCCAAAGGTCTGCAAGGCTGTAATTGCTGCAAATGGAAGATTCTTTGACGAAAGAAAAGTTTGCTGGACAATTATTATTTAAATTAAAAATCATTATTTATAACCTTGTCAACTTCTTGACTATATTTCCTCTTAATTTTGCAACTCATTTCATGTATATTTTCATGGAAAACAAGGACACTTCTAAGTGACCCTAAACTGTTGAATGGTGGTGTAGCTGTCACTGCAATAAGAATAGCACTTCTCAGACCTATAGGAACACATTTGGCAGGCTGCCAGCCCATCCCCATTTATAGATGATTTGTCAGTGTTAGTGATTGAAGATTATAAAATATGTGTAGTCGGAACTGAGCGGGAGTCGTTCCCCCGCCATATTACTAAGTAATTGGACGTCTGACCTTTGTCAGACCTTGGTAAATTCTAACCAGAGGGAAAGAATAACATTTGAAATGTTAAGTAATTGGATGAAAAAGACCTCAAATACTTGCATGCCACTGCTGACAAAATGACAACGACTCAATTCAAAGCCATGTTAACTACAATATGTTCTGAACCCCTGTTTGGGCCCTACTGCTCTTTGACACACTTAAACCAGGGGAGGTTCACATCATTAGCTTTTTCCTGTTTGGTGAAAATAAGTTCCAATTGTTTTCGCTCACACCATTTGCAATTGTTTCAGATTAAATGACGTCCTCCATGACTTTACTTTCAGAGAGCTCCATTATTCTAAAGATGTGAGGGACAAAAGGGTGCCAATAGAAAATGTATTTTCCAAGGCACTAAAGACATCGCACACAATCACCACCCTAACAATTCTAAACTCTTTTCCTAATTATGAGGTTGACAGGTTGCTTATGAGTCGTTCCACATGATTTCAATCCCTTTCTGACAGCACTCCTTTCATACATGTTTGCCCATGGTAGAAGTGATCAGAAAGTGACTTTTTTTGACCTGAATGAATGCCAAAACATTCACATGATCCAGGTGCTCAAAATGTATCCACTTTGCATACCATACCATTAGACATCCGTCTTCATCACTGAAAAATAGAAACGGTTGAGTTTGATATAATTTGAAATCTTTGTCAAACTAGGGTTGATTAAACTATTTCATACATTTTTTTAAAACAGATTTTTACCTTTAATGTCAATATCTAAAAACGCATACACTTTTTCTCATGTTCATAGCTTAGAACTTAGAACCTATTTTACATCAGAGGTGTTTGTTGTGCCCACCATCGGTTGACACTAAGCATGCTCTTGAATACAGGGTGGACGTCATGTTTTGGCTGATAAATGTACTAAAATGTGAGTACAATTCAACTTCAGCTTTCAAATGGTACCATAAAGATGGTTGAAGATTCACACATCAGAAAATGTTTAACAGGAAACCTTTTGAAATCATAGAAACATAGATACTAGAATAGACATTCCCATTAAAGTTGACATTCGACTGTGGGTGGACCAGCAGCCATATTTTTGGTTGTAATTGGAAGTAAAAATGTAAATTCAATTTTTTTTAAATGCCAATGGTGTACCAGCTAAATTGCAGTTGCCTCAAGTGATAAGTCCATTCTATGAATTATGTTTCCATAATTGAAATGACACCCTGTATTGAAAAGTATGCTGTGTCTGGCACAACACAAAGTCCCAGGGTCGGCTCCAGCATTTTGTGGATCCAAACGAGATATGGTTGTGGGACCCTCCCACCTCGTGGAAAAACATTTAAGGGCCCCCCTCTTGACATTTAAAATATATATAAACAGCTCTGGAAAAAATTAAGAGACCACTGCAAAATTGTCAGTTTCTCTGGTTTTACTATTTATAGGTATGTGCTTGGGTTAAATGAACATTTTTGTTTTATTCTATGAACTACTGACAGCATTTCTCCTAAATTCCAAATAAAAATAGTCATTTAGAGCATTTATTTGGAGAAAATGACAACTGGTCAAAATAACAAAAAAGCTGCAGTGTTGTCAGACCTCAAATAATGCAAAGAAAATAAGTTCATATTCATTTTTAAACAACACAATACTAATGTTTTAATTAACTTAGGAAGAGTTCAGAAATCAATATTTGGTGGAATAACCCTGATTTTCAATCGCAGATTTCATGTGTCTTGGCATGATCTCCACCAGTCTTTCACATTGATTTTGGGTGATTTTATTCTACTCTTGGCACAGAAATTCAAGCAGCTCCGCTTTGTTTGATGGCTTGTGACCATCCATCTTCCTCTTGATAACATTCCAGAGGTTTTCAATGGGGTTCAGGTCTGGAGATTGGGCTGGCCATGACAGGGTCTTGATCTGGTGGTCCTCCATCCACACCTTGCAGGCCATGGAAGAACTGGGACATTTTCAGCTCCCAGCAATTGTGTACAGATCCTTGCAACATGGGGCCGTGCATTATCATGGTATCTCTGTGCATTCAAATTGCCATAGATAAAATGCAATTGTGTTCATTGTCCATAGCTTATGCCTGCCCATACCATAACACCACTGCCAACATGGGGCAATCTGTTAACATCATTGACATCAGCAAACTGCTCGTCCACACAATGCCATACACAACGACTGCCTGGTACATTTGAAACCGGGATTCAGCCGTGAAGAGCACACTTCCCCAGCGTGCCAATGGCCATAATTTCCACACTGAAGTCAGTTATGACGTCTGTTACGCACACCTCTTGGAGGAGGGAACGCAACACCCTGCTACACTCAACTCCCCGTGGAGTGAAAGAGTTATGTGACTGTAGGTACGGGTAAGGATGACTGAGACAGAGAATTTTACCATTAACAGGGAATTTATTCCTTCACACGATCATTTTGAGAATAAGGGTCTGGATGGAACAAAAACAAAGAAAGTTAAAGTTAAAGAGCCCCCTCTCCTACTTTACCTACCCACCCACAACTTACCTAACTAGCACCACCTGGCGCACTAACCAAAATGCAGGGGATGGTCCGCCCAGGTCTTACTTAGTGTGCATAGACAGAGTACATACTACGGGTATATGTATGCCTGCAGGCCTAAGCACTCCCAAGATGCCTTCCCCCCTGGGAACAAAAACAGAATAATACAAACAATTTCAATAATCAAAACAGTCCTTTTGATGTAAACATACCTCCGCAGGACCGGCTACAAAATACTTTACAAAAACTGTCTGAGCAACAACCAACACAGAACATCTCTCTCTCTGTCTCTCTCTCTCTGACCACAATCAACTCTATGTTAAGGAGAGAGTATGTATGTATGTATCGCCTTCAAGCTCTGTCAGGTTGGTTGTTGATCAATGCCAGACAGCCATTTTCAAGTCTTGCCATAGCTTTTCAAGCCAATTTAAATCAAAACTATAACTAGGCCACTCAGGAACATTCAATGTCCTTTTGGTAAGCAATTCCAGTGTATATTTGACCTTGTGTTTTAGGTTATTGTCCTGATGGAAGGTGATTTTTCCTCCCAGTGTCTGTTGGAAAGCAGATTGAACCAGGTTTTGCTCTCGGATTTTGCCTGTGCTTAGATGTTTTCAGTTTATTTTCATCCTAAGAACTTCCTAGTCCTTGCCGATGACAAGGGACCTCACTGCTCGACTGAGGGACCTTACAGATAATTGTGTGTGAAGGGTGCAGAGATAATGTATTCATTCAAACAGCATGTTAAACACTATTATTGCACACAGAGTGAGTCCATGCAACTTATGTGACTTGTTAAGCAAATGTTTACCCCTGAACTTATTTAGGCTTGCCATAACAAAGGGGTTGATAACAAAGGGGTTAACAAAGGGGTTGAAGAACCAGCTCTGCTTGCAGATCCACCATCTTTGGTGGCGGCTCTGGTGCGGGCTGAAGAACCTGCTCATCCCGCAAATCCAGCCATGGACCCAGGCTGAACACTGTGCCGGGACTGGACCTAGATGGCGAGGAAGGCTCCTGCCATGGAGCGGGACTGGACGCCGTGTCTGGACTGGGCATTGGCGCAGAGGAGGGCTCCTGCCATGGAGCTGGACTGGACACCGTCCCTGGCCTGGACATCGGTGCAGAGGAAGACTCCTGCCATGGAGTGGGACTGGACACCGGCCCTGGCCTGGACATCGGTGCAGAGGAAGACTCCTGCCATGGAGCGGGACTGGACACCGGCCCTGGCCTGGACATCGGTGCAGAGGAAGGCTCCTGCCCTGGAGCTGGACTGGACGCCGTGATTGGACTAGACATCGGCGCAGAGGAAGGCTCCTGCCCTGGAGCTGAAGATTCTGGACCGTGGACTGTCGCAGGAGGTTCTGGACCGTGGACCGTTTCAGGAGGTTCCGGACTTGTGGACCGTCGTTGGAGTTTTCAGAACGTGAAACGTCGCCGGAAGCTCTGGGCTGTGAACCGTCGTCGGACGTCCTGGACTGTGAACCGTCGCCGGAAGCTCTGGACTGGGGACCGTCGCCGGAAGCTCTGGACTGGGGACTGTCGCCGGAAGCTCTGGACTGGGGACCGTCGCCGGAAGCTCTGGACTGGGGACCGTCGCCGGAAGCTCTGGACTGGGGACCGTCGCCGGAAGCTCTGGACTGGGGACCGTCGCAGGAAGCTCTGGACTGGGGACCGTCGCAGGAAGCTCTGGACTGGTGACCGTCGCCGGAAGCTCTGAACTGGGGAGGTGCACTGGAGGCCTAGTGCGTGGAGCTGGCACAGGATGTACCGAACTGGGGAGGCACACTGGAGGCCTGACGCGTGGAGCCAGCACAGGTGGTACTGGACTGGTGACACACACTTCAGGGCGAGTGCGTGGAGCCGGCACAGAACGTACCGGACTGGGGAGGCGCACTGTAGGCCTGGTGGATGGAGCCGGCACAGGTGGTACCGGACTGGTGACACGCACTTCAGGGCGAGTGCGTGGAGCAGGAACAGGACGTGCCAGACTGGGGAGGCGCACTAGAGGCCTGGTGCGTGGAGCTGGCACAGGATGTACTGAGCTGTGGAGGCGTACTGGAGACCTGGTGCGTATAGCCGGCATCAATAGTACCGGTTCGATGACACACCTCGCACGGCAAGTGCGAGGAGCTGGCACAGGACGTACTGGGCTGTGAAGGCGCACTGGAGACCTGGTGCGTATAGCTGGCACAGATGGTGCCGGGCTGAGAAGGAGCTTTTCAATGCGCCTGCGCTGCAGCATACTCCTTTCCTTTCCACAACCTCTCTCCGGAATCTCTCATTACCTTCTTCTATCGACTCCCACACAGGCTCTGGCTCACTCCCCGGTTCCGCCGACCACCCTATGCCTTTTGGGCTTTCTCTGTGGCCACGGTGTCATCACTGTCCTCCCTTCTCTCCTTGCGTCTTCCGCCAAGGAAGGCGATCTTGTCCTGCCAGGGTTTCCTCCCAAGTCCAGTATCCCTTCCCATCCAGAATCTCCTCCCAAGTCCATATTACACTCTCCTCCTGGGAACGCTGCTTGGTCCTGTTGTGGTGGGATATTCTGTCACGATCATTGGAAGCATACTCGGACCAACATGCAGCGTGATCTGGGTTCCACATCTTTTATTAGAAATAAGTGAACCACACAACAAACAATAAAGACTAAACGAAATGTGACGACAATGGAGTGCTAACATGCAACTACACGTAAACAATATCCCACAAAACACAGGTGGAAAAAATGCTACTTACATATGATCCCCAATTAGAGACAACCATTAACAGCTGCCTTTAATTGGGAATCATACAAAATCACCAACATAGAAAAACAAAACTAGAACCCCACATAGAAATAATAAACTAGACTAAACCCCCAGTCACGCCTTGACCTACTCCACCATAGAAAATAAGGGCTCTATGGTCAGGACGTAACAAGACCCCGACTGAGTTTGGGGCCGGGTGCACTAAGCTACCTGCTTATGTCGCTTATGCCTGGAATTTCAGATAAATCAGTGTCTAAGTTAAAACCTATGCGAAAATGAGACAAATCTGACTTTATACGTTTAGATAAACGAGTTTGATATAACAAAAATCAGCTTTATTTTTTTACCTTTAACGTTAAAAATTATTACATTGACCCCCCCATTTGTTTTGTACACTGCACCTACTCGCTGTTTATTATCCATGCATAGTCACTTCACCCCTACCTACATGTACAAATTACCTCTAACCTGTAACCCCGCACACTGACTCGGTACCGGTACCCCTTGTACATAGCCTCGTTATCGTTATGTTACTGTGTTACTTTTTATTATTTTTTACTTTAGTTTATTTGGTAAATATTTTCTTAACTCTTCTTGAACTGCACTGTTAAGGGTTTGTAAGTAAGTATTTCACGGTAAGGTCTACACTTGTTGTATTCGGTGCATGCGACAAATAAAGTTTGATTTGATTTTGAATTATATTTTTCAGTGATGAAGACACAGACGTCTAATGGTAGGTATGCAAAATACGTAAACTTTGAGCACCTCTGTCCAAAAGGTCACTTTTCTGAACACTCCTACCATGGCAAACATGTATGGAAGGTTTCGTTCAAATCAAAAGGGGTGCAGTCAGAAAGTGATCGAATTCATATGAAATGGCCCTTGAGTGTACTTTCATTGCACTATAATAATCAGTCGACATGGAAAGGCCTGAGCATAAAGAAGTAACGTTAAATAAACATACTTAGTTAGCAAGCAAAGCACTTCAGAAGACCTTGTGGGTAAAGGTCTTGATTTGACCTTCCTTACTTGGTAATAGGCAGGGCCTACAATGTGTTAAGACTGAAAATAATAGGTTTCCCTGATGTGCAGATGAATCCAAAGCAACAAGTTTTCAACCATCCTTCACATACTATCACCATCTTGTGGCAGAAAATGGTTTAACAGTTCACAATTTTTTATGATCACATACTAAACTCAGAATAACTGAACCATATTGGGCAAAATCTTGCTGTAGAATGATTTTACACGATAGTAAGGTTGTTAATAAATAATGTGAGGAAGATGTAAGGATCCGTTGGGATCTGACCTCCACATCAGAGTTGAGGGATGAGGAGTCAGAGAACGTTTCTAAGGTGCAGGGTTTGTCCATTCTTTACGGTCCTCCTGAGGGGGATCTCTCTGACACACCTGCTTCCCTGGACAGAGTCTGGTTGAATGTTGACATCCATGTAATATCCCATATCAGCAATCTTGTTGAGATTTGTGGTATTGGAGGGAACACAGAGAGGAGTGCCATCCAAGCCCAACGCACATGAGGAAAGAGTGTGTTTAAAGATGATTATCAAATACTGTATGAGGAAAAGCCAGGACAGGAATTAAAGAGCAACTTAAAAAGGAGTTCTCAAACATCCACCATTTAGTCTTTCATTCTCTATCTTAAAGATCTTTATTTGCTCTTTCATTCCAATGCTTGCTATAAAATGACATAAACAACACTGCCAGGCATTGAGTCCATCTCCTTAACCCAGAGAGGACTCTGGGCTTACTGTGTGTTTTTCTTACTGTGTGTCTTTCCCTCTGGGGTTGTGCTGAGTGGGGGAGAGAAACCCCCCAAGAGACTGTGTCTGGAGAACCCCTTCCAGGCTGCTGCGGAGTGGTACTCTTCCTGCACCAGGACAGGAACACAATCTGACCACAGAGTCAAGACAGTAATGACAACACGGTTAGGGTTCAATTCAATAAGAATTTATATTCACATACTCATTAAATCTCGCCCACCAGCTAGCTCTCTCGAGGCTGGGGGCGAGGCTACATATTCATAAGCTGGAGAAGGATACAGCAAGATGCAGGGTTGCACAGAACGTTGATGCCAGTAGCCATGGCATGGCTCTCAGTACAAACTCATACTGAGTGTCGTAGAGCAATATGATCTAGGAGTATACGTTAAAAGATGAAGAGATTCAAGTGCTAAGAGCATTATTATGTCATATTTTATTGCAAGTTTTCACTACATAACACTTCACTTTGAGGGACTGTTGTGGCAATACATCCAAGTACGGCAACTCAGACATGAACAGAAGTGAACTACAATGGGATGTCACTTACTGCTCTGGAGAAAGCAGAACTTGTAGGTCCAGAGCAAACCAATAACATCAGTGCTGTCCTGCCCAAGGACACAGCATAGCAGTCAGTTAGCCACTGAAAACAGGGTGCTAGTGTGGAGGTGATTTCATAAGAGAATCTCCCACTTAAATGGAGGAGGTCTGTGAGAAGTTCTTCTCCCATTATCCTCCCAGTTAGAGGCCTGTCTACAGGCCCTGGGCTGGTCCTGGATGTCAGGTAGCTCCCTCCACCAACAGCAGAGAAACAGCCATGGGGTTCTGCCTCCTCCTCCTCCTCTTCATCATCCGCAGGCTATTATCTGGAGAAGGTAAAGGGGTGAGGGTTGAGAATTGCAGTTCTGCTAACTGAATGTTTTCCATTGAAGCATTGAAAAAAAGTATTTCACAAGGACCTCTCTTCAGCCTCATTTATTTTGCATTTATTGGCTTTATAGATCAAACTTTATTGTTATTCATATACACACAGTGCAAGCGTATTGTTTGTGTTGATAACATATTGTAGGACCGGATACAACGAACATGCTCTGCCTAAAGGGTAACTGTGAGCAGCTCTGCCAAAAAAAGGATACCTGAGAAATGTGTAAAAGGAAAGTGAGCATTTCTCATTTGCCAAGATAATTCATCCACCTGACATGTGTGGCATATCAAGAAGCTGTTTGTTACACAGGTGCATCTTATGCTGGGGACAATAAAAGGCCACTCTAAAATGTGCAGTTGTCACACAATGCCACAGATGTCTCAAGTTTTGAGGGAATGTCCAACTGGCCTCACAACCGCAGAACACGTGTATGGCGTAGTGTGGGTGCGCGGTTTGCTAATGTCAACGTTGTGAAGAGTGCCCCATGGTGGCAGTGGGGTTATGGTATGGGCAGGCATAAGCTACAGTCAATGAACACAATTGCATCTTATCAATGGCAATTTGAAAGGACAGAGAAACTGTGACAAGATCTTGAGGCCTATTGATCTTGAGGCCATTCATCCGTTGCCATCAACTCATGTTTCAGCATGATAATGCACAGCCCCATGTCGAAAGGATCCCATATCCAGCAACTTCGCACAGCCATTAAAGAAGAGTGGGACAACATTCCACAGGCGACAATCAACAGCCTGATCAACTCTATGCGAAAGGAGATGTGTCATGCTGCATGAGGCAAACGGTGGTCACACCAGAAACTGACTGGTTTTCTAATCCACGCCATTGCCTTTTTTTTTAAGGCATCTGTGACCAACAGATCTATATTCCCAGTCATGTGAAATCTATAGATTAGGACCTAATGAATTTATTTCAATTGACTGATTTCCTTATATGAACTGTAACTCAGTAAAATATTTGAAATTGTTGCATATATATTTGTGTACATCATAGATTGTTGTCTTGTCACCAGAAGAGCCTGCTGACTGGAGAGAAAGGCCCCAACGGTGCTGCACAAATGGCCAAGGAAACAGAGGTTACAGGTTGCCTCCTCCCCTGACTTCCTGCCGAACACTCTGCATCTCGCCGACATACCAGCCGAGAATAAGTGTTTCCAATAAAAGGTAAGTAAAAGTTAAGTAAAATAACTATAAGTAGCTTAAACATGACAGTGCTTGACTTGGGAGCTGAATACCGGCACCTCAAATGTTGTTCTGCTTAAGCTCCTGCACCTTTTATTGAATATTAGTTTTAAAAATATTATGGAGCTCCTGCACCTACATTTGCTAGAAGATACTGACCCTACGAGCTGCACTGGGGTCAGAACGCAATCATGGTTACATTAAGACACTGTGGAGCCAGTGTAACGGTTCTCATTTGCTTGGATGACAAAGGACAGTGCTGTTCTCCTTCACGGTTTATTCTGCACACACACACACACACACACACACACACACACACACACACACACACACACACACACACACACACACACACACACACACACACACACACACACACACACACACACACACACACACACACACACACACACACACACACACACACACACACACACACACACACACACACACACACACACACACACACACACACACGTGTGTAAACTTTAGAGCAACTGCAAATCCATCATAAAATCTCCATCAAAGTTGAACAACTTTTTAAAATAGTTGTAGAACAGCTAAATGTATATTTACAATATCCATCATTACATCTATAACAACATGACTACAGATAGGCACTCAACTTATAATGACTCTATATGATGGCCATAACACAGCACGTGTAGAGCAACATAATGTAGCGACCCGCACAGACAGCTGTGTGTTATGTGTTAGGCTAGGAGGTGGTTGTGTTGTACTGACCAGTACCCGGTGTTCGCGGGGTCCAACATGTCAATCAACCTGCTATCTGCCAATCACGGGAATGCCTGGAATGTTCTGATGCCGGGCATCCTGGTGGTTGGCGGAGTGGCGTGGAGGGGGGTTGGGCAGGGGGGTGGAGTATTGGAAGTTAAGACCAGGTTCAGCCTTTGTTCTCTCTCTCTTACGTCTGGGCTTCACAAGAGAAGGTCACGATTGGCTTGTGGGTTATCTGTCATCTATTTGGCGTGTGCTACGGCCCAAACAGTAGCCTGTGTAAAGTTGGTTTAATAAACCGTCAATTCGCAAACTCAAGCCTCTGTCTGGACAATTGTTCATTTATGATCTAGTCAGGTTGGTGTCAGAAGTAAAAACGTTGATACAAGTTAGCCAGCTAGCTAGCTGACTTATGTGGCTAGCTACCGTAGGTGAGAACGGGGATTGAAAATGCTTCGAGGGAATCCGAAAGTGAAGGTGGAGGTAGGGGACGATTATGGCCAAGGAGGTGCGTGTGAATGGACGTCGGGGGTTCTGTCTGAGGAGATCGCCAGGGCGTCGGAGCGCAGAGGCCGCTTGAGGGAGGATGTTAGAGCGATAGCGGCTGAAGCGGGCATGAGTGCTTCGTCGACTGTATTTCGCGCGGATTCTGGTGGGCGGATCGAAGTGGCGACGTCGACGCGGCGTGACGAGGAACCTGGGGCTCAGGATGTAAACAAACATGGCGGCGCCCAGTTCCCGGCTGCGTCCATATCTGTTAAGACCCCGAAGTATTCCGGTAAGGCGGATTGGGAAGCTTTTCATGCTCAGTTTGAACTGTTAGCTCATTTTAGGGGGTGGTCGGATGAAGAAAGGGCACTGCAGTTGGCTTTATGCCTCACGGATGAAGCTCTGGCCTGTTTGATATTGATTAGCCCCGAGGACAGGCATGATTATGGTGCTTTAGTGGGAGCACTGAGGAGGCGCTATGGACAGTGTGTACAGCCCGGGCTACTGCGCTCCGAACTAAGTAATAGACGCAGGCAGCCTGGAGAGCCTCTACGGGTGCTAGCTAATGACATTGAGAGCCTCTCTCGGCGGGCATATGCTCACATGCCCCCTCCGTGCAGAGCGAGCTAGCACGGGACCAGTTCATACAGGCGCTCTCTCCTACGGAGCTGCGCATACAGACCCAGCTGGCTCATCCTGAGTCATTGCAGACAGCCTTGGAGATGGCTTTGGAGAGGGAGCTGGTGTGGGCTGGGGCTTCAGCTGGGGCTTTGGTGGGGGTGCAGGGAGACACACCCTCTGTGCGAGCTGGGGGGCAGAGCAGCCCGGAGCCGGAAAAGCCTGCTTGGGTGGCCGAAATGACAAAACTCATTCGGGCTGTGTCGCTACAGGCGGCACGAAACACAAGCCCTGGTCCCAGGGTCTGCTGGGGTTGTGGCCAGCCAGGCCATCTGCGCCGAGATTGCCCCATGTCCCCCAGAGCTCAGGGAAACGGCTCGGGGTCCGCATAGACCGGGTAGTGCGGACCCCTGGCTTTCTATCCCAACCACCATCATCTTCAGGAGGAGCCCACCGGCACAGACGGGAAGCAAGGCTCCACTTCCCCCAGAAGCAGACGAGGGCAAGCGGATGGAGCCTGTTGTTGTGGTGGGCCGGACCTGTGTTGGGGACTTTTGTCATGTCCCTGTCACTGTGGAGGGGGTGCCCTGCTCCGCCCTGGTGGACACTGGGTCCACAGTAACCCTGGTGAGGCCAGATATTGTGCCAGGTTGGACTCAGTGTGAGCCTACAACTGTGCAGCTCCGCACAGTCACAGGTGAGCTGGCACCCATGAAAGGGAAGGGAATAATGACTCTGACAGTAGGGGGCAGGACTGTGCGTCATCCTGTGTGGGTGGCGGCTGTGCAGGACCCTTGTATCCTGGGGTTGGACTTTCTTAGGAGCACAGGCTGCCAGTTAGACCTAAATAGGGGCACACTGAGCTTCCAGGGAGGGACGGAAGTCACCATGGCCCCCCCTAATGTCACATTCACTCAACCCAACAAACCCTTTACTCCAACAGTTAAAGCAGCAGAGACTCATGGCTGCGCCCCTCCCCCACAGCTGTGTGTGACTTTTCCCCAGTCCCCCTTCACCTACGGCGGTGTGTTACATTCCCCCAGCTACCTCCATGACACAGCCCTCTGTGAGCCCGGGCCGCACCCCCAGCCCAGCTACCCCAGATGGGAGAGGAGAGGACACTGTCTGCAGTGAGGGAGATATGGGGAGGAACTGTGTTGGTCTTGACCCCGAGCAGCAGGAACGGTTGTGGCAGTTGCTGTTTGAATTCAGAGACAGCTTTGCGTTGAGTGAGGAAGAGGTGGGTCAGACTCATCTGGTGCAGCATGAGATCGACACAGGTGATGCTCGACCCATCAAGATGCGTCCCCGCCGTATCCCGATGGCACGCCAGGAGGCGGCAGACAAGGCTGTGTTGGAGATGCAGCGGGCAGACTTCATTGAGCCCTCAGACAGCCCCTGGGCGGCGCCAGTCGTCATGGTTCCGAAGAAGGGGGGCAAGCTGAGGTTCTGTGCGGACTACAGGCGGCTGAATGAGGTAACCAGGAAGGACTCATACCCCATACCACGTATCGATGAGTCGCTGGACCTGGTTAGGGGGTCCTCCTGGTTCTCCTCACTAGACCTCCGCAGTGGCTACTGGCAGGTGCCCCTCTCCCCAGAGGCCAGAGCCAAAACTGCATTCTCCACTAACAGAGGACACTGGCAGTTCAAGGTCCTGTGCTTTGGCCTGTGCAACGCTCCAGCTACTTTTGAGCGTTTGATGGACAGGGTGCTGGATGGCATCCCCCGACAGCAGTGTCTGGTATACCTCGATGACATCCTGGCCCATGGCAGCTCCTTCCAGTCAGCCCTGGGGGCGCTACGGCGTGTGCTGGAGAGGGTGGCTGCCGCAGGTCTGAAGCTCCACCCCGAGAAGTGCCACTTCATGAGGAGAGAGGTGTCCTTCTTGGGCCACCGAGTGGGGAAGGAGGGGATCAGCACCATGGAGGACAAGGTAGGGGCTGTCAGAGACTGGCCCACCCCCACCGACCAGCGTCAGCTGAAGAGCTTCCTGGGCCTGGCCTCGTACTACAGGAGGTTTGTACGGGGCTTCTCAAGCGTTGCTGCTCCACTGAACCGCCTGCTGCCGAAGGACAAGGCTTTCACTTGGACAGTGGAGTGTGAGGAGGCGTTCAACACCCTCAAACGTGCACTGATCGAGGCCCCCGTGCTTGCCCCCCCCGACCTCACCTTGCCCTTTATCCTGGACACAGACGCGAGCAATGTGGGCATGGGTGGGGTGCTGGCCCAGGTGGGGCCAGAGGGGGAGAGAGTGGTGGCGTACTTCAGCAAAACATTTGACAAACATGAGCGCCGCTACTGTGTCACCCGGCGGGAGCTCTTGGCTGTTGTGGCTTCCGTCAAACACTTCAAGTACTACCTGGGTGGTCTGCCCTTTACTGTAAGGACTGACCACTCTGCTCTCCAGTGGCTCATGTCTTTCAGAGAGCCAGAGGGGCAGGTGGCACGCTGGTTGGAGGAGCTTCAGCCGTATGACTTCACGGTGGTGCACAGGGCAGGGGCACGCCACTCCAACGCCGACGCCATGTCCCGTCGGCCCTGTACTGCAGATGGCTGCCGCCACTGTGAACGGAGAGAGGGACGGGAGAGAGAGCTGCGGGCAGAGGAGGGTGTCTGTGCCACAGTATGTTGGGCGAGCGGGCCTGTCTGCTGTGAGCTGCAGACTGTCGACGTGGCTGAATGGCGGCAGCAGCAGGGACGGGACACAGACCTACAGCCAGTGCTACAGTGGGTAGAGGCGCAGGTGAGGCCACCATGGGAAGAGGTGTGCTACGGCCCAAACAGTAGCCTGTGTAAAGTTGGTTTAATAAACCGTCAATTCGCAAACTCAAGCCTCTGTCTGGATAATTGTTCATTTATGATCTAGTCAGGTCATTACAATAATATAACAGTTTCAATAACAATAACTGTTGTTATAACTGTTCAATAACAGTTTGGGAGCGCATACCACACACACACACACACAAAATGTGTAAATTTCACAGCAACTGCAAATCAGTCAAAATCTGAGTGACATTAAATAAAAAACATTTACACTTCACAAGGTGACTAACCTCATTAGCAAGGAAAGTACGGGACGGATGCTAGCTAGTCTATAGTGTACAGCAACATGCTAACTTTGTAAATGTCCATAAAATCGCATACAGGACACAACTCTGTAACTCTATCACATAACATGTCAACATCGAAAGTGATTATAAAACAATATCATTTTCAGCCTAACATACATTAGATATAATTTTAAAAGTGAAAACACTGGGTGCAGCATCGATCATGATACATACCTCCAAAGTTTAATAACTCTTTTGCTGGATTCTGCGTGATCATGTGCACATAAATGCACAGATACAGTTACACAAATAATACAGCAGGTGGCTCCACAACTATACATAGTGTAACGACCCTGGGTTTATAAGCGCGGAAATGAACTTTGCCGCACGAGCACACTTTTGCGGCACAGTCGATAGCGCTCCGGACCTCGGGCTACAAGGTCGAGGGTTCGAGACCTGCACCCTGTCTGTTTCATGACAATATATATACATGACCTGGCTTATTAATTATGGCAAAATACATACAACCAAGGATGTCTATTTCAACCCTGTTTCACCAGCGTGAGAAATGGGTTAGAAAACATGTCTCAATGCGGGGATGGAATATGCCACTGGGTGTTATTGAGTTCGATGCTACTGAGTTTGTGCTATTAGTACATAAAAACATTGTGCTTATTTGTACATATCATACATAGTTGGAAACTCAGTTGGCCACTGTACTCCAAATTTGACCTTTATCTACACTGCTCCATCAGTATTTAAATACTTCTAGTTTTCCTGGAAAACTCATTTTCGACCTCATGCTAAATAATATAATAGAATGGCACATAGCATTGAACAACAAAGGAGCTGATTGGCTGACACTGCCATTCCAAAATTTCTTTACATTTTTTTTTTCATTTATTTGCCAAATATTTATTAGATGACATCCACAAATTAATTATGAGAGCATATAATATAATTTCCCTCCAAAATGCAGTTTTGGAGCGAAATGCAATAATAAATAGTCAAGATAGCAGATTACGTTTCAACGTTGAGGAAGGTGGTCTTGATCGCGCTGTTGGGCCGGGACCTAGAGATGGTTGAAGTCCCGAAAGCAGGCAGGGGGAGTTCCACCGTCTCATTCAAGAGCTTCGACTGCTTGGAGAGGAATTCCGACTTTACTTTCGTCTGGAACCGAAGCCAGTTCCATCACCTGCTCCAGATCGTTGGAGCCAGGATCGCCCGGATGGAAACCAACTACCGGGAGTCCATCAGCCCAGTTGAACGCCTGGCGATTTGTCTCAAGTAAGCTAAATTCAAGTAAAATTTTAACGTTTTTCATACCATAATTGATTGATATTTGATAAAAACAATGTATGTGCAACCTAGCTAGCTAAAGGGCTCTCTAGTTAATAGTCCCTATTTGACATCAGATGTACTTTTACAGAATGTTCATTAGGACTAGAACTTTTCCCAAAGTTGGTTTATAATCCGTTTTTAATTATGCAATGTACCAAATGAAAAGAAAGTTGAGGTGCCTTCTGCCCTGATGAAGGTAGGTGTTTCAGTATGATATGTTGGATAAAGGAATAAAGACAGACACCAATGTCAAGTTCAATAGTCTTTTTTTGTGTATTGTACAAATCCCTACACATGGAGTCCGGGGAACAGTCCGGCTAGTTGAATACCTATCAACTAGACTCCGTAACATCATCCTTTCAATAGAAAGTGCAAACATAAAGGCATAACATTAAGTTCTTAACAGTCAGGTCATAACAATAGAAAAAGCATTACATTTCTTTTTACTTCAGTTGTCATCTTCCTTTTTTAATTTAATTATTTAAGAAAAATATATATATTTTAATTACCCGAGGGCAAGTGAAGTCTCTTGCTTACAGAGTAAGCCTGTCCGGTGGCTTGCACAGCCGACCCACCCGTGAGTAAGTATTGGCTCTGACAGGGGTAGGATTAGGGGCACGAGATGGAGAGCTTGGTGGGGTAGAAGCCTCACCTTCAGTTGGCTCATGTCTCAATTCTGCACCCCTTACCCTTAGGCCTGGACTGTGATCCAGCTCATGTAGGTGAGTGTATGGCGTGTTCTGGTTTGTCTGCTCTGCTACGCGCAGATCCACCCGATTGCGACGATAGAGGGAGCCACCAACATCCACCAGGTAAGAACGTGATGCAACTCTCTGCAGGCATGTGCCCAGCCTTCAAAGTCCTGTGTGGTCTCCCGGCAGCGGTTTCATCCTTATCGTTTCACCCACCTCCAGCTCTGGTAGGTCTCGAGCAGTCCGGTCGTAGAAGCACTTTAGAAAGCTGCTTTCTGTGATGCAGTTTGTCTGTGACGCCAACCATGACGCAGGGCTCAAGTAGCGTGTTAGCTATGGAGCTGGGCTGTCAGGGAGCAGTTCAATTTCCCAAAAGTCAGAGTAGTGATCAACGATGAGAAGATATTCAGCCACAGACAAAAGGACTAAGTCCATGTTGACGATTTGCCAGGCCCTTGTGGGCAGTTCGTGTGACATCATGGTTTCCTTTTGCTGTTCATGAGCGTACTCGTTGCATGTGGTACAGTTGCTGAACAAAGTCTTTAATTTCTGCTTGCATGTTTGGCCAGTATAATGTTTCACGAGCCTGGCGGTAGCATGCGTCACCTCCAACGTGACTGGAGTGTATGCAGGTAAGCATCTCTGAACATAGTGATTTGGGAATAATGACCTTCTGACCTCTGAACAAGACGCCATTTTGTACGCTGATCTCATCTCGAAAGGTCCAGTATTCTCTCACTGTGAAAGGTGTCTCCTCTTTCAGGTATGGCCAACCTGCGAGAGCCATGGACTTCAGTGACTAGGTGTTCGTCCTTGTCAGTGTGTTGCCTGATCTGGGCTAGGCGGTGATCTGTGACGTTTAAGTAGTCTGCCTGATTGATCTGTTGAACATCTTGTTGTTCCTGCTGTAGTGAACAGATGGCCTGCCGCTGATAGATAGTGCCTTTGCCTGTACATTGTGTTGTTGCACTGCTCAGTGTGTCGCTGATGTACATCTCTGGTCCTGGTTTGTAAATTACCTTCAGGCTGTAGTTTTGCAGAGTCAGGAGCATGCTTTGAAGCCTCGTTGGCAGGTGAAGACGATGCTGAGGCACTCTTTCTCAATTTGTGCATAGTTTTGTTCGGTGGGGGTGAGCACTCTCGAGAAAAACACAACTGGTTGGCCTTCCTGCATAAGGCAGCATCCAAGTCCCCTTTGGCTGGAGTCGCTCTGGATTGTGACAGGCTTCATGACGTCGTAGTAGCGCAACACTGGCATGGATGAAGCCAGAGATTTCATCTCCTGCACCTCGTGCTTGTGTAGCCAGTGCGGCCTCGTGCTTGGGTAGCCAGTGCCATGGGGTGTCTTTGTCCAGCAACCGGCACAGAGGCGCAAGATAGTTTGCAAAGCCGGTGAGACGCTGTACTGTCGAGGATCGCTCTGACCTTGTCTGGGTCCGGCTTCAGGCCTTTTGCCGAGAGAATGTGGCCATGGAAGTGGACATCTTTCACCTTGAACTGCAGTTTCTTCAGGCCAAGACGAAGCTTAACTGATCGGCAGCGCTCCATCAGTGCCAGGAGCTTCACATTGTGGTCACGTTCTGCTTCTTCGTCTGTGATTATTTCTCCCCTGTTTTCAGGTACTTTATTGATGATAAAAAAAGAGTAATTTAAATGTAATAACTCGCTAACGTTAAGAGTGTTTAAGGTGTGTCTTAATAACATCTTGAGGAAGTTAGAGTTAAGTTTGCAGAGAGTAATATGAGCCCTGCTCGGTTGTAGTGAAGAATAGCATCGTACTGAGAGTAGCTGCCATTTTATGTCGATTGTGAATGAACATATGCGTTGTTAATAAGATATTTTGCTGTGGTATTTGTATAATGGTTTTTCTGTTGTTTTGTAATGTGTTACTCTTGTAAAGATTGAACTAAAAGTTGAATTGAGAAAACAATACCGTATCACTCTCGTGATTATTTCTCCCCTGTTTTCAGGGGCGTAACATCACCACAGCATACAATCAGGACATCATTGGCGATGGGTTCAATATCCTTGAGCCCAGCCAGTAACTTGTGCTGCTTGCGTTGGTATATCTCAGGCGCCACTGAAACACCAAACGGGAGCTTGAGCCAGCGTTTCCGACCCCAGGGGGTCCAGAAGGTAGTCATGAAGCTGCTTTCTTTGTCCAGCTTGCATTGAAGGAATGCATCTCGGGCATCCACCAAGGTGAAAATCCTGGCCTTGGGAAGCTTATAGAGGACATCCTCTAGTGTCGGCATGATGTAGTGGGATCGTTTCAGTGCTTGGTTCAGACGCTTTGGGTCGATGTAGACCCTCAGCTTCTCTGTTTTTTTCACTATGACCATATTGCTGATCCAGTCAGTTGGTTCAGTCACAGATGTCATGTGGTCATCGGCCTCATACTTGTCCAACTGGGCCTTCACAGCCACTTTCATTGCAATGGGCACATTGCGAGGAGCACACTGGACTGGAGTGATGCTCTCATCCACTTCAAAGTGTACCTCCCCAGGCACAGATTCAACGGGCCTGTTGAATACATCGTCATATCTGCTAAGTAGTTGTTCTTTGGACAGGGGTCCATGCTAGACATGATCCACAATGTGCAGGTCATTTGGTACAGTGAACTGCATCAGTCCCAGGCGTTTGCATGTAGAGCCTGAGAGGAGAGGATGTTGACTGGTTTTCACAATCTCAAACCCCAGCTTGTGTTTGCGTCCCCAAATAACACAGTCGGTCTCAAAGGTGCCCATAGAGCTCATTAGCTCTCCTGAGTACAGCTTTAGTCTAGTATCGCTGGGCAATAGATGTGTGTCTGGTGCCAGATTGATTTTTGTCTTTGTAGCTCATTACGTTGCATGTCGCACCGGAATCCAGTTGACATTGTTGTTGCTTGTTGTGTAATCGTAGTGTCACAAACCTTTTCTTCCCTCGAGTGTACAGCCCCAATGGATTAATGCATGAACTTTCACTGTTCAGCTCTGAACATTGAATGACATCAACACGGTGACTCACTCACCGTTCTTTTGCTTTTGAGACACACTTTTTCACAGTGATTATTAGTTTCACAAGATCTGCATGGTTTTCCGTAGGCAGGGCAGTGCTCTTTGCCACGTGTGTGTGTATTCCCACAGTATTTACATGCTACGGGGCTGTCTGTGTTCACCGTTCGTGGTGAATTACTCTGCCTCGATTGGTTTTGTCTGAATGTCTGCCGAGCAACGGCGTGAACAGTATCAACGTCGGAGCGTAGGGTTTCGATTTCTATTGCTCTCATTCTCATGTCAGTGAATTCAGCAGTGCGGCACATTTCGATGGCAGTTACTAATGTTAAGCCTCTCTCTCTCAGTAGACGCCGGCGCGTATCCTCATTTGCAATTCCCAGTACTATTTTGTCACGAATCAATTCATCTTTCAATCCCCCGTATTCACAAGTGGCGGATTTCTCTCTCAAACGGGTTACAAAGTTGTGTACTGACTCACCCTCTTCCTGTTTACAGCTTCCGAAAACGAACCGCTCATTAATGACGTTTCTGGCGGGTTTGAAGTAATTCTCCAATGCATCCAATATAGCCTTTGCATCACACTGTTGTCCTGCTGTGATGGTGAGATTGTGCCGGTAGATATACCTGCATGCGCTGCCCATTAATCTCCTCAGAGTTGCAGCTTGTACCTCGTTGGGTTTCTCATGTAGACCGGTCACCAGCGCATAGTCCTCAAATTCATCCCTGAAAGTTGTCCCAATTAGTATTCCAGTCCCCTGTGAGAACCATGGGATTTGGTGGTGGAATGTTCGCTGCCATAGCAATGGAATAGGTGATTTCTTTGCCTTCAGTCAGAGGTAGGTAGTGATGCTAGCTAGCCAGCTAACAACGAGGTGATCAGTGTTGTGAGTAGGAAATGACGTGTGTTCGCATATGGAAAGTAACTGCGCCTATACTGTACTTAGCTACAAAAATAACGTGTGTTTTCCGAGCCACTTCTGATACCATGTTTCAGTATGATATGTTGGATAAAGGAATAGAGACAAGACACCAATGTCAAGTTCAATAGCCTTGTTTGTGCATTGTACAAATCCCTACACATGGAGTCCGGGGAACAGTCCGGCTAGTCGAATACCTATCAACTAGACTCCGTAACAGTAGGCTAGTCTTCTCCAGGACCCATTGTTGTTAAAGACAGTTACAGTAATTCATTATATTCTTATTGGACTCACATACACTCTTAGAGAAAAAGGTTCCAAAAGTGTCCTTCTGCTTACCACATAGAATAACCCTTTTTGGTTCCAGGTATAACCCTTTGGGGAAAAGGTTATACATGGAACCCAATATATTTATTTATTTTTTCACCTTTATTTAACCAGGTAGGCAAGTTGAGAACAAGTTCTCATTTACAATTGCGACCTGGCCAAGATAAAGCAAAGCAGTTCGACACATACAACGACACAGAGTTACACATGGAGTAAAACAAACATACAGTCCATAATACAGTATAAACAAGTCTATATACGATGTGAGAAAATGAGGTGAGAAGGGAAGTAAAGGCAAACAAAGGCCATGGTGGCAAAATAAATACAATATAGCAAGTAAAATACTGGAATGGTAGATTTGCAGTGGAAGAATGTGCAAAGTAGAAATAAAAATAATGGGGTGCAAAGGAGCTAAATAAATAAATAAAATAAATACAGTAGGGAAAGAGGTAGTTGTTTGGGCTAAATTATAGGTGGGCTATGTACAGGTGCAGTAATCTGTGAGCTGCTCTGACAGTTGGTGCTTAAAGCTAGTGAGGGAGATAAGTGTTTCCAGTTTCAGAGATTTTTGTAGTTCGTTCCAGTCATTGGCAGCAGAGAACTGGAAGGAGAGGCGGCCAAAGAAAGAATTGGTTTTGGGGGTGACCAGAAAGATATACCTGCTGGAGCGCGTGCTACAGGTGGGTGATGCTATGGTGACCAGCGAGCTGAGATAAGGGGAGACTTTACCTAGCAGGGTCTTGTAGATGACATGGAGCCAGTGGGTTTGGCGACGAGTATGAAGCGAGGGCCAGCCAACGAGAGCGTACAGGTCGCAATGGTGGGTAGTATATGGGGCTTTGGTGACAAAACGGATTGCACTGTGATAGACTGCATGCAATTTGTTGAGTAGGGTATTGGAGGCTATTTTGTAAATGACGTCGCCGAAGTCGAGGATTGGTAGGATGGTCAGTTTTACAAGGGTATATGTTTGGCAGCATGAGTGAAGGATGCTTTGTTGCAAAATAGGAAGCCAATTCTAGATTTAACTTTGGATTGGAGATGTTTGATGTGGGTCTGGAAGGAGAGTTTACAGTCTAACCAGACACCTAGGTATTTGTAGTTGTCCACGTATTCTAAGTCAGAGCCGTCCAGAGTAGTGATGTTGGACAGGCGGGCAGGTGCAGGCAGCGATCGGTTGAAGAGCATGCATTTAGTTGTACTTGTATTTAACAGCAATTGGAGGCCACGGAAGGAGAGTTGTATGGCATTGAAGCTTGCCTGGAGGGTTGTTAACACAGTGTCCAAAGGGCCAGAAGTATACAGAATGGTGTCGTCTGCATAGAGGTGGATCAGAGACTCACCAGCAGCAAGAGCGACATCATTGATGTATACAGAGAAGAGAGTCAGTCCAAGAATTGAACCCTGTGGCACCCCCATAGAGACTGCCAGAGGTCCGGACAGCAGACCCTCCGATTTGACACACTGAACTCTATCAGAGAAGTAGTTGGTGAACTAGGCGAGGCAATCATTTGAGAAACCAAGGCTGTCGAGTCTGCCGATGAGGATGTGGTGATTGACAGTCGAAAGCCTTGGCCAGATTAATGAATAAGGCTGCACAGTAATGTTTCTTATCGATGGAGGTTAAGATATCGTTTAGGACCTTGAGCGTGGCTGAGGTGCACCCATGACCAGCTCTGAAACCAGATTGCATAGCAAAGAAGGTATGGTGAGATTCGAAATGGTCTGTAATCTGTTTGATGACTTGGCTTTCGAAGACCTTAGAAAGGCAGGGTAGGATAGATATAGGTCTGTAGCAGTTTGGGTCAAGAGTGCCCCCCCCCCCCCTTTGAAGAGGGGGATGACCGCAGCTGCTTTCCAATCTTTGGGAATCTCAGACGACACGAAAGAGAGGTTGAACAGGCTAGTAATAGGGGTGGCAACAATTTTGGCAGATAATTTTAGAAAGAAAGGGTCCAGATTGTCTAGCCTGGCTGATTTGTATGGGTCCAGATTTTGCAGCTCTTTCAGAACATCAGCTGACTGGATTTGGGAGGAGAAATGGGGAAGGCTTGGGCAAGTTGCTGTGGGAGGTGCAGTGCTGTTGACCGGGGTAGGAGTAGCCAGGTGGAAAGCATGGCCAGTAGAAAAATGGTTATTGAAATTCTCAATTATAGTGGATTTATCAGTGGTGACAGTGTTTCCTATCTTCAGTGCAGTGGGCAGCTGGGAGGTGTTCTTATTCTCCATGGACTTTAGTGTCCCAGAACTTTTTTGAGTTAGTGTTGCAGGAAGTAAATTTCTGCTTGAAAAAGCTAGCCTTGGCTTTTCTATCTGCCTGTGTATAATGGTTTCTAGCTTCACTGAACAGCTGCATATCATGGGGGCTGTTCGATGCTAACGCAGAACGCCATAGGATGTTTTTGTGTTGGTTAAGGGCAGTCAGGTCTGGGGAGAACCAAGGGCTATATCTGTTCCTGGTTCTAAATTTCTTGAATGGGGCATGATTATTTAAGATGGTTAGGAAGGCATTTCAAAAAAAATAACCAGGCATCTTCTGAAGGGATGAGATCCTTCCAGGATACCCCGGCCAGGTCGATTAGAAAGGCCTGCTTGCTGAAGTGTTTCAGGGAGTGTTTGACAGTGATGAGTGGTGGTCGTTTGACCGCTGACCCATTACGGATGCAGGCAATGAGGCAGTGATCGCTGAGATCTTGGTTGAAGACAGCAGAGGTGTATTTAGAGGGCAAGTTGGTTAGGATGGTATCTATGAGGGTGTCTGTGTTTAACGCTTTGGGGGGGTACCTGGTAGGTTCATTGATCATTTGTGTGAGATTGAGGGGATCAAGCTTAGATTGTAGGATGGCTGGGGTGTTAAGCATGTTCCAGTTTAGGTCGCCTAGCAGCACGAGCTCTGAAGATAGATGGGGGCAATCAGTTCACATATGGTGTCCAGAGCACAGCTGGGGGCAGAGGGTGGTTTATAGCAGGCGGCAACGGTGAGAGACTTGTTTTTAGAGAGGTGGATTTTTAAAAGTAGAAGTTCAAATTGTTTGGGTACAGACCTGGATAGTAGGACAGAACTCTTGCAGGCTATCTTTGCAGTAGATTGCAACACCGCCCCCTTTGGCAGTTCTATCTTGTCTGAAAATGTTGTAGTTTGGGATGAACATTTCAGAATTTTTGGTGGTCTTCCTAAGCCAGGATTCAGACACAGCTAGAACATCCGGGTTGGCAGAGTGTGCTAAAGCAGTGAATAAAACAAACTTAGAGAGGAGGCTTCTTATGTTAACACGCATGAAACCAAGGCTATTACGGTTACAGAAGTCATCAAAAGAGAGCACCTGGGGAATAGGAGTGGAGCTAGGCACTGCAGGGCCTGGATTCACCTCTACATCGCCAGAGGAGGAGTAGGATAAGGGTACAGCTAAGAGCGATAAGAATTGGTCGTCTAGAACGTCTGGAACAGAGAGTAAAAGGAGCATTCTGGGGGCGATAAAATAGCTTCAAGGTATAATGTACAGACAAAGGTACGGTAGGATGTGAATACAGTGGAGGTAAACCTAGGTATGGAGTGATGATGAGAGAGATATTGTCTCTAGAAACATCATTGAAATCAGGAGATGTCATCGCATGTGTGGGTGGTGGAACTAATAGGTTGGATAAGGTATAATAATATAATAATAATAATAATAATATAATAATATATGCCATTTAGCAGACGCTTTTATCCAAAGCGACTTACAGTCATGTGTGCATACATTCTACGTATGGGTGGTCCCGGGAATCGAACCCACTACCCTGGCGTTACAAGCGCCATGCTCTACCAACTGAGCTACAGAAGGACCACGTATAGTGAGCAGGACTAGAGGCTCTACAGTGAAATAAGCCAATAAACACTAACCAGAACAGCAATGGACAAGGCATATTGACATTAAGGAGAGGCATGCGTCATCGAGTGATCAAAAGGGTCCAGTGAGTAGTGAGGTTGGTTGGGGTCACGGCGATTCAGACAGCTACCCGGGCCATCGGTAGCAAGCTAGCATAGGATGGAGGTCTGTTTTTAGCCACCTCGTGCGTTTCCGTCGGTAGGATTAGTGGGGGTTCCGTGTGGTAGAGAGGATTAATCTAATTAGCAAAAAAATAAATAGATATAGTTATAGAGGCCCAAGAAAAAATAAAAATAAATTGTCCGATAGGTCTATTCAGATGGCAGCCGATAAGACATTTAACGATTAGCGGACCGCAGATGGGCGTTCAGGTAACGTCGCGACCGAGGAGCCAGCCGGATAACTCCCTCAGATGGATAACGTCGGTAGTCCAGTTGTGAAGGCCCGGTGGGGCTCCGCGTTGGCAGTAAAACGGGTCCGGATAGGTGATTGTAGCCCAGGAGTGACTGATGTAACTCTTCAGCTGGCTAGCTCCGGAATAATTGATGTTTGCTCCGGAATCGATGTAAGCCGATAGTCACATGGATAGCAGCTAGCTAGCTGCGAGATCCAGGTACAACTGTCTTGGCTCCATTGACGGGAAACATGTAGTAATCCAGGCTCCACCGTGCTCAGGTTCGCAATTCTACAACTACAAGGGTACATATTCAGTTGTACTCTTGGCTGTAGTAGATGTCATCTACTATTTCTGTGTTGTCGATGTTGGTGCTTACGGCAAGGGATGTGATGGCGGGACCCTCCGTAACTGCCTTTGGTCAGGCACTTCAGGATGGCACCCTGGATATTCCACCACCTGCATCACTCCCTGGGGCTGAAGACATGGGACCTGTTCCCCATGTCTTTGTCGGCGACGAGGCCTTCCCTTTGAGACCCAACCTCACGAGGCCCTACGCTGGACGCCAGCTGCAATTGCCAAAGCATGTAAGGATCTTTAACAAACGACTGTCCAGGGCAAGGTTAGTTGTTGAATGCGCCTTTGAGGATACTGCGACAATGATTCTCTCCTCCATGTGTCCAACCGCATGCGACGACCTGCATCAGTATAGTTGCCTAGTTGGGCAAAATATTATGCAGCAGTGATGCCATGACACAATTGGTGTGTTCGAAGCGTTAATGTAACCACGATTGCATTCCGACCCCAGTACAGCTCAGTGTAAACAATCGTAATGGTACGATCGTAATCTTCGGGCAACACTTAAATATAAACATTACCGGCATACGAAATGAGTACCGGTAGTTATTTCAGTCCAAGTAAATCACTAGACATGAAATTCCTCCATATTTAAATGCGTATTTACCTACAGGCCTAATCACATAAAACATGCTATTATCAAAAGCACCTCCAAACAGATGTGTCAGGTCGGGATGCAAACTTTGTCGGTTTGAAAAACAGATTTATATATCGGGCACTACAAAGACATCACACCAAAGGCTTTCTGCTCTGTTAATTTGTGACACTGTGCGTCCTCTCCCATGTCGCTAAACTGTGCCAACGTTGTCCTAAAGAAAATATTTGGAATAGCATTGGCAAATACGCCCAGTGGGGTGGAGCTGCGTCAGTAGTGCACAGCACAGGTATGTCATCTGGTCAGTGCTATTTGGGATACTTGGGCCCTAAACCCTTACCTAACCATTTCAAATTTCAGTTTAAATGGGGGTAGAGTCATCCCGATAATCACGGAGAGCACGGACCTATGAAAAAGGTGTGGGAAATTGTGCCCCAATAGTATGCAAATTTACTTCAAAAAGCGCTGCCTGGTTATTCAAACGTAAACACATTTCCCTGTAGATTAGAGAATGACAATGAGATTGACATGATTTTGCCAGGGCATGGCGATGCCCTTACTCAATTCTTTATTTATTTGACCAAATTTGAGTTATAAAGACACTCGAGCTGGGCCAATTGAATGTTTATTAATGATAGTCACATTTTAAATAATTTATTAGTCCCATTTTATGTACTTTTCTTTGGACATAATGCCCCGATTTAGTGCACCAGTCATGTGCAACAAACCAAAGAACACCTTTCCCAATTTCTGCTGTTGCCCTACACTGAAAGATAAAGGCCATTTCTAAAAGATAAAATGTAGGTCAGCTTCAGGTAGCCCTCGCTCAATGAAGCCTCTGGTGGCAGTTTGAGGGTACTTTGGGCACGTAATCACGGCAAATATTAGAAACACTAATGAGAGCCAAAAACACCACAAAGTAACGTTTGAAAACCATCTGAAATATATCATCAGGGATATTACTCAATTGTTATTGCTTCAGACGTTTATTGCAGTTAGCAGTTGTTTTTTAAATTTTTTTATTTGCAAATAAATTCATTTTAAAAAAATCCTACAATGTGATTTTCTGGATTTTTTTCCTTCTCATTTTGTCTGTTATAGTTGAAGTGTACCTATGATGGAAATTACAGGCCTCATCTTTTTAAGTGGGAGAACTTGCACAATTGGTGGCTGACTAAATACTTTTTTGCCCCACTGTACATATACATATGAGATGAGTAATGTAGGGTATGTAAACATCATATTAAGTAGCATTGTTTAAAGTGGCTAGTGATATATTTTACATCAATTTTCATCAATTCCATTATTAAAGTGGCTGGAGTTGAGTCAGTGTGTTGGCAGCAGCCACTCAATGTTAGTGGTGGCTGTTTAACAGTCTGATGGCCTCGAGATAGAAGCTGTTTTTCAGTCTCTCGGTCCCTGCTTTGATGCCCCTGTACTGACCTCGCCTTCATTTCATTACAACCAATGGCTGGGAGGTAATGTGCCTAGACTGGTATCAATCTCTGCCAGTGTCATTTTAATGTAATTTCTGTGGAGTTGCCTTCTATTGTACCTGATGGAAGAAGTTCTTGTCCACCAGATTCTCATGTCTCTTGACTTTGCTCTGTTTGTGGCCCGTCTTGGAGCCTTTAACCGTCTGCATCTCCAGACTGGAACTTGCTGTGCTGGGGCTGGAAGTCTGCTGCACTGATGTGGGGAGGAGGATGGCAGTAAAGCAGTTTCCCCTGGGGACGGTCAGAAAGAACCTTTTAGTGGTGCTTCGTCTGCCATTACTACTGAACTGAGTTTCAGTTCATATAAGGAAATCAGTCAATTTAAATAAATGTATTAGGCACAAATCTACAGATTTCACATGACTGGGCAGGGGTGCAGTCAGGGGTGGGCCTGGGACGGCATCGGCCCATCCACTTGGGAGTCAGACCCCACCCCCGACAATCCCAAATGTGAAGAAGCTGGATGTGGAGATCCTGGGCTGGCATGGTTACATGTGGCCTGCGGTTGTGAGGTGGACGTACTGCCAAATTCTCTAAAATGACATTGGAGGCAGCTTATGGTAGAGAAGTGAACGTTCTATTCTCTGGCAACAACTCTGGTGGACATTCCTTCAGTCAGCATGCAAATTGCACACTCCCTCAAAACTTGAAATCTGTGGCATTGTGTTGTGACAAAACTGCACATTTTAGAGTGGCCTTTTATTGTCCCCAGCACATGGTACACCTGTGTAATGATCATGCTGTTTAATCAGCTTCTTGATATGCTGTACCTGTCAGGTGGATGGATTCTTTACAAAGGATACAATGCTCACTAACGGGGATGTAAACAAATTTGTGCGCATTTTTTTATAGAAATTATATATTTTCAGTGTAGGTATACAGACAAAACAATGTTTAGACTATTCTGCCTAATAAACCATACCTTTACATCAAGAGGATGGTGGAGGAAGGAGGGTTAACTTACAACGTAGTCCTTGAGGACGTAGCGGGCTGATCTCGACTGGTCAGGCTGTCCGTGTGTTGTCATGAAGCCCTTCATGTCTGACAGAGAACAGGACAGTGTCAACAGCCTGCTCCGACTCCATCACTATCATATGGCTTATGTTGTGCTGTGTATTGTTCTACACTGTACTATATAAGGACAGGGTTTATGGTCTCACATCCGTAGGCCATCAGTAGCTCCTCATAGTTGGGTATGCAGTCGGGGTCCTCATCCTCTCGCGGGCGGGATGATGTTTATGCCATAGGTGCCCTCTAGCACATCCCGAGGAATAGTCTGACACACTTGAGCAGTCTGTTAAGGCCTTATTAACCATAATAAACACCCAATCAAACATCTGAAAAATCCTTTACCCAAGTGAAACGATTAGGTCTCTGAATTTAGCTGTATGTTTGTAATATGAAATGATAACATAGTATGCAGCTCCACTTTTGTCCTACTGAAAAAAACAAATTAAAATGGATTTTAGAAGAAAGAAAAAAACTCCAGTATCTACTGATAGGGACAATAAATATGACTTCTACACCCATAAGTTAACAAAATCAGTTTGTAGGGTTGGTAAGTGAAGGATATGAGGGAGATGGCAGGCACGTGGTCTCTTATCTGGTCGATGGGCAGGATCCCACAGCAGATCATCTCAGCTTTAGTGGCCACAAAGGAGGGCATGACCAGGCCGGGGCAGTCACACAGACACAGACCTGGCTCCACGTACAGCGTCTGGAACACACACACACACTTGAATTCTTTATTTGACTCTATAAGAAAAAGTTATTGTAACTAAGGCACACAGTTTTAGAGGTCAAGTAGGCTACATCAGAGAGCAGTGCTTTACCTGAAAGTGCTTGGTGTGCCCAGGCGTGACTGAGACGGACACCTTCTTATTTCTCAGAATAGTGTTGATGGTGGGACTTTTTCCCACATTGGGATACCCCACCTGTTTAGAGAGCAGATAGGAGAATTGAGATCACTCCAAACACAAGACCTGTTCTCCTACTTCGTAAATGACTTCCTATAGTAATATAAAGTGTATTATAAACTGGGTGGTTCAAGCACTGAATGCTGATTGGCTGAAAACTGTGGTATATCAGACAGTATACCACAGGTATGACAAAACATTTATTAATGTTCCAATTACATTGGCAACCAGTTTATAATAGCAATAAGGCACCTTGGGTAAGGACTGTATCCATGCACTCCACGTTACGTTGTGCATAAGAACAGCTCTTAGCCGTGGTATATTGGCCATATACTACACCCCCTTGTGCCTTATTGCTTAAACATGACCTAGTATTTAAGCCGACTGATATCCAGTGTGTATCTGTTAATCGAATGATTAGAATATTCCACCCTGAAACCATATAATTGTATGGAATTGATTAGAATGTATAAAATTATAATCAATAAATGTGTAGTTCTAGTCAGAATTAGGGTAAAACAATATAGCTAATGTTTATCTCTTTATAGTCTGAGCAGAATTCTGCGCTGACCTTGGCTGGGGGCCACTGAGAGTACTTCCCAGGGTCTCCCTATCTTGAGGGAGGACGGGGAATGATTCCCACGGCCACCCCTAATCTTTGTCGGCTGGGTAGTGGGACAGTATGTGCGTAGGATACCTACTGTTGTGTGTATGTATGTGCGTAGGATATCTACTGTTTGTGTAGAAGTATGTGCGCAGCTATAAAATGGATGTCTTTGTATTCTTGACTTTAGAACGTTCTCTGAATAAACTGTACTAACCTTTTGCATAAGCTGAGTCTTTGACTAATTATTATTATACCCATGGTCTTACAAACCTCTGGGATTGGTCAGAGCTATTGATTGTTAGTTATTATCATTGGGATTGAAAATTCTTGTGACAGTATCGGTACTCACCAGCCCCACTGTGAGCCCGCCCTCTTTCAACGTTGGCCCATCGTGAGCAGCCTTAAATATGGCCAGCAGCTCGTCTTTGGTCAGCAGGCCACTGGAGTTGTGGAAGGAGGAGGAGTTGTGGGTGGAGCCGTCTATACTCTCTTCATCGTCTGCTTCCTCACCCTCTGAGCAGGTCTGCCAGTCTCCCTCTGCTACACAGTCTTCAAACTGCTCCCCTCTCTGCTGCTCCTCATCCACATCACTCTCCTCATCTTCCTCCTCACTCTCTTCCTCATCCTTCTCCTTGTTATCCTCTACCTCCTGTCTTCGACTCACATTGTCTGTCATTCCCATGTCTTCATTTTCTGTGTCGCTCTGTTCATCTTCCTGCTCCTCCACTTCCATTCCCTTTCCCTTTGGAGAATGAACAAGGGAAGGTATCACTGAGGTCTGAAGAGGAGAAGCCTAACAACTCATCTTTCATCAGTCAAAAAAGTATACCAGATCTAAGTTCAACAATGGTGAGCATAGCATTCGTTCTGCTTTAACCAGGCCATCTAAGACCAGCCCTTCCAATTAAAATGTGAATGACTCCTCACCTTCTCCTCTGCCTCCAGCCTCTCATTCTCCACCAGTGCAGACCAGAAAACAGCATGGAGGCCCTCTCTCTGGAAATATCTGGCCCAGATCCTCCGCTGCTCCCGGGTAAGCAGGTCAGCCTTGTTCACCAGCAGCAAGTTCACCTTGTCCCGGGACACTTCCTTGACATAGCACTCCTACAGGAACCTTGAAGGTTAATGGGTGAAATGCCACAGTGTTTCCCCACCTATCAGTTTGGTTTCGCAGATTCCCCCACCTGGCAATGCCATCCCCAATCCAAGAAAAATTTGCCTAAATTATTTGATGACAGCCTTTGGCCATACTGATCCGTAGAGAACGGACACTAATTAGAACGGTGGATTAAATCAATGGGCTAGATTGGCTGCGCCCTTCAGCACTGTACTTACCAGGTCAGGGCAACGAAACAGCAACGGGTTTCTGGCATCAACGATCTGTACAACGATGTCACTGCGTAGGAAAATTCACATTTCCATCATCATACAAGGCACTGAAAGGCTGAAACAGGACACAATTAGTCATGTTACACAGCAGCTCTAATTCCTACTTCCTCTCAATCACTCGCCAGAGCTGTCTCCAGAAATCCAAATTCCTTTCAAAAGGGGTGAGAATCATTTTCTGCTCCTCTTCAAGTCTATGAAACAAAATAGATCAACTTTAGGGCACTGCTGAAAGAAAACCATGTTACTAAAGGCACACAATCTATAAACATCAAAACAATGAGATCCTATTCAATTGATGGGGGGGGGTGTAAGTGTTGTGATTGTAGTGGGTTTCATACAGTGCCAGTTCTCGTCTCCACTCCATGAAGCTGTCTCTCTCGGTCTGCTGGAGGACCTCTGGACTGGTGCTCCCATCCTAGTGAGGCCTGTAACATGACAAGACAAAGAAGAGACAGTAATGGAACATCAGAGGCAATCAGCACAATCCCTACTACTAAGACAACTAGAAAGAGGACATGAAATAACATTTGGAAGTAATATCTTTGGAGTCACTGTGCCTACTGCACGGTTAGCGCTATCCGGAATCTTTGGGACGTCCCTACCCTAAACCCTAATCTTAACACTGACCCTAATCATTTAAAATGTCAACTTCAATAGGATTACGTCAGAATTGGGACTTCCAAGGATCCCCGATAGCAAGGACCCTTACTGCACCTTCGTGGTATTCTAAGAAGTTGTTTGTTCTCTTCGTGCAGCTTTTTCAACTTTGCCATCTCCTCGGCTGTCAGTAATCCTGCCCGAGCTTCAGCTGGCACAAACTTGATGTTGAGCTTTTCTGGGGAAACACTTCATCCATCAATTGCATCCTGGCAATCCTGTACAAAGAGGCAGGTACTGGGGTGTATTCATTAGTCGGATTCCATTGCAAAACATTTGGCCTGTTACTGTAAGACTCTAAGAACCAAACAGAAGTAAACAGAACGAAACAGGGAAGGACCTACCTGAATTTGTCCAATAAACTCGTTTGTTGCAAAATGTTTTCCGTTAAGAGTAAACGGTGTTCCGTTGCAAACGTTTTGCAACAGAATCCAACTAATGAATACACCACTGGGGACAAATTATAGTAGGTCCCTCCCCATTACTTTAGCGTCCGTTTAAGAAACATTTTGCAAAAGAATTGGCAAACTTAATACACCACTGGTAGAGGACAGTTTAAAAGTTTCCAGGCTCTGATCAGGCCCTACACCCAAACAAGGGCACTGCGTTCATCCACCTCTGGCCTGCTCGCCTCCCTACCACTGAGGAAGTACAGTTCCCGCTCAGCCCAGTCAAAACTGTTCGCTGCTCTGGCCCCCCAATGGTGGAACAAACTCCCTCACGACGCCAGGACAGCGGAGTCAATCACCACCTTCCGGAGACACCTGAAACCCCACCTCTTTAAGGAATACCTAGGATAGGATAAAGTAATCCCCCCCCCCTTAAAAGATTTAGATGCACTATTGTAAAGTGGCTGTTCCACTGGATGTCATAAGGTGAATGCACCAATTTGTAAGTCGCTCTGGATAAGAGCGTCTGCTAAATGACTTAAATGTAAATGTAAATGTAAAAGATCACTTATCAGGACAATGCAATGGAGTATTTACCTGCAACAAACTCAGTCCCTGCCATTTCTGCAGTTGCAAGGAAGTCATCCATAGAACTCTGCTCAGTCACTGACTGCAGGTTGAGACGACCCCAATCGTAGCCATCGTTCAGTTCACTGGTGTGGAGCTGGCAATGTGATATCACGTTAAATCATCAGCAAGGTAGCTAGCTAACAAGACAGACGACCATTAAAACAAGATGTGTTACTTTATTTTCAAGGAAGCAGTATTCACCAAATCCTGGTTATCCCAAATGTTTTACTTTACTCTGCTAACGAACAGGCTTGGAGGTAGATCTCGCTATAGGTTAAGCTAGCTAGCTAAATAACCATAGTTAAATAACGTAGCGTTAATTAACGTTACCCAAGTATCGCCCCTCTTGTTGCCTCGGCCTGCGTTGAGTCTCTCCTTTATCAACGATCTCCCGAGCCCCATGGCAGACTTCTTCTTACCCATTTTAGGTTTAGTCTTACTTGTTGCCACAAATTACTTTGTCAGTCTCATTAGATTACATTGGTATATCGAGTACAGCCCAGCAAACAGGACCCCATGTGAAGTGAATTGTTGTCCCATGAGGAGAAAGTGAAACGGAACATACCAACTTGGTTAATATTATTAGTAATTATTCAGCTATCGAGATTGATCTCAAGTGTATAAATTGCTGGAAGTAACTGAACCAGATTCAGTATGTTTGTTTGTTGCTTAAAGTGTAATTTTATTATGAATTACTGTAATGATTTGTGCATTGACTTTGGTTGTGGTACATTCCAAAAGATGTCCAACACTCAAATACGCATTGAAGGAAACACACTCCGCCAAATAACATTTCCGCCAAGGACACGTTCTAAAATATACACTTTTTGTGACAGGTGCTATCATCTACATGTCGATTCTCAATTCTCACATTTCTAAAAACTTAATATATTTCAAATTATATTTCTGCAATGTATGCGCAACACAAGATACTCGTCCCTTCATTGGTTATTTGATTAAAAAGATGGTGAAAATCGGAAATTAACTTGTTTTGTCATTTATTTTGTCAAAATTGGACATGGAATAACGGAAAACAAGAACAACAAAAGTTAAAACATTTTTGATTTTCGCTTTGTTCATACGCGGAAGGTCACGCCCCCTCATAGAATATTCATAATACTTAGGTGTGTGTTTAGACCAGAGCTTAGTTTGTAAATCATTTTACAAAATAGTTTCTAAACCCAGAGGCGCAACATTGCGAGACTTTTGGGAACGCTTACACAGTGTTGCCAACTTAGCCGCTATATTTAGCGAGTATTCAGACCCCTCTAGCGACACATTCTCAAACAAGCGACTAGCGACAAATCTAGTGACTTTTTCTGGTGTTATTGGAGACTTTTGGAGACTCTGACGTGAAAGCACGTATCGTTCTTAATCTTCTCAACGAGCAGCGAGTGCTGCCGTGGGCCCCAACCCTGTCTCAAAGCACTTACAGGCGGCCCAGTCCTCGTGCAGCAGTCCCTCCCAGCTGCAGTCAGAGCAGGAGATGTTCACCCCTCTGTGTCCAGACTGCAAATGAATCACGCATGCGGGAAGCCGCCGCTGGCTGATCCCGCACTTGCTTACATAAAAAAAACAATTAACCTGAATTAGGGCCAGACTAGTTACCATAATTCTCTCACATTGCCATTGACAGTTTTTTCTATTGTCTCTTTTTGGTCCATTTAGATTGTTAATGTAGATTGTTTACAAAAAATGTAAAAAATGTTACGGTTAAAAATGTAAATGACTTAAATGTAATGTAAATGTAAATGTTTTACTGTGACTTGTTGTAGGCTCCTAAGTGGACCATAAGGTTAAAAACCAAACCAAATTAAGAAAAATAAAATAAAAAACAAAAAGCAAAAAATAAAATAAAAAATAAGTAACTCCGCCAGAGTCTCTTTTGGGTCACTTTTGCCGGTCCCAAGCCCGGATAAAGGAGGAGGGTTGGAATTGTGACATTAAAAAAACAAGAATCAACAGAAAAAAGTTCATTTGTAGTTCTAAACATATTTAGGGTGTTTTTTACTCACTTTGTGTCTCTCCCATGACGTTATTCCTCTCTCCTACAGTGTCCACCACAATTACATGCACATGGCCAATTATGCAAATTAGGCGATGATGTCATTTAGCGTCTTTTAGGACAGACAATAGCTACTTTCCTTACTGAGGAGTTGGCAACACTGCTTACTGTAACGATCGTCATAGGTGGAAGAAGGAGAGGACTAAGGTGCAGCATGGTACGTGTTCATGATCTTTTAATTAACACTAGAACAAAACGGAACAAACGAAACAGTCCTGTCTGAGACAGGAAACAACTACCCACAACTCAAGGGCGAAACCAGGCGGCCTAAGTATGGTTCTCAATCAGAGACAACGATTGACAGCTGCCTCTCATTGGGAACCATACCAGGCCAAACACATAGAAATACAAACATAGAATGCCCACCCCAACTCACGCCCTGACCAACCTAAAATAGGGACATAAAAAAAGGAACCGAGCCTGCACAACCTGCCCTGGCTGGATACCCCCTGTAGCCCGGCAAGTGCGGCGGAACAGACCGCACTGGGCTGTGCTAGCAAACCGGGGACACCGTGCGTAGGGCTGGTGCCATATAACCCGGGCCGAGGAGACACACTGGAGACCAGATGCGCTGAGCCTTCTTCATTCCTCCTGGCTTGATGCCCACTCTAGCCCAGCGATATGAGGAGTTGCGATGTAGCGCACAGGGCTATGCATACGCACTGGGGACACCGTGCGCCTCACCGCATAACACGGTCACTCTCTCTCCACGTTAAGCACGGGGAGTTGGCTCAGGTCTCCTACCTGACTTGCCTTTAGCTTCCTCCAGCTCTTCCCTGGGGCGGCGATATTCCCCAGCCTGTGCCCAGGGTTCCTTACCGTCAAAAATCTCCTCCCAAGTCCAGGAGTCCAGAACCCTCTGCTCCAGGTTACCACGCTGCTTGGTCCTTTTTTGGTGGGTAGTTCTGTAACGATTGTCGTAGGTGGAAGAATGAGAGGACCAAGGTCAGGAGTGACACTTACGAAGCAGACCAAGACTGGGTTTGAGGTTAGAGATGTCAATGACAGAAGTTAAATGTTCTTCCTTAGCTGTACATTTTTTCGAAATCTAAAGGCCCAACCCCGATTCGAGCTAATTAACTAGTTGAACATGTTATTACTCCAACCTTGTGAAAGTGACAAACTGACACGTTTAAATATTTTGTCAAAAATCTTTATATCGAAGGCGTGCCTTTCATTTGACTGCCTGCACATGGCAAATCGGCGCGAGACGTGATTTAGAAGCAGTTCTCGCCTATCTTTCTACAGTACGGTCTTTAATTATACTGTGTCTGTGATAATGAAGATAACAATACTTATGTTTGCTAAGATGCAGAACTTATCATTAAGTAAGCATGCCAATTGAACAAACTAGACAACAATTGAATACTCTGGTGTGGTGTTTGACATCACTTTGTTGGGTTATACTGGCCGAAAGGTTCCATGGCCACAATAAAATAAAATGATTGTAGCGACCCGCACAGACAGCTGTGTGTTATGTGTTAGGCTATTAGTTGGTTGTGTTGTACTTACCCATACCCAGTGTTCGTGGGGTCTGCCATGCCAATCAACCTGCTATCTGCCAATCACAGGAATGCCTGGAATGTTCTGATGCCGGGCATTCTGGTGGTTGGAGGAGGGGGGTTGGGCAGGGGGATGGAGCATTGGAAGTTAAGTCTTACATCTGGCCTTCACAAGAGAAGGTCACGGTTGTTTTATAGGGTATCTTTCATTTATTTGGTGTGGGCTACGGCCAAACAGTAGCCTGTGTGAAGTTGGGTTAATAAAACCGTAAATTCGTAAACTCACTCCTCTGTCTGGACAATTGTTCCTTTATGATCTAGTCAGGTCATTACATTATGAATGAGAATGTCATGACAAGTTGGAGAATAGTTTGTCTCTCTATGGCTCTACCCCTACCTACACCTACTCAGTGTAATATTGTTGTTGTGTTACAGCCTGAATTTAAAATGGATTAAATTAAGATGTGTCACAGGCCTATACACAATACCACATAATGTCAAAGTGGAAGTATGTTATTTTCTTATTTTATTTTTAACTAATTAATAAAAAATTAAAAGCTGAAATGTTTTGAGTCAATAAGTGTTCAACCCTTTGTTTATGGCAAGCCTAAAAAAGTTCAGGAGTACACTTTTGCTTAACAAGTCAAATAATAAGTTTCATGGACTCACTCTGTATGCAATAATAGTGTTTCAAATGATTTTTGAATGACTACCTCTGCATCCCACACATACAATTATCTGTAGGGTCCCTCAGTCAAACAATGAATTTCAAACACAGATTCAACCACAAAGTCCATGGAGGTTTTCCAATGCCTCGCAAAGAAGGGCACCTATTGGTAGATAGGTAAAGAAAATAGCATGGTAGCATGGTGAAGTTATTAATTACACTTTGGATGGTGTATCAATTCACCCAGTCACTACAAAGATAGATACCATGAGGTCAACTAAGCACAGGCAAAATCCTAGAGGAAAACCTGGTTCAGTCTGCTTGCGAACAGACAATGACAGACAAATTCTCCTTTCAGCAGGACAATAACCTAAAACACAAGGCCAAATATACACTGACGTTGTTTACCAGTGTGACATTGAATGTTCCTGAGTGGCCTAGTTACAGTTTTGACTTAAACTGTCTGGAATATCTATGGCAAGAATTGAAAATGGTTGTCTAGCAATGATCAACAACCAACTTGACAGAACCAGAATATTTTTTTAATAATAATGTGCAAATATTGTACAATCCAGGTGTGCAAAGCTCTTAGAGACTTAACCAGAAAGACTGTAATCGCTTTCAAAGGTGATTATATAACCATTTTTTTAAATCACTTTATCATTATGGGGTATTGTTTGTAGATGGGTAATATGTTGTTTATTCAGGCTGTAACACAACAAATTGTGTAGTAAGTCAAGTGGTAGACTTTCTGAAGGCACTGTACATAAGCATAATAATACAGCTTGTATCACATTTGGACACTTACGAAAAGCAGGTAATGCTAGCTGAAGTGGATGGCTAATGCAGTTGGCCAGTATATGTGTAAAGACAAAGTAAATGTCATGAAATAATATTTTGTCTTAGCCTTTAACTCGTAAAATATTACATTGTTTAAAATTTAGGATCACAGGTAAAATGAAGCAATTACATTCACTTTTTTGACTCATCACGACTAGGTGGGGAGGTAGAGTGAGTTTCTTTAACCAAACCCGTCTATCCCATCTCCCTCCCCAAACCCACACTCCCCCAAGCCGACATCCCTCTGTTAGATTTGAGTAAAAACCACACTTGAAGCACATTGAAATATTGAATTAAATCGATTTAATACAAAAAAGTTGAACAAGAGTGAGTTACATTTTGGATGAAGGTGTGCCAACAGCAAAGCACCTTCCCTAAATGTATCCTGGGGAGAGGGGGGTGTATGATCCAATTCCACACTGCCTACCACCTAGCCATCCTGCTGGGCCCTTGGCTCAACCATTACTGCTGGGAAAGAACAGGTCGACCCACGTCTTTCAAAACATACAAAGCAAACTATGGTCAGGGTGTGACACCCAAAAGCATAATCAGTGCTCTAACTCCTCCCTGCACTGGTCTGGAGCAATGAAGTAGTGACGCAGGGTACTGTACTAAACCACAAATTACCCCTAAATCCTGCAGCATAATTGCAAAACTTTTAGTGGAGCAACCACTGTACATGATTCCATATGTCTAATTTCATAGTTTTTATGTATTCACTATTATTCTACAATGTAGAAAATAGTACAAATAAAGAAAAACCATGGAATGAGTAGGTGTGTCCAAACTTTTGACTGGTACTGTGTATGACATTTGTGGTGCTACAATTAATGAAGCTTTGGATTTTGTATTCTTTATCTGTTCTCAGGTGGTAAAAAAAACTTTAGTATTGGTCGTACTGTCACAATGTACACAGTGGCCACACTTGTAATTGCCATTGGGTGCTCCTGGGAGCCAAGTGTCACGCTTCTTGAGCAGCTGCAGGCTGTGCGTAACAGAACGGCTAGTTTTTTCGCACTGTGAAAACAGTGTTTCAGTACAATGGATTTGATGCGACCAGCACATGGGCTGTACTCTGTGGGGGCGTTTTTCTTTCTTCTGTCACACTCACACAGACTAACATTCAAGTCGAAAAATGTAATACAGTTTGTCTTTATTTGTTTTCCGTTATTCCATGTCCAATTTTGCCACAATAAATGACAAAACAAGTAGATTTCAAATGTTCGTTTTTCAAATTCAGAAACCGAAATCGAAAACAAGCCATTTTCCATTTTTACAGGTTGTTTAAAAATAATCTAATATTTGGAGTGTTTCATGAGAAAATTATACTATAGCCTAATGTCAAATCAGAGGGCATGCTGTCCGGTCCTCTGGCAGTCTCTAAGGGGGTGCCACAGGGTTCAATTCTCGGGCCGACTCTTTTCTCTGTATATATCAATGATGTTGCTCTTGCTGCGGGCGATTCCCTGATCCACCTCTACGCAGACGACACCATTCTATATACTTTCGGCCCGTCATTGGACACTGTGCTATCCAACCTCCAAACGAGCTTCAATGCCATACAGCACTCCTTCCGTGGCCTCCAACTGCTCTTAAACGCGAGTAAAACCAAATGCATGCTTTTCAACCGATCGCTGCCTGCACCCGCATGCCCGACTAGCATCACCACCCTGGATGGTTCCAACCTTGAATATGTGGACATCTATAAGTACCTAGGTGTCTGGCTAGACTGCAAACTCTCCTTCCAGACTCACATCAAACATCTCCAATCAAAAATCAAATCCAGAGTCGGCTTTCTATTCCGCAACAAAGCCTCCTTCACTCACGCTGCCAAGCTTACCCTAGTAAAACTGACTATCCTACCGATCCTCGACTTCGGCGATGTCATCTACAAAATGGCTTCCAACACTCTACTCAGCAAACTGGATGCAGTCTATCACAGTGCCATCCGTTTTGTCACTAAAGCACCTTATACCACCCACCACTGCGACTTGTATGCTCTAGTCGGCTGGCCCTCACTACATATTCGTCGCCAGACCCACTGGCTCCAGGTATCTACAAGTCCATGCTAGGTAAAGCTCCGCCTTATCTCAGTTCACTGGTCACGATGGCAACACCCATCCGTAGCACGCGCTCCAGCAGGTGTATCTCACTGATCATCCCTAAAGCCAACACCTCATTTGGCCGCCTTTCGTTCCAGTACTCTGCTGCCTGTGACTGGAACGAATTGCAAAATCGCTGAAGTTGGAGACTTTTATCTCCCTCTCCAACTTCAAACATCAGCTATCCGAGCAATGCAGCTAACCGATCGCTGCAGCTGTACATAGTCTATAGGTAAATAGCTCACCCTTTTTCACCTACCTCATTCCCATACTGTTTTTATACTGTTTTTATTTATTTACTTTTCTGCTCTTTTGCACACCAATATCTCTACCTGTACATGCCCATCTGATCATTTATCACTCCAGTGTTAATCTGCAAAATTGTATTATTCGCCTACCTCCTCATGCCTTTTGCACACATTGTATATAGACTGCCCATTTTTTTCTACTGTGTTATTGACTTGCTAATTGTTTACTCCATGTGTAACTCTGTGTTGTCTGTTCACACTGCTATGCTTTATCTTGGCCAGGTCGCAGTTGCAAATGAGAACTTGTTCTCAACTAGCCTACCTGGTTAAATAAAGGTGAAATAAAAAAATAAAAAAAATTATATGCATAGCCTACTTATTATTGTTATTATTAACAATATGAATATTATTAATTGTTAATTGTTACAGACTAGGTAGCCCAACTGGCCGCCAGGTGACACTATTATTGCTTTTAAGTTGTTTGTAAAAGGAATAATAGTGCCATCTGATGGTGGGTTAGGCTACAGACTAATAGGCTTGGAAGCATGTTATTAGTAAAGGAGGCAACTCTTTCTTGACAATATTTTACCTTTATTTAACTAGGCAAGTCAGTTAAGAACAAATTCTTATTTTCAATGACGGCCTAGGAACAGTGGGTTAACTGCCTGTTCAGGGGCAGAATGACAGATTTGTACCTTGTCAGCTTGGGGATTTTAGCTTGCAACCTTCTGGTTACTGGTCCAACGCTCTAACCACTAGGCTACCCTGCCACCCCGGCAGATGGCAGCATAAACCGGAGGATGGTCTGCAAGACATTTATTTTTGGTGCATTGCCATGCATAGAAAGATTGACAGGTAACCAGCTTTTCTTTGTATTATGTGCTTGATATACGGAAACTATAGGTATTTATAGGTTCTACTGTTATCCATCTTGTATTTCGTTTTGTTTTCAAACTAACTATATGCAGACTCTTTATATCAAATCAAATTGTATTGGTCACATACACATGGTTGGCAGATGTTATTGCGAGGGTAGCGAAATGCTTGTGCTTCTAGTTCCACAGTGCAGTAATATCTAACAAGTAATCTAACAATTCCACAACAACTAGCTAATACACACAAATCTAAGTAAAGGGATGGAATAAGAATATATCCATATAAATATATGGATGAGCGATGACTGAGCGGCATAGGCAAGATGCAATAGATGGTATAAAAATACAGTAGATACATATGGGATGAGTAATGAGAGATATGTAAACATTATTAAAGTGGCATTATTGAAGTGACTAGTGATTTATTTATTAAAGTTGCCAATGATTTAAAAATCTATCAGTTCTGCTCTGAGTGAGTATATGTACAATGGAAGTATTATTGGAATTATTAAAGTGGCATTATTGAAGTAACTAGTGATTTATTTATTAAAGTTGCCAATTATTTAAAAAATCTATCAGTGTGACTGAGTATATGTACTCTGAGTGAGTATATGTACAATGGAAGTATTGTTGGAATTTACAGGGCGATGTATATAAGCGGTTATATCAGTTTGTACATTAGCCTATTATTTCCAAATTCTTCTTATTTCAGTTCAGTAAATGAACCTCGGCAAAAGCACCCTGAGTACCAATTGCATCCTCAAGGTAGAGCTGTTTGACTTTGGTCTCTCTCATAATGGTTCCATCCATCCCTCCCTCTATGTTCCCCTACAGAGACACTGTAATGGTTCAACCCAGTATATAGCCAATGTAGACCATTCAATTCTCAGCAGACCCAACCTCTGTCAGACAGACAGCGACCATAGAATGGGAGAGCGCAATTGTGGTTATGGAGAAGTCTTGAGAGGATAAACAAATTAAGTACAGGATAACTTGAACGTTTGTTGTATTGGAGTCTCCAATAAATCATAAAAGTCAGTAAAATATATACGATTTAGTTGCAGTAAAACGTTCGCTATAGTGTACGTTATTGCTGTGGACGTGACACGGCCATATAATGCTGCTTTGGAAGAAGAATAAGTTCGACTTGATTGAGGAAGATAAACAGTCGAAGCAGAAGGGTTATGCCGTGAGTTTGAACTACTCTGCCCTGACCTCCTTTGCCAAGTCTTGCCCGGAGAGTGCTTTGAACAGGGTTGGAAGCATGTTCAAGACAAAAAGGAAAAAGGTTAAAATTACCAGTGAGGACCCCACCTACACGGTCCTCTACCTGGGTAATGCCACCACCATCCAGTCGAAAGGCGAAGGCTGTACGGACGTGGCTGTGAGCAAAATTTGGGGCAAGAGCGAAATGGGCAAAAATGGCACGAAGATGAAACTGACCATCAGCTCGCAGGGCATCCGAATGGTGCATGTGGACGACAAAGCGAGGAGACCGGGACATTTGTATTTATTGCACCGGATAACCTATTGCGTTGCGGACCCAAGGCTATCCAAAATTTTCGCTTGGATATACAGACATGAGATGAAGCACAAGGCAGTGATGCTGCGGTGCCATGCGGTGCTGGTGTCCAAGCCGGAGAAGGCAAAGGCCATGGCACTGCTTTTGTACCAGACCTCGGCGACAGCGCTTTCTGAATTTAAAAGACTTAAAAGGAGGGACGATGCAAGGCACCAGCAACAGCAGCTGATAGGGGAACAAACCATACCCCTTGTGCCCCTCAGGAAGCTTCTAAATGGACAGTGTTATTACAAACCGCCGGTGGAGCGCAGCAGGAGCGCGCCCAAATTGGGCTCTATCACAGAGGACTTGCTCGGAGAGGAGGAAGAGGAGAAAGCGATGCACTTTGAGTGTGAGGACATTTTAGACACGGATGACGATTGTGTGGACAATGGTAAACAGGAGCTGTCCCAGATCATCAGTGACCTTGGAGAGATGAGCATAGGAAACGACGTACAAACACTAAAAGCTGACCTTAGGGTTACACGACTCCTCTCTGGGGAGAGCACGGGCAGCGAGTCGTCAATAGAAAGCAACCAGGAGCCAATTTCTGTCTCAAACGGATTAGAGGAGGGGAAGATGCAGGAAATATCATGAAGTTACGTTTTCCTGGAGCCAAAATTCCCTCCACTGGGATGAGAACAATTTCCTTTTCTGTTTATTTTCTGCTGTCGGCTGTGAGTGTAGCCTATGCCTGTAGTATTGTACCCCCTCGCCGACTTGAAAGGATATAGAGGGGTAGCCTATGTTATGGTTATTGAATGATATTTTGGCGAGCATTGATAGCCTACAGAAAAGGGGCAGGACTGCATGCTGAGACTGAACCCCGATGTCACCGTGCGTCCCAGGAGAGTGATGCACCGCTGATTCCCACTTTAATAAGATGCTTTGTATTAGAATTTGTTTACCCAACCCATTTCCCGCGTGGAAATGCATTTTTTCTTGCACAACATTGTCCAGAAATATGTAGCCTAACATTCCATTTTGAAAGCACGTTTCCTTTTTTTCGCAATGGGTTAAATTAGAAGTCACTCACTCTCCTTTCAGGACGCTTTTCTACAATTATGGTTTTGCACTGTTGTGAAATTCAGTCGAGTATTACGTTTATTATGTGTATAATATCGTTTTCTCGTATATGTTATCAGAAACATAAATGTCATATCTTTGCTGTGCAAAAGAACAATACCCTAATGTATTAAGATATACATAGTAAATGCATTGTGTATAAAATTATCCATTATTTTTTAAAGGAAAAAAATGTGGTTTGTTTATGTGAACCTAAAAAGAATCCAAATAAAAACAACAAAATAACATGCAGGCATTTGTATAGTTTATGCACTCATTTGGAACATTATCTCCATCAAGCGCACCTTGTAATTTGATGGCTCTTAACTTTCCGCCTCCAAATGAAGTCCAGATACTGATTGATTATATCCATCACTGGGTTTAGAATTGTGATGAATTAATGGAAACATTAATATCAGCATTCACACCTCAACATTTGAAGGCCTGCTTTTTGTTGTTGCATAACTGATTGATAACTGATCCATTTGCTGACATGACACCCCTCATTCTTGGGAATCACATCATTTTGGGGAAATTGTTTTGCTACAGGGTGGCATGCATAGGAGAGACATGTAGGGCCTAGATCTCAAGGACAAATTTCTTCTGGGGAAGGAGAAATACAATTTTGTTCTAGTGATTTCTAGTCAACTGTCAGTTCTCTCACAGACATTCTGCATTGCTCAGTTTATTTTGGTCACTGTTTCAAGATGTTACATATAGTTGTTGAGTCGACAAGCCACACCTCTCCAACACCTCTATTTTCTCTCCTGCTCTGTGTGCCTACAGTATTGCAGTCACCATGGCAATGATGGAATTACTAGAAATGCTTCATGATTGTTATGGTTGCAGTCATAGAACCTTACGGGCAGGCCAGGCCCAGCTAAACCACAACAACACAAGGTGCTCACGTCATGAAGGATAGAGCATTGTGTTACATCAAACAAATACTATGTAAGACCAAGGATTATTTTTTATAGTAGTTACTAAACTAAATGTTATTCATCTATTATTACAACTTAGTTACTGCATAATTTGGTACAGATTTAAGTACCTTAAGTATATCTGCAATAGCTATGTGTATCAGTACACAATCTCTGAGTCATGTTTGTATGTTAGTCATTTACATTTACATTTAAGTCATTTAGCAGACGCTCTTATCCAGAGCGACTTACAAATTGGTGCATACACCTTATGACAACCAGTGGAACAGCCACTTGCATCTAAATCTTGTTGGGGGAAGGGGGAGGGTGAGAAGGATTACTTACCCTTACTTACCCTATCCTAGGTATTCCTTGAAGAGGTGGGGTTTCAGGTGTCTCCGGAAGGTGGTGATTGACTCCGCTGTCCTGGCGTCGTGAGGGAGTTTGTTCCACCATTGGGGGCCAGAGCAGCGAACAGTTTTGACTGGGCTGAGCGGGAACTGTACTTCCTCAGTGGTAGGGAGGCGAGCAGGCCAGAGGTGGATGAACGCAGTGCCCTTGTTTGGGTGTAGGGCCTGATCAGAGCCTGGAGGTACTGAGGTGCCGTTCCCCTCACAGCTCCGTAGGCAAGCACCATGGTCTTGTAGCGGATGCGAGCTTCAACTGGAAGCCAGTGGAGAGAGCGGAGGAGCGGGGTGACGTGAGAGAACTTGGGAAGGTTGAACACCAGACGGGCTGCGGCGTTCTGGATGAGTTGTAGGGTTTAATGGCACAGGCAGGGAGCCCAGCCAACAGCGAGTTGCAGTAATCAAGACGGGAGATGACAAGTGCCTGGATTAGGACCTGCGCCGCTTCCTGTGTGAGGCAGGGTCGTACTCTGCGGATGTTGTAGAGCATGAACCTACAGGAACGGGACACCGCCTTGATGTTAGTTGAGAACGTCAGGGTGTTGTCCAGGATCACGCCAAGGTTCTTAGCGCTCTGGGAGGAGGACACAATGGAGTTGTCAACCGTGATGGCGAGATCATGGAACGGGCAGTCCTTCCCGGGAGGAAGAGGAGCTCCGTCTTGCTGAGGTTCAGCTTGAGGTGGTGATCCGTCATCCACACTGATATGTCTGCCAGACATGCAGAGATGCGATTCGCCACCTGGTCATCAGAAGGGGAAAGGAGAAGATTAATTGTGTGTCGTCTGCATAGCAATGATAGGAGAGACCATGTGAGGTTATGACAGAGCCAAGTGACTTGGTGTATAGCGAGAATAAGAGAGGGCCTAGAACAGAGCCCTGGGGGACACCAGTGGTGAGAGCGCGTGGTGAGGAGACAGATTCTCGCCACGCCACCTGGTAGGAGCGACCTGTCAGGTAGGACGCAATCCAAGCGTGGGCCGCGCCGGAGATGCCCAACTCGGAGAGGGTGGAGAGGAGGATCTGATGGTTCACAGTATCGAAGGCAGCCGATAGGTCTAGAAGGATGAGAGCAGAGGAGAGAGAGTTAGCTTTAGCAGTGCGGAGCGCCTCCGTGATACAGAGAAGAGCAGTCTCAGTTGAATGACTAGTCTTGAAACCTGACTGATTTGGATCAAGAAGGTCATTCTGAGAGAGATAGCGGTAGAGCTGGCCAAGGACGGCACGCTCAAGAGTTTTGGAGAGAAAAGAGAGAAGGGATACTGGTCTGTAGTTGTTGACATCGGAGGGATCGAGTGTAGGTTTTTTCAGAAGGGGGTGCAACTCTCGCTCTCTTGAAGACGGGAGGGACGTAGCCAGCGGTCAGGGATGAGTTGATGAGCGAGGTGAGGTAAGGGAGAAGGTCTCCGGAAATGGTCTGGAGAAGAGAGGAGGGGATAGGGTCAAGCGGGCAGGTTGTTGGGCGGCCGGCCGTCACAAGACGCGAGATTTCATCTGGAGAGAGAGGGGAGAAAGAGGTCAGAGCATAGGGTAGGGCAGTGTGAGCAGAACCAGCGGTGTCGTTTGACTTAGCAAACGAGGATCGGATGTCATCGACCTTCTTTTCAAAATGGTTGACGAAGTCATCTGCAGAGAGGGAGGAGGGAGGGGGAGGATTCAGGAGGGAGGAGAAGGTGGCAAAGAGCTTCCTAGGGTTAGAGGCAGATGCTTGGAATTTAGAATGGTAGAAAGTGGCTTTAGCAGCAGAGACAGAGGAGGAAAATGTAGAGAGGAGGGAGTGAAAGGATGCCAGGTCCGCAGGGAGGCGAGTTTTCCTCCATTTCCGCTCGGCTGCCCGGAGCCCTGTTCTGTGAGCTCGCAATGAGTCGTCGAGCCACGGAGCGGGAGGGGAGGACCGAGCCGGCCTGGAGGATAGGGGACATAGGGAGTCAAAGGATGCAGTAAGGGAGGAGAGGAGGGTTGAGGAGGCAGAATCAGGGGATAGGTTGGAGAAAGTTTGAGCAGAGGGAAGAGAAGATAGGATGGAAGAGGAGAGAGTAGCGGGGGAGAGAGAGCGAAGGTTGGGACGGCGCGATACCATCCGAGTAGGGGCAGTGTGGGAAGTGTTGGATGAGAGCGAGAGGGAAAAGGATACAAGGTAGTGGTCGGAGACTTGGAGGGGAGTTGCAATGAGGTTAGTGGAAGAACAGCATCTAGTAAAGATGAGGTCAAGCGTATTGCCTGCCTTGTGAGTAGGGGGGAGGGTGAGAGGGTGAGGTCAAAAGAGGAGAGGAGTGGAAAGAAGGAGGCAGAGAGGAATGAGTCAAAGGTAGACGTGGGGAGGTTAAAGTCGCCCAGAACTGTGAGAGGTGAGCCGTCCTCAGGAAAGGAGCTTATCAAGGCATCAAGCTCATTGATGAACTCTCCGAGGAACCTGGAGGGCGATAAATGATAAGGATGTTAAGCTTGAAAGGGCTGGTAACTGTGACAGCATGGAATTCAAAGGACGCAATAGACAGATGGGTAAGGGGAGAAAGAGAGAAAGACCACTTGGGAGAGATGAGGATCCCGGTGCCACCACCCCGCTGACCAGAAGCTCTCGGGGTGTGCGAGAACACGTGGGCGGACGAGGAGAGAGCAGTAGGAGTAGCAGTGTTATCTGTGGTGATCCATGTTTCCGTCAGTGCCAAGAAGTCAAGGGACTGGAGGGAGGCATAGGCTGAGATGAACTCTGCCTTGTTGGCCGCAGATTGGCAGTTCCAGAGGCTACCAGAGACCTGGAACTCCACGTGGTCGTCCGCGCTGGGACCACCAGGTTAGGGTGGTCGCGGCCACGCGGTGTGGAGCGTTTGTATGGTCTGTGCAGAGAGGAGAGAACAGGGATAGACAGACACATAGTTGACAGGCTACAGAAAAGGCTACGCTAATGCAAGGAAATTGAATGACAAGCGGACTACACGTCTCGAATGTTCAGAAAGTTAAGCTTACGTAGCAAGAATCTTATTGACTAAAATGATTAAAATGATACAGTACTGCTAAAGTAGGCTAGCTGGCAGTAGCTGCGTTGTTGACACTACACTAATCAAGTCGTTCCGTTGAGTGTAATAATTCTACAGTGCTGCTATTCGGGGCTAGCTGGCTAGCTAGCAGTGTTGTTTACGTTACGTTGAGTTAAAAGAACGACAATAGCTGGCTAGCTAACCTAGGGAATCGGTCTAGACTACACAATTATCTTTGAAACAAAGACGGCTATGTAGCTAGCTACGATCAAACAAATCAAACCGTTGTACTGTAATGAAATGAAATGAAAATGTGAAACTACCTAACCGGGTTGTTGAATTCAAAACAGTAGACGTTGGCTAGCTGTTAGCAGTTAGCTGTTGGCTAGCTAGCAGAGTCTCCTACGTTAAGGACGACAAATAGCTGGCTAGCGAACCTCAGTGAATTAAGATAATCACTCCAAGGCTACACACACTAAACTACACAATTATCTTGGAAACAAAGACAGCTATGTCCAAATGTCATCTTGACAGGTTTGATATTTGAAATCTTGCCTACAGCCTGGGTTGTCTCGTCTGAACAGAAGGTTTTAGGCTATGTAAGGTCTTAGGCTATGTAAGGTCTTAGGCTATGTGCATTCACAGACTGCCACTACACTCTACTTTAGCTGCTTTTCTATAAGTGAAAGGACTGGCACGGCTACTTCCCTCCCATGCACTACCGAGCCCGCTTAGCACCAGGCCCACATGGATTCCACCAAATGTATACAGTTCCTGTCTGACACTGAGTGGTATTAATAACTCAGTAGTGCCACTGTGGTCACAGCAGTGTTCTGTCGGGGGCTGGGGCTGTCACACTAAGCATGGCATTTTTCATATAATTTTTCATGAGAAGAGCTGAGGGGAGTCACTACTCTCTGTGGCTGTCTGTCTGGGGGGACTACTGTATTGATGTGGACATTAGTATTCTAGTCAGCTATAGTGCAGTGCAGCTCCAGCCCGGCATTAGCCTCATTCTATCTGCCAGTGCTTACCTAAGAGACCTCTACTGGACGCAGAGATGCTGCTTCAGAGGCAGCCACTTCTACCTCTGCTGCTGCTGCTCAGTAGCGAATAGGAACTGAATTAGAGATTAGGGGAGAAAGGTGAGCTTACTCCCTGTTTAGTACCCAGATGATGTGTGGATGTGTCTTGTTATATGAACAGTGCCTCAATCAACCTAGGCTGTCTCCAGACTTTTACAGCACTTCATGTATAGCCTGGATGGCCTACCACGGCTCTAAAAATGGTACGTCGGTGCTTTGGGCCAACGATTGCCCATGGGTCCTATAAAAAGCTAAACTTCTCCTCATTTTGAATTGATGCAGTGGTGCTCAATAGAACACGGTAACACAAAACTCCACTACTGGGCTGTGTCACTCACTTCACTCTCCTTTTTTTCTGTCAGGAAGCGTATGAAACTGTACCGAAATAGCAAGCGTGTCAAAACCCACACAGTTTCCCACAGTTTCCCTTCTCGATGTGATGCTGCTCCAGCTGCTGTCTCACTGAAGCCTCCCGTACAATAATTACACCACAGACAGTACGACATCATCAGCCCACGCCCACCCTGAAAATAAAGCAGCAGGATGTGCTATTAGTGGACAACTGCAAACTAGAGCTATAAACCTCTCATAAAGACAGTGAAACTGTCCATTGGTATAGTATCCCCTTGCAATCACTAGACAGTTTGGCCCTAGTGCAGCAGTGACCTGTATATTTTCACTCCCTGCCAGCAAGCTCCATTTAGATGCTCTATTACAGGGCCGCCAAACATCGCACGTTGTTCCTCTCCCTCTTGTATCTCAGGGTAACCTGGATATCCTCTCGATGTGTATTGACTGCGTGTGATTAAAAGTAGGATACAACGTGTTGACATTTAGTGCATGTGAACATATGGTAATTAAAACCTCCTGGGAAAAGAGCCGACTTTATTGTCTCTCCTTCTGTGTTGATAATTCTAATAAAACAGGCTTTTAATTTGAACCTTCATTTAACTAGGCAAGTCAGTTAAGAACAAATTCTTATTTACATTGACGGCCTACCCCAGCCAATTGTGTGCCGCCCTATATGACTCCCAATCACAGCTGATTGTGATACAGCCTGGAATTGAAGCAGGGTGTCTGTAGTGATGCCTCTTGCACGGATATGCAGTGCCTTAGACCGCTGCACCCTCGGGAACCCCTATAATGTTCAAAATTCACGTAAAATTTCCTCTTAAAGGTCCCGCAGAGTCATCCTATTTCCAAAGTAAAATTAGCCAATGAATGACCAAAACATCACCCATAATATTTTTGAGCGGGTGGGGAGCTTATATTCATGAGCTTGCCTTGACTGACAGCTCTTTGAAACACCCTTGTGGTTGTTGCCAGGAAACAAGGTAAATAATGGGCCACATGTCATTGATGACCAGTTAACAATGGGCCACATGTCATTCCGAGCCTAAATAGTATGCCTCAACCCATTTCTCTGCAAAATGCTCTCATGGTCAACAGAGCTGTTCATGGACTGTTGGATATCAGACAAACAGCAGCAATACACAACTGCATTTCTATTGTTTTGTAATTAATTGCAGAATACAATTCGCTGATATACTTCTTCACAATAATTAGTCTAACCTGAGTCATCTTAGAACCTTACACATAAGGGAATGTACATGAAAACAGCATACATTAACTGTATTGGACAATTTATTGGTGCCTCTGCATTAGCATTATAAATGACAAAATGTTCAGAATTGTGTGTATTGATCAGACATTTATTTAATAATTTACAAAAAGGCCAGCATAGTTGACATATTAATAAACATGAACACAATTGAGAAATACAGGTGAGAAATAATAGTCATTTGACATAAAACAAATAATAAAATAAGCCTAATATAGGCACCAGACTCCCCTACAGTCTGGATGGACCCCATTGATTTGTCCAATCATCTCCCGTCTGAATGTTTGGAAAACCAACAATACAAATTGACAAAATGTGACATCATATCACGTAAAAGTGAATTACTTAGACTACATTACCAACTACAGAGATTGTCAGGGAGGGGGTGGGAGAGGAGGGGGACCGATGTACCCGGCATCAATCAAGCAGGTTTCAGTTACCCACGTGGCTTCAGTCACCCCCAAGATTGAAGCGGGAGACAAATCCAGCTATGGCCTCTCACACTGGGCAGACAGGGATCCTGGGATGGACAGCTCACACAGCTTCCCCACGTACGGCGCTGGATCAAGGGTGACCTCGTTGAGAGGAGATCCAGGAGCCTGTCTACGTTGTCTGTGATGATTTTGAAAAGGGAAATGTTTGTTAAATTGGTAGTACATTTTGCTTCCTTTGATTTACTGTTCTGAGTTATTATTCTAACAAATGATCTACTCATTCTACAATATTTTCCGGTGTTTTTGAAGTATTCGATTTTAAATATGCAATATTTGGTTGTGTACTTTTTTGTGAAACATTTCAATGTTTATATTTTGAATTTTGGTGTGCCTGAAATTCTCAATTGATTTGAAATGAATAACTATGACTTATAGGATGTTGGATGTCTTCAAAGGCTTCACAACATATCCCCCCTTCTTTGGTCTGTCTTCACAGGCTTCACAACATATCCCCATTCTTGGGTCTGTCAGAACAGGCTTCACAACATATCCCCCTTCTTTGGTCTGTCTTCACAGGCTTCACAGCATATCCCCCTTCTTTGGTCTGTCTTCACAGGCTTCACAACATATCCCCCTTCTTTGGTCTGTCTTCACAGGCTTCACAGCATATCCCCCTTCTTTGGTCTGTCTTCACAGGCTTCACAACATATCCCCCTTCTTTGGTCTGTCTTCACAGGCTTCACAGCATATCCCCCTTCTTTGGTCTGTCTACACAGGCTTCACAGCATATCCCCCTTCTTTGGTCTGTCTTCACAGGCTTCACAGCATATCCCCCCTTCTTTGGTCTGTCTTCACAGGCTTCACAGCATATCCCCCTTCTTTGGTCTGTCTTCACAGGCTTCACAGCATATCCCCTTCTTTGGTCTGTCTTCACAGGCTTCACAACATATCCCCTTCTTTGGTCTGTCTTCACAGGCTTCACAGCATATCCCCCTTCTTTGGTCTGTCTACACAGGCTTCACAGCATATCCCCTTCTTTGGTCTGTCTTCACAGGCTTCACAGCATATCCCCTTCTTTGGTCTGTCTTCACAGGCTTCACAGCATATCCCCCTTCTTTGGTCTGTCTTCACAGGCTTCACAGCATATCCCCCCTTCTTTGGTCTGTCTTCACAGACTTCACAGCATATCCCCCTTCTTTGGTCTGTCTTCACAGGTTTCACAGCATATCCCCCTTCTTTGGTCTGTCTTCACAGGATCCACAGCATATCCCCCTTCTTTGGTCTGTCTTCACAGGCTTCACAGCATATCCCCCTGTCACGTTCTTTCAAAATCGAACCCAGAAGCAGACCAGAACAAGGAGAGTGTGGAGGAGAAGGAGAAGGAGAGTATTTATTTACAAGTGAATGTGAATGGGTAGATATATCCAGGTGGCGTAGCGGGCAGCGGTGGTGAGTTGATGGGAGTAAATAGGTGGAGCCAATGGGGTAGCGGAATCCTCCGACGACCAGGCGGGAATGGGGTAAATGATCCGGGTGAGTAACTGAAGACAGAACAAACGGAGGTAAGTTTAAGGCAAGCAATACGTAAAAAACAACAAAACAAATTCTATCCAACTTGAGGCTGATACTATGGCACAACATACTGTTCATGGCTAACGATCCGGCAGGGAATGGATGTCAGGTCAGAGCTTTTGAAGGGGAGAGGAGATTATCAGTACAGGTGTGCAGATTACTGATGGGATACAGGTGCGGGTGAACATCGATCTCCCAACAAGCTAATTCGCCCGGCAACCAGACAGGGTGCGTTCCAGGACACCGGAAACACACTCCAGGACAGAAACACAGGCAAACACAGACTCAGGAAGCGGGATTCGTGACAGTACCCCCCCCTCCGACGAACGCCACCGGGCGGACTACCTGGAGCGCCAGGGTGGAGGCGGTAGAAGTCACGAAGCAGGTCGTCATCAAGGATCTGACGCCAAGGAATCCAACTCCTCTCCTCTGGACCATATCCTTCCCAATCCACGAGATATTGGAAACCTCGACCCCGCCGTCTGGAATCCATTATGCGGCGCACCATGTAGGCAGGACCACCTCCGATCATCCGAGGAGGAGGAGGACGAGGAGGAGGGGGCAGAGGACTGAGGAGAACCGGCTTGAGACAGGAGACATGAAAGGTGGGGTGTACTAGAAGCGTTGCCGGCAATTTGAGTCGGACCACAACAGGGTTAATGATTCTCTCCATCATAAACGGACCAATGAACTTTGGTGACAGTTTCCTCGACTCAGTCCGTAGAGGAGGATCCCATGTAGCCAACCAAACCTTATCTCCGATGGTATAAGCGGGAGCAGGAATACGGCGACGATTCGCCTGGATCTGATACCGGTCAGAAACTCTAAGGAGGACCTTCCTGGCCCGATGCCAGGTCCGGTGGCAACGACGAATGTGGGCCTGGACAGAAGGAACCGAAAGATCCCTCTCCTGAGAAGGAAACAAGGGAGGTTGGTATCCGTACAGACATTGGAAGGGGGACATCCCAGTGGCAGATGAAGGAAGGGTAAATCAAATCAAATGTTATTTATATAGCCCTTCGTACATCAGCTGATATCTCAAAGTGCTGTACAGAAACCCAGCCTAAAACCCCAAACAGCAAGCAATGCAGGTGTAGAAGCACGGTGGCTAGGAAAAACTCCCTAGAAAGGCCGAAACCTAGAGAGGAACCAGGCTATGTGGGGTGGCCAGTCCTCTTCTGGCTGTGCCGGGTGGAGATTATAACAGAACATGGCCAAGATGTTCAAATGTTCATAAATGACCAGCATGGTCAAATAATAGTAAGGCAGAACAGTTGAAACTGGAGCAGCAGCATGGCCAGGTGGACTGGGGACAGCAAGGAGTCATCATGTCAGGTAGTCCTGGGGCATGGTCCTAGGGCTCAGGTCAGTTGAAACTGGAGCAGCAGCATGGCCAGGTGGACTGGGGACAGCAAGGAGTCATCATGTCAGGTAGTCCTGGGGCATGGTCCTAGGGCTCAGGTCCTCCGAGAGAGAGAAAGAAAGAAGGAGAGAGTTAGAGAACGCACACTTAGATTCACACAGGACACCGAATAGGACAGGAGAAGTACTCCAGATATAACAAACTGACCCTATCCCCCGACACAAACTACTGCAGCATAAATACTGGAGGCTGAGACAGGAGGGATCAGGAGACACTGTGGCCCCATCCGAGGACTCCCCGGACAGGGCCAAATAGGAAGGATATAACCCCACCCACTTTGCCAAAGCACAGCCCCCACACCACTAGAGGGATATCTTCAACCACCAACTTACCATCCTGAGACAAGGCTGAGTATAGCTCACAAAGACCTCCGCCACGGCACAACCCAAGGGGGGCACCAACCCAGACAGGATGACCACAACAGTGAATCAACCCACTCAGGTGACGCACCCCCTGCAGGGACGGCATGAGTAAGCCAGTGACTCAGCCCCTGTAATAGGCTTAGAGGCAGAGAATCCCAGTGGAAAGAGGGGAACTGGCCAGGCAGAGACAGCAAGGGCGGTTCATTGCTCCAGAGCCTTTCCGTTCACCTTCCCACTCCTGGGCCAGACTACACTCAATCATATGACCCACTGAAGAGATAAGTCTTCAGTAAAGACTTAAAGGTTGAGACCGAGTTTGAGTCTCTGACATGGGTAGGCAGGCCGTTCCATAAAAATGGAGCTCTATAGGAGAAAGCCCTGCCTCCAGCTGTTTGCGTAGAAATTTTAGGGACAATTAGGAGGCCTGCGTCTTGTGACCGTAGCGTACGTGTAGGTATGTACGGCAGGACCAAATCAGAGAGATAGGTAGGAGCAAGCCCATGTAATCCTTTGTAGGTTAGCAGTAAAACCTTGAAATCAGCCCTTGCTTTGACAGGAAGCCAGTATAGAGAGGCTAGCACTGGAGTAATATGATCAAATTTTTTGGTTCTAGTCAGGATTCTAGCAGCCGTATTTAGCACTAACTGAAGTTTATTTAGTGCTTTATCCGGGTAGCCGGAAAGTAGAGCATTGCAGTAGTCTAACCTAGAAGTGACAAAAGCATGGATACATTTTTCTGCATCATTTTTGGACAGAAAGTTTCTGATTTTTGCAATATTACGTAGATGGAAAAAAGCTGTCCTCGAAATGGTCTTGATATGTTCTTCAAAAGAGAGATCAAGGTCCAGAGTAACGCCGAGGTCCTTCACAGTTTTACTTGAGACGACTGTACAACCATTAAGATTAATTGTCAGATTCAACAGAAGATCTCTTTGTTTCTTGGGACCTAGAACAAGCATCTCTGTTTTGTCCGAGTTTAATAGTAGAAAGTTAGCAGCCATCCACTTCCTTATGTCTGAAACACATGCTTCTAGCGAGGGCAATTTTGGGGCTTCACCATGTTTCATTGAAATGTACAGCTGTGTGTCATCCGCATAGCAGTGAAAGTTAACATTATGTTTTCGAATAACATCCCCAAGAGGTAAAATGTATAGTGAAAACAATAGTGGTCCTAAAACAGAACCTTGAGGAACACCGAAATGTACAGTTGATTTGTCAGAGGACAAACCATTCACAGAGACAAACTGATATCTTTCCGACAGATAAGATCTAAACCAGGCCAGAACATGTCCGTGTAGACCAATTTGGGTTTCCAATCTCTCCAAAAGAATGTGGTGATCGATGGTATCAAAAGCAGCACTAAGGTCTAGGAGCACGAGGACAGATGCAGAGCCTCGGTCCGATGCCATTAAAATGTCATTTACCACCTTCATAAGTGCCGTCTCAGTGCTATGATGGGGTCTAAAACCAGACTGAAGCATTTCGTATACATTGTTTGTCTTCAGGAAGGCAGTGAGTTGCTGCGCAACAGCCTTCTCTAAAAGTTTTGAGAGGAATGGAAGATTCGATATAGGCCGATAGTTTTTTATATTTTCTGTGTCAAGGTTTGGCTTTTTCAAGAGAGGCTTTATTACTGCCACTTTTAGTGAGTTTGGTACACATCCAGTGGATAGAGAGCCGTTTATTATGTTCAACATAGGAGGGCCAAGCACAGGAAGCAGCTCTTTCAGTAGTTTAGTTGGAATATGGTCCAGTATGCAGCTTGAAGGTTTAGAGGCCATGATTATTTTCATCATTGTGTCAAGAGATATAGTACTAAAACACTTGAGCGTCTCTCTTGATCCTAGGTCCTGGCAGAGTTGTGCAGACTCAGGACAACTGAGGTTTGGAGGAATACGCAGGTTTGAAGAGGAGTCCGTAATTTGCTTTCTAATAATCATAATCTTTTCCTCAAAGAAGTTCATGAATTTATCACTGCTAAAGTGAAAGTCATCCTCTCTTGGGGAATGCTGCTTTTTAGTTAGCTTTGCGACAGTATCAAAAAGGAATTTCGGATTGTTCTTATTTTCCTCAATTAAGTTAGAAAAATAGGACGATCGACCAGCAGTAAGGGCTCTTCGGTACTGCACGGTACCGTCTTTCCAAGCTAGTCGGAAGACATCCAGTTTGGTGTGGGGCCATTTCCGTTCCAACTTTCTGGAAGCTTGCTTCAGAGCTCGGGTATTTTCTGTGTACCAGGGAGCTAGTTTCTTATGAGAAATGTTTTTAGTTTTTAGGGGTGCAACTGCATCTAGGGTATTGCGCAAGGTTAAATCGAGATCCTCAGTTAGGTGGTTAACTGATTTTTGTCCTCTGGCGTCCTTGGGTAGGCAGAGGGAGTCTGGAAGGGCATCAAGGAATCTTTGTGTTGTCTGTGAATTTATAGCACAACTTTTGATGGTCCTTGGTTGGGGTCTGAGCAGATTATTTGTTGCAATTGCAAACGTAATAAAATGGTGGTCCGATAGTCCAGGATAATGAGGAAAAACATTAAGATCCACAACATTTATTCCATGGGACAAAACTAGGTCCAGCGTATGACTGTGAAAGTGAGTGGGTCCAGAGACATGTTGGACAAAACCCACTGAGTCGATGATGGCTCCGAAAGCCTTTTGGAGTGGGTCTGTGGACTTTTCCATGTGAATATTAAAGTCACCAAAGATTAGAATATTATCTGCTATGACTACAAGGTCCGATAGGAATTCAGGGAACTCAGTGAGAAACGCTGTATATGGCCCAGGAGGCCTGTAAACAGTAGCTATAAAAAGTGATTGAGTCGGCTGCATAGATTTCATGACTAGAAGCTCAAAAGACGAAAACGTCATTTTTTTTTGTAAATTGAAATTTGCTATCGTAAATGTTAGCAACACCTCCGCCTTTGCGGGATGCACGGGGGATATGGTCACTAGTGTAGCCAGGAGGTGAGGCCTCATTTAAAACAGTAAATTCATCAGGCTTAAGCCATGTTTCAGTCAGGCCAATCACATCAAGATTATGATCAGTGATTAGTTCATTGACTATAATTGCCTTTGAAGTAAGGGATCTAACATTAAGTAGCCCTATTTTGAGATGTGAGGTATCATGATCTCTTTCAGTAATGACAGGAATGGAGGTGGTCTTTATCCTAGTGAGATTGCTAAGGCGAACACCGCCATGTTTAGTTTTGCCCAACCTAGGTCGAGGCACAGACACGGTCTCAATGGTGATAGCTGAGCTGACTACACTGACTGTGCTAGTGGCAGACTCCACTATGCTGGCAGGCTGGCTAACAGCCTGCTGCCTGGCCTGCACCCTATTTCATTGTGGAGCTAGAGGAGTTAGAGCCCTGTCTATGTTGGTAGATAAGATGAGAGCACCCCTCCAGCTAGGATGGAGTCCGTCACTCCTCAGCAGGCCAGGCTTGGTCCTGTTTGTGGGTGAGTCCCAGAAAGAGGGCCAGTTATCTACAAATTCTATCTTTTGGGAGGGGCAGAAAACAGTTTTCAACCAGCGATTGAGTTGTGAGACTCTGCTGTAGAGCTCATCACTCCCCCTAACTGGGAGGGGGCCAGAGACAATTACTCGATGCCGACACATCTTTCTAGCTGATATGCACGCAGAAGCTATGTTGCGCTTGGTGATCTCTGACTGTTTCACCCTAACATCATTGGTGCAGACGTGGATAACAATATCTCTATACTCTCTACACTCGCCAGTTTTAGCTTTAGCCAGCACCATCTTCAGATTAGCCTTAACGTCGGTAGCCCTGCCCCCTGGTAAACAGTGTATGATCGCTGGATGATTCGTTTTAAGTCTAATACTGTGGGTAATGGAGTCGCCAATGACTAGAGTTTTCAATTTGTCAGAGCTAATGGTGGGAAGCTTCGGCGTCTCAGACCCCGTAACGGCAGGAGAAGAGACCAGAGAAGACTCGGCCTCTGACTCCGACCCGCTGCTTAATGGGGAAAACCGGTTGAAAGTTTCTGTCGGCTGAATGAGCGACACCGGTTGAGCTTTCCTACAGCATTTCCTTCCAGAAACCGTGAGAAAGTTGTCCGGCTGCGGGGACTGTGCCAGGGGATTTATACTACTATCTGTACTTACTGGTGGCACAGACGCTGTTTCATCCTTTCCTACACTGAAATTACCCTTGCCTAACGATTGCGTCTGAAGCTGGGCTTGTAGCACAGCTATCCTCGCCGTAATGTTACTACTTAGCTTCGGCTGTTGGAGGTCCTGACGAATCGTGTCCAGATAAAGCCTCCGGAGTGAAAAAGTTGAGGAAAAAAATAAATAAATATATGAACGGTAATTAAAAAGTGAAAACCGTAAAGTTGTCAGGTAGCAAAATAGGTTGGCAACAAAACGCACAGCAACTCGAAAACAAGCCTGCAAGTTGTGACCGGAAATGACGTCAAATGGGTATTATGGGTATTATGGGCATACTCGACCCAGGGTAATTGAGATGACCAAGAGGTGGGATCAGAGGAGACAAGACAACGCAGCGTGGACTCCATCTTCTGGTTGGGTCTTTCCGCCTGACCATTAGATTGTGGGTGAAATCCAGAAGTGAGACTGACTGTAGCTCCAATGGCCAAACAGAAGGATCTCCAGACAGCAGAGGTAAACTGAGGACCACGGTCAGAAACAATGTCACTGGGCAATCCGTGGACCCTGAAAACCTCCCTAACCAGGATCTCGGACGTCTCCGTGGCAGATGGAAGCTTGGAGAGAGGGACAAAATGAGCAAACTTGCTGAATCTGTCCACAATGGTCAGAATGACCGTGTTCCCAACAGAAGGGGGCAATCCCGTGACAAAATCCAGGGCCAGATGCGACCAAGGTCGCCGAGGAATAGGTAGGGGGTGAAGAAGCCCAGAGCTGGGCCGATTGGTACTTTTGTTCTGAGCACAAACAGGACATGCGGCAACAAACCTCCGGGTATCTTCTCCCATGGCAGGCCACCAAAATCGTCTGTGCAGTAGCGCCATAGTCCGAGCAACGCCAGGGTGACAAGCTATCTTGCTGGCGTGGGACCACTGAAGAACAGCAGAACGGACCGACTCAGGCATGAACAACCGACCGGGTGGACCGTTACCGGGGCCGGGCTGCGTCCGAAGGGCCACCATCACATCCTCCTCAATCCTCCATGTAACGGCTCCCACGACAAGGTTCTGGGGAAGAATCGTCTCAGTCTTGGCCCCACTCTCATCCGTCTTGGAGAACATCCGGGACAAGGCGTCCGCTTTGCCGTTCTTCGACCCAGGTCGGAACGTCAGGGAAAAATTTAACCTTCAAAAAAACAAAGCCCTCCTGGCCTGACGGGAGTTGAGACGTTTAGCCGATTGCACGTAAGCCAGATTCTTGTGGTCAGTCCAGACCACAAACGGATGCTCCGCTCCCTCCAACCAGTGACGCCACTCCTCCAAGGCAAGCTTCACAGCGAGACGCTCCCGGTTACCCACATCGTAGTTTCTCTCAGCTGGTGAAAGACGACAAGAGTAGAAGGCGCAGGGATGGAGTTTACCATCAGTGGAGCTACGCTGGGACAGGATGGCGCCCACCCCCACATCAGACGCGTCCACCTCAACAACAAACTGACGGGAAGTGTCAGGTTGAGAGAGAATCGGCGCGTTGGTGAATCGGCTCTTCAAGTTCAGAAATGCTCGGTCTGCCTCAGGAGTCCAACAGAAAATTCTGGTGCAAGACGTCAGAGCAGTTAAAGGGGCGGCCACCCGGCTGTAATCACGGATAAACCTCCGATAGAAGTTCGCAAATCCCAGGAATCTCTGGAGCTGCAATCTCGTACCGGGCCGGGCCCAATCCCGAATCGCCCGAACCTTCTCTTGGTCCATCTTGATCTCACCCCTGGAGATGATGTACCCGAGGAAGGATGTAGTGTGGGCGTGAAAATCACACTTCTCTGCCTTCACAAATAGACGGTTCTCCAATAACCGCTGCAGGACCTGCGTAACATGCTGGATGTGGCTGGAAAGCTCCTTGGAGAAAATCAGGATGTCATCCAGGTAAACGAACACAAACAGACCGATCATATCCCTCAGCACGTCACTCACCAAACTTTGGAACACTGCTGGAGCGTTGGAAAGTCCAAACGGCATCACCTGGTACTCGAAATGTCCCATAGGTGTATTGAATCTAGTCAACCACTCGTCCCCCTCTTTGATCCGAACCAGATGATATGCATTGCGTAGATCAAGCTTCGTAAACACAGTAGCACCCTGTAAAGAATCGAAAGCGGAGCTCATCAAGGGCAAGGGGTACTTGTTCTTGACCGTAATATCATTCAACCCCCGATAATCAATACATGGTCGAAGAGAGCCATCCTTCTTACTCACAAAAAAAAGAGGGACGAATGAGACCTGCAGCAAGAGACTCCTTTATGTAGGTCTCCAGGGCTTCCCGCTCAGGTCGAGAAATACTGTATAACCGTCCCTTGGGAAAGGCAGCTCCAGGGAACAGCTTAATTGTACAATCATAAGGTCGGTGGGGAGGAAGTGACTGAGCTTTCTGCTTACTGAACACCTCACCCAACTCGTGATATGTTTCAGGAACCAGGGACAAATCAGGAGGAGCAGACTCACTGACCCGACTGGGGACAGCATGAGAACAGGCAGTCCTGAGGCAGTTAGCATGGCACTCAATGCTCCAACTAGTTACCTTACCAGTCACCCAATCGAACGAAGGATTGTGTTCTCTTAGCCAGGGGTATCCAAGAACTAGAGGAACATGGGGGGAAGGCAAAATGAAAAAAGAAATAACCTCTGAATGATTCCCCGACAACAACATCTTAACCGGTTCAGTCCTCATAGTGATCCGTGCCAGACTACTGCCGTTCAGAGTGGTTGCTTCAATGGCTTCCGGTAATTGCTCCTTGGAAAGCCCCTGTTCCACTAAGTCGGCATCAATGAAGCTGTCATCGGCACCTGAATCGATGAAAGCGTTAATCGCTAAACTCTGATTCTTATTTATGAGGGTAGCAGGAAAACGAGGTCTGACAGGGCTCTTGAGAGGTTGAAACTGGCTCGCTAACAAACCTCCCAAACTTAACGAGCCGAGCAGTTTAACGGGCGCTGAGGACAAACAGAGATGTAATGTAAGGCGAAGAGTGAACAAACGTTTAGTTGCGTCCTTACCTCGGACTGGATGGTCAAAAAGCTTTCTCATCTCTCCCGTGAACTCCTGGTATGAAGCCATGCAGGTCTCCTGTCGTTCCCAAATGGCTGAAGCCCATTCCAGAGCTCTTCCACGCAGCAGTTCAATAACAAAGGCTATCCTAGCCTTGTCAGTGGCGTAAGAATGGGGCTGCAGATCAAACACTAACCCACACTGCATAAGAAACGAACGGCATCTTCCCAAATCCCCTTCATATTTATCAGGCGCCGGTACCTTGGGTTCACGGAAGGAAACCACACCAAACACGTCAGGTGAGATGGGTGAAAACAGGTGGTGAATGAATCGCCGGCAAACTGAGCTGATCCTGGATTTGTGTCAAGCTAGCAGATAAGTTCTGGATTGAACCCGCTATCTCCTGTAGCACCGTCTTGTGTTGTCCCAATGTCTTCCCTGCTGGGTAATGGCATGGCAAATGGAGTCCAGGTCCGCTGGGTTCATCCTTGGCCGGATCGTTCTGTCACGTTCTTTCAAAATCGAACCCAGAAGCAGACCAGAACAAGGAGAGTAGGAAGAAGGTGAGTATTTATTTACAAGTGAATGTGAATGGGTAGATATATCCAGGTGGCGTAGCGGGCAGCGGTGGTGAGTTGATGGGAGTAAATAGGTGGATCCAATGGGGTAGCGGAATCCTCCGACGACCAGCCGGGAATGGGGTAAATGATCCGGGTGAGTAACTGAAGACAGAACAAACAGAGGTAAGTTTAAGGCAAGCAATATGTAAAAAACAACAAAACAAATTCTATCCAACTTGAGGCTGATACTATGGCACAACATACTGTTCATAGCTAACGATCCGGCAGGGAATGGATGTCAGGTCAGAGCTTTTGAAGGGGAGAGGAGATGATCAGTACAGGTGTGCAGATTACTGATGGGATACAGGTGCGGGTGAACATCGATCTCCCAACAAGCTAATTCGCCCGGCAACCAGACAGGGTGCGTTCCAGGACACCAGAAACACACTCCAGGACAGAAACACAGGCAAACACAGACTCAGGAAGCGGGATTCGTGACACCCCCTTCTTTGGTCTGTCTTCACAGGCTTCACAGCATATCCCCCTTCTTTGGTCTGTCTTCACAGGCTTCACAGCATATCCCCCTTCTTTGGTCTGTCTTCACAGGCTTCACAGCATATCCCCCTTCTTTGGTCTGTCTTCACAGGCTTCACAGCATATCCCCCTTCTTTGGTCTGTCTTCACAGGCTTCACAGCATATCCCCCCTTCTTTGGTCTGTCTTCACAGGCTTCACAGCATATCCCCCTTCTTTGGTCTGTCTTCACAGGCTTCACAGCATATCCCCCCTTCTTTGGTCTGTCTTCACAGGATCCACAGCATATCCCCCTTCTTTGGTCTGTCTTCACAGGCTTCACAGCATACCCCCCCTTCTTTGGTCTGTCTTCACAGGATCCACAGCATATCCCCCTTCTTTGGTCTGTCTTCACAGGCTTCACAGCATATCCCCCCTGCTTTGTCCTGGGAAAGCTGATTTTGTATTACTGCATTCCTGCTGTGGTGGTTGGCTAGGAAGCTGTGCAGACAGAGTAGATGTTTAATTTTCTAAAATGTCCATCATTACAACTTGATAGGAAAGACAAAAGGAGGTGGAAAGTAAAATAATACTTTTCAGTGTAGCCTGTCCACCAGAAATGAAAAGCAGCCACTACTGTCAGATTTCTTCATTCTTCAGAAAAACTTTAAATTAACACTATGGCATCCAGTCACAACACAGTGTGCTCTTTCCCGGCATGCTGGTAACTAGTTTGCTAGCTAAAAGTCAGAACATGAAAAGAACATGAAAAGGGTTAGTTACCAGTATCGTTCTGCTTGAGTTATCTTATGGTGTTTGGAGGAAAAAGGGGGAGGCTTGCAAGCCGAAGAACACCATCCTGACCGTGAAGCACGGGGGTGGCAGCATCATGTTGTGGCGGTGCTTTGCTGCAGGAGGGACTGGTGCGCTTCACAAAATAGATGGCATCATGAGGCAGGACAATTATGTGGATATATCGAAGCAAAATCCTAAGACATCAATCAGGAAGTTAAAGCTTGGTCGCAAATGGGTCTTCCAAATGGACAATGACCCCAAGCATACTTCCAAAGTTGTGGCAAAATGGCTTAAGGACAACAAAGTCAAGGTACTGGAGTGACCATCACAAATCCCTGACCTCAATCCTATAGAATATTTGTTGGCAGAACTGAAAAAGCATGTGCGAGCAAGGAGGCCTACAAACCTGACTCAGTTACACCAGCTCTGTCAGGAGGAATGGGCCCAAATTCACCCAACTTATTGTGGGAAGCTTGTGGAAGGCTACCCAAAATGTTTGACACAAGTTAAACAATTTAAAGGCAATGCTACCAAATACTAATTGAGTGTATGGTAACTTCTGACTGTCACGCCTTGGTCTTAGTATTTTGTGTTTTCTTTAATTATTTGTTCAGGCCAGGGTGTGACATGGGTTTATTGTATTGTCGTATTGGGGTTTTTGTAGGCATTGGGATTGTGGTTGATTAGGGGTGTGTCTAGTATAGGCTTGGCTGCCTGAGGCGGTTCTCAATTAGAGTCAGGTGATTCTTGTTGTCTCTGATGGGGTAGCCTGAGTTTCACTGTGTATTTCGTGGGTGATTGTTCCTGTCTCTGTGTAGTTTCACCAGATAGGCTGTATTAGGTTTCTTGTTCCGTTTGTTGTTTTGTATTTGTTAGTTATTTCATGTGTCGCTTTTTTTCATTAAAGACATGAGTAACCACCACGCTGCATTCCGGTCCGACTCTCTTTCTACAAACGAAGAACGCCGTTACACTGACCCACAGGGAATGTGATGAAAGAGATAAAAGCTTAAATAAATCATTCTCTCTACTATTATTCTGACATTTCACATTCTTAAAATAAAGTGGTGATCCTAACTTACCTAAGACAGGGAATTTTTACTAGGATTAAATGTCAGGAATTGTGAAAAACTGAGTTTAAATGTATTTGGTTAAGGTGTATCTAAACTTCCAACTTCAACTGTAGTTGTTTTTGAGTATGATTTAGAATCTGGGTACATACAGTACCAGTTAAAAGTTTGACACACCTACTCATTCAAAGCTTTTTCTTTATTTTTACTATTTTCTACATTGTAGAATAATAATGAATGCATTGACACTATGGAACAATACACTAAACATATGGAATCATGTAGTGACCAAAAAAGGGTTCAACAAATCAAATTATATTTTACATTTGTCAGTGTTTTCGCTGCTGGTCATTCGAGTCAAGTGCAGGAGAGCAAAGATAGGTGATCAGGCGACTTTATTTGCCAAGAGCAATAACAGACGGGCGCAAACAGCTACAACTCAAGCCAACTGGCAAAAGTGACAAGCGCAAAATACTGTCAAGAATACAACCATAAGTTTCACCAGAATTTTCCCAGTAGGGTACAGGCAATGCCCAGGGTGAAAAAACCAGACTGGCGCGATACAATAAACACAAAACAAAACAATTCCACACAAAGACATGGGGGGAACAGAGGAATTTATTTATGCAGTGTGATTAGGGAATGTAAACCAGGTGTGCGGAGAACAAGACAAAACAAATGGAACAATGAAAAATGGAGCGTCGATGGCTAGAAGACCGGTGACGTCGACCGCCGAACGCCGCCCGAACAAGGAGAGGAGCCGACTTCGGCGGAAGTCGTGACAAAATTTGAGATTCTTCAAAGAAGCCACACCTTTCCTTGATGACAGCTTTGCACACTCTATGCATTCTCTCAACCAGCTTCACAAGGAATGCTTTTCCAAACAGTCTTGAAGGAGTTCCCACATATGCTGAGCACTTGTTGGCTGCTTTTCTCTGACTTTGCTTTCCAACTCATTCTAAACCATCTCAATTGGGTTTAGGTTGGGTGATTCTGGAGGCAAGGTCATCTGATGCAGCACTCCATCACTCTCCTTCTTGGTCAAATAGCCTTTACACAGCCTGGAGGTGTTTTGGGTCATTGTCCTGTTGAAAAAACAAATGATAGTCCCACTAAGCGCAAACCAGATGGGATGGTGTATCGCTGCAGAATACTGTGGTAGCCATGCTGGTTAAGTGTGCCTTGAATTCTAAATAAATCATAGACAGTGTCATCCGTTCACCTACTCTGCGTCTCACAAAGACATGGCGGTTGGAACCATAAATCTCCAATTTGGACTCATCAGACCAAAGGACAGATTTCCACCGGTCTAATGTTCATTGCTCGTGTTTGCTGGCCAAAACAACTCTCTTCTTATTATTGATGTCCTTTATTAGTGGTTTCTTTGCAGCAATTCGACCATGAAAGCCTGATTCACGCAGTCTCCTCTGAACAGTTGATGTTGAGATGTGTCTGTTACTTGAACCCTGTGAAGCATTTATTTGGGCTGCAATCTGAGGTGCGATTAACTCTAATGAACTTATCCTCTTCAGCAGAGGTATCTCTGGGTCTTCCTTTCCCGTGACGGTCTTCATGAGAGCTCCAGTTTCAACTGTTCTGCCTTACTATTATTCAACCATGCTAGTCATTTATGAACATTTGAACATCTTGGCCACGTTCTGTTATAATCTCCACCCGGCACAGCCAAAAGAGGACTGGCCACCCCACATATGCTCTCTCTAATTCTCTCTTTCTTTCTCTCTCTCTCGGAGGACCTGAGCCCTAGGACAGTGCCCCAGGACTACCTGACATGATGGCTCCTTGCTGTCCCCATTCCACCTGACTGCTGCTGCTCCAGTTTCAACTGTTCTGCCTTATTATTATTCGACCATGCTGGTCATTTATGAACATTTGAACATCTTGGTCATGTTCTGTTATAATCTCTACCCGGCACAGCCAGAAGAGGACTGGCCACCCCACATAGCCCGGTTCCTCTCTAGGTTTCTTCCTAGGTTTTGGCCTTTCTAGGGAGTTTTTCCTAGCCACCGTGCTTTTACACCTGCATTGTTTGCTGTTTGGGGTTTTAGGCTGGGTTTCTGTACAGCACTTTGAGATATCAGCTGATGTACGAAGGGCTATATAAATAAATTTGATTTGATGAGAGCCAGTTTCATTATAGCGCTTGATGGTTTTTGCAACCACTCTTGAAGAAACTTTAAATGTTCTTGAAATGTCTTAAAGTAATGATGGACTGTTGTTTCTCTTTGCTTATTTGAGCTGTTCTCTGGACTTGGTCTTTTACCAAAAAGGGCTATCTTCTGTATACCATCTCGACCTTGTCATAACACAAATGATTGGCCCAAACACATTAAGAAGGAAAGAAATTCAACAAATGAACATTTAACAAGGCACACCTGTTACTTGAAATGCATTCCAGGTGACCACCTCATGAAGCTGGTTGATATAATGCCAAGAGTGTGCAGAGCTGTCATCAAGGCAAAGGGTGGCTACTTTGAAGAATCTCAACTATAAAATGTGTTTTGATTTGTTTAACACTTTTTTGGTTACTACATGATTCCATATCTGTTATTTCATAGTTTCGATGCCTTCACTATTATTGTACAATGTAGAAAATAGTCAAAATAAAGAAAAACCCTGGAATGAGTAGGTGTGTCCAAACTTTTGACTGGTACAGTATAATCAAACTGAGCTTCAATTACAGTAATCAACTTGCATCTCAGACAAGGCTGCTATTATAGTGCATTTTGAGGTACCCAGTACGTATAGGCTAGATTCAAATCAAGGCAAACTTAGGTTGTATTGACTCAATGTTATCTGTATGCCCGTGGCCCCATTCCCTGGCAGTGGCATAATACATCTGGGTGCTCTGGTTTAGTGACATGGCAGGTGTCAAAGACAAAGACAATCGTTTCTGACACTCCCCATTACATTCCTAGGTTGTGTGAGGGAAGGTAAGCTCTGAGAGACATCAGCCTGGACATTAGTGTGAGGCTCCACCACAATGGCAGCCACAACTCTAATTTTTTGGCTGTGACAGCCTACCTTCAGGAGTGTAGGCGTGTACGCGTTTGTGTGCGTGTGTGTCCGTGCGTGCTCGTCTGTGGCATTGAGACACTTTCATGTCGACACATTTGTAGGAATGTTTGTTCAGAGGTGTCTCTGGAATTTTGGCATCAAAGGAACAAGAACTTGTTATGCTATTCTGGTAGCGAAAGAAAACAGACACATCAATGATGTGACAAATATTCACATTAATTAAATAAAGGTAATCTGAAGAAGCACACAGCAGGAAAGGCCAATCTGATTTCAGCATCAGCTGGAAAGATATATTATTGGCCTAACCTTTTTCGCTTACTGTACCACCAGCTGAATTTTGCTCTGCCAGGAGTACCCCTGAACTCCCTTATGTGCATTATTTAACTAGGCAAGTCAGTTAAAACTTGTTATGGATGGCTGTTCCTGCACAGGAACCAAATCAGCGGAAATTTCAGAGCGCCACCTATAGTATTCGATAAAACTCAAACTTTCATTAAAACACACACGCAAGATACTCAATTAAAGCTACACTCGTTGTGAATCTAGCCAACATGTCAGATTTGTAAAATGCTTTTCGGCGAAAGTGTGAGAAGCTATTATCTGATAGCATGCACCCCCCAAAATACCTGAACGAGACCTAAACAAAAGATTTTGCGGTAGCCGGCGCTACACAAAACGCAGAAATAAAATATAAAACATTCATTACCTTTGACGAGCTTCTTTGTTGGCACTCCTATATGTCCCATAAACATCACAATTGGGTCTTTTTCCCGATTAAATCCGTCATTGTATACCCAAAATGTCATTTTATGAAGGCCGGTCTGATCCAGGAAAATTGACCTTTACAAGACGCAACGTCACTTTTTTAAATAAAAAAAGTTGCCTATAAACTTGTACAAATCACTTCAAACTACTTTTCTAAACCAACTTTATGTATTAATAAACGTTAATAATCTATCAAATTGATCACGGGGCGATCTGTATTCGATAGCAGCAAGTCTTGAAATCATCGTCCATGTTTTCACTTTCATAACTTCCTCCGGTGCGCCCCAAGACAGGAAGTGCCTATACGTCATCTCACCAAGGATAAACCAGCCATGAAATTAAACGTACTGGCGACATCGTGTGGAAGCTGTAGGCATTGTAATCGGATCCTCATCTATTTTCTATCGCCTTAGACAATACATTGACTGGCGGATTAATATTTTTTGTGTGTTTTTGGTGAACAGTTTTCCCAGGGATTTTTACTCCTAAACACGTTCTGTTATAGCCACAGACACGATTTAACCAGTTTTAGAGACTTCAGAGTGTTTTCTATACACACATACTTATCATATGCATATACTATATTCCTGGCATGAGTAGCAGGACTTTGAAATGTTGCGCGATTTTTAACCAAAAGCTGCGAAAAGCTGCGAAAATTTGCATTATCCCTAACAGGGTTTAAGAACAAATTCTTAACTGGTTGGGAACCACTGCTCAGTCAATTGCCTCTTGAGAATGTACCAGGCTCACACAACTTCTACATTATGGATATGTCACTTTGCTCTCAGATGTAGTTTGGGCAATGTGACCCCTCCACTAGTACTTTTTAGTCTGAGACACAGGGAGGTTCTCATGGAGAGGCATATCTCGTCCTATCCCCATAATGGCCACCTGGTAATGAGCCGTGAAACACTAGAGCCCCTAGAGCACCACTCTGAGGCCAGTAGCTCTTGTTTTTCAGAGTTTCTGACACAAAAGGTTCCCCCCAGGAGAGTCATAGATTTCACCATGGTTATTTGCGTCCTTCCGTTAGCAGTTAGAAAATGGAATAATAACAGGAGGAAAGTAGGGAAATAACGCGTCTGGCTGACGGATAGACTACCTTTCTGTATGGCTGGGGAGATCCCATCGAAACAAAATCTGTCCACGGCCATTTTCAGAACAGGATACTTATCATTATTGAAAATATAAGAGGTCATTTTGTGATTGTGTGGGAAGACATGGGGGCTATGTTAATTTCCTAAAATACTACCTTGACATTCATGTGGAAACAGGGGACTCAGTGGGAATATTACAATATGTACAGTTTCATCTTATCGTATTACAGTACTTCCCCCAAAACTCTAGATACTCTCTTAGATTCTTAGAAAATGTGCTAATGCACTCTCTAGATTAATTCCTCCAGTAGCTTTAGTGTGTTTATGACCAGGAGACAGAAGCAGGGGTTACAAGACTAGAGTCTCTCTGCTATGCTCTCCCAGAGGGACTGAGTTCATCGTTTGATGAGAACTCAACCTCGTCTCAGAGCATTCCGTATTATTCTGTACATATTTTCGAAACAGTCCACTTAGTATGATATGTTACATTTGTATGGTATGTATTGATTTGTGGACATCCATCACCCATTTTGTATGATGTGTTACGAATTACAATTCCTATTATATGTTACAAATTTGCAAAATGTACAATACGTTACGAATTTGCAAAATGTATAATATGTTACGAAGTCTAGCTAAGTGGCTAATGTTACCCAGTTGGCTAATGTTAGCTAGTCTAGGGGTTATGGGTTAGAGTTAAGGTTAGGTTTAACTTTAGGAGTAGGCTAAAAGGGTTAAGGTTAGGGGAAGGGTTAGCTAACATGCTAAGTAGTTGCAAAGTGGATAAAAAGTAGTAAATATTTCAAAAGTTGCTAATTAGCTAAAATGCTAAAGTTGTCCGTGATGAGATTCGATCTCGCAACCTTTAGGTTGTTAGACATTTGCGTTATATTTATAACATATTGTACATTTTGAAAATTCGTACCATATAATATATTTGAAATTCGTAACATATCACACAAAGTGGGTGATGGGCATACAGAATATTAATAGATACCATATGAAACGGTATTCTAAACAGAGTGTCTAGCATTTACGTACAGAATAATATGAAATGCTCTGAGACCAGGTTGGAGGACTAGTGGCGACTGGTGTCTCAAGCTGACACAGGAATATAGTGTTAATGTGTAAAGAATACACTAACCACTGAGGGAGATTGACTGGGAGGTCTGCTACTGAGCCAAATCTACACTGAGTGTACAAAACATTAGCACCTTCTTAATATTGAGTTGCAACCCCCTTTGCCCTCAGAACAGACTCAATTCGTCAGGCCATGGACTCTACAAGGTGTCGTAAGCGTTCCACAGGGATGCTAGCCCATGTTGACTCCAATGCTTCCCACAGTTATGTCAAGTTGGCTGGAAGTCCTTTGGGTGGTGGACCACTGGGAAACTGTTGAGCATGAAAATACCCAGCAGCGTTGCAGTTCTTGACACACTCAAACTGTTGCGCCTGGCACCTACTATCATGCCTGTTCAAAGGCACTTAAATCTTTTGTCTTGCTCATTCATCCTCTGAATGGTACACATACACAATCCATGTCTCAATTGTTTTAAGGCTTAAAAATATTTTCAACCTGTCTCCTCCCCTTCATCGACACTGATTGACAACTCCATTGTGTCCTCCTCCCAGAGCGCTAAGAACCTTGGCGTGATCCTGGACAACACCCTGTCGTTCTCAACTAACATCAAGGCGGTGGCCCGTTCCTGTAGGTTCATGCTCTACAACATCCGCAGAGTACGACCCTGCCTCACACAGGAAGCGGCGCAGGTCCTAATCCTGGCACTTGTCATCTCCCGTCTGGATTACTGCAACTCGCTGTTGGCTGGGCTCCCTGCCTGTGCCATTAAACCCCTACAACTCATCCAGAACGCCGCAGCCCGTCTGGTGTTCAACCTTCCCAAGTTCTCTCACGTCACCCCGCTCCTCCGCTCTCTCCACTGGCTTCCAGTTGAAGCTCGCATCCGCTACAAGACCATGGTGCTTGCCTACGGAGCTGTGAGGGGAACGGCACCTCAGTACCTCCAGGCTCTGATCAGGCCCTACACCCAAACAAGGGCACTGCGTTCATCCACCTCTGGCCTGCTCGCCTCCCTACCACTGAGGAAGTACAGTTCCCGCTCAGCCTAGTCAAAACTGTTCGCTGCTCTGGCCCCCCAATGGTGGAACAAACTCCCTCACGACGCCAGGACAGCGGAGTCAATCACCACCTTCCGGAGACACCTGAAACCCCACCTCTTTAAGGAATACCTAGGATAGGATAAGTAATCCTTCTCACCCCCCTTTAAGATTTAGATGCACTATTGTAAAGTGACTGTTCTACTGGATGTCATAAGGTGAATGCACCAATTTGTAAGTCGCTCTGGATAAGAGCGTCTGCTAAATGACTTAAATGTAAATGTAAGTGGATTTAACAAGTGACATCAATAAAGGATTTAAAATTTAAAAAAATATTTGACCTTTATCCAGATAGGCCAGTTGAGAACAAGTTCTCATTTACAACTGCGACCTGGCCAAGATAAAGCAAAGCAGTGCGACAAAAACCACAACACAGAGTTACACATGGGATTAACAAACGTACAGTCAATAACACAATAGAAAATCTGTATACAGTGTGTGCAAATGAAGTAAGGAGGTAAGGCAATAAATAGGCCATAGTGGCGAAGTCATTACAGTTTAGCAATTAACACTGGGGTGATAGATGTGCAGATGAGGATGTGCAAGGATCATAGCTTTCAACTGGATTCACATGGCCAGTCTATGTAATGGAAAGAGCATGTGTTCCTAATGTTTTGTACACTCAGTGTAGATTTCTTTGTTTCTATTTAGAGGTCTATCTTTTGGCTGGCTGCATGATGTAACAAAACAGTACACTGCCCTCTTATTTAACATTAGTGGAAATCATAAACTCATGACTGTTGTGAACAGATATGGGAATCTTGTTTGGTGCCAGCCTCTACACTTTGGTCCATCACTCATCAGTTTCTGTGTGATGATGAAAACATGCCACCATATCTTTATGGACTGTACATTCTGGGTATACCTGTCAGTATGGGCAGGTTCCGCGGAAGTGCAAGGATCAAATCAAATCATTCTCAATGGAGAATTTCCATTGAAAGTGCATTTTAGTCCAGGACTAGGCTTAATCTGGGTTTGGGAAACTGGCCCCAAGTGTTCGTAGCTATGGGATTCTATTTTGCAACTATGGGATTCTGTTTTGTAACTATGGGATTCTGTTTTGTAACTATGGGATTCTGTTTTGTAACTATGGGATTCTGTTTTGTAACTGTGGAATTCTGTTTTCTAACTATGGGATTCTGTTTTGTAACTATGGGATTCTAGGAACTATCATTATTGATGAGATAATATGGAACTAGAGCTGATTGTTCCATGGGCAATAACTTATAATAGACAGGTCATATTTTTGATAGGCCAGTGTGACTACACTGTATTTAGATCAGCCAAGAGGACATGGTGTACAGTCAGGCCACAGTGCAGTATTGACACATGGTTATGTTCTACCGTGCTGGCTGGTGAGCACTGTCTGGGTGGTGTCATCGATCTGTGCTATTTCACTGACGTACGTGTTTCTCACAATGGGTTCTCACATGGTTCTCACAATTCCTCAATGGGAATGATTGGATACAATAACCCCTTCAAATCAGAGAATGATTTTGTTTTTCACCTGCTTCTCCATATCAGTCCTTCACAGGTGGATTAAATATATCATCAGAAAATTCATACCATAATGAGTTTAGTAGCAGTTAGTGGATGTTTTGACAGGTCGTCATTGTAAATAAACATTTAATCTTAATTGACTTACCTATATAAATAATGGTGAAATACAATTTTTTAAATTTTATTTTATTGTGTGCAATTGGATGATTTCCACAACAGATATACTCTAAGCAGTTATGTAAACAGCCACCATGAATAACAAGAAGTGCCATGAGAGTGATCACGCGTCTTGCTTGATTGTGCATCAGCAAATATAGGGATGAGCATTTACTGGAACAGAGTAGAACAGAGTAAAGTAAAATGCAATAGGTATTAGTTTGGTTCTACGGGGGCTAATCTCCCAGATACACAGAAGGACCCTGTCCAGAACATTGAGACAGATGGTCGCCTGGTCGGTACCCACTCAAAGCCTCTTAGAGACTCTTAGGACTGAGGCCAATATCCTCTGGACACAACAAGACCATAGTACACTACCACACACAGGCACGTCAACAACAACAAAAAGTTCCCATAGCCGCGGGAAGTAGGTGTGCGTGCTGAGGGTGCTGCAGCACCCCCTGAAAAAGCAAAATATATATATAAACAATTAAAAAGAAAAAACAAAACCCTGTCCTCAAACATTTACATTAAACGGTGAAAATGATGGGCAAAGACACAAAACATCCACATCAAATTAAATATTTAAATATTAATTTACCATCCTTACAAACCACTTAATGTAAATGTACATTACTGCATTGTACATATGCTGGTCTATGCTAGACTTTCCATCACCATGAAGAAAAACAATGACCAATACTGTAATTGAGTACATTGAGACATCAAGTGGTTTGTGATGATGATGTTGCTCAGTTGGTAGAGCATGACACTTTAAATTCTTGGTTGTGGGTTCGATTCCCACGGGGGAACAGTATGACAATGTATGCACTCACTACTGTAAGTTGCTCTGGATAAGAGTGTCTACAGAAAATGAACAAACAGACCATTACAGTTTTCACATAGAAATAAGTTGCATTTGCAAAGTATTTCAAGAGACTGGAAGACATTCAGAAAGTATTCAGACCCCTTCCGTTTTTCCACATTTTGTTATGTTACAGCCTTATTCTAAAATTGATTAAATTATTGTTTTTACTCATCAATCTACACATAATACCCCATAATGACAAAGTTAAAACATTTTTTTTTATGTTTGCAAAGGTATAAAAAACAACAGAAATACCTTATTTATATAAGTATTCGAAACTGAGACTTGAAACTGAGCTCAGGTGCATCCTGTTGCCATTGATCATCCTTGAGTCTATATAAGGTCCCACAGTTGACAGAGCATGTCAGAGCAAAAACCAAGCCGTGAGGTCGAAGAGCTCCGAGACAGGATTGTGTCAACGCACAGATCTGGGGAAGGGTACCAAAACATTTCTGCAGCATTGAAGGTCCCCAAGAACACGGTGGCCTTCGTCATTCTTAAATATAAGACGTTTGGAACCACCAAGACTCTTCCTAGAGCTGGCCTTCTGGCCAAACTGAGCAATCGGTGGAGAAGGGCCTTGGTCATGGAGGTGACCAAGAACCAAATGGTCATGGAGGTGATCAAAAACCCAAAGGTCACTCTGACAGAGGTCCAGAGTTCCTCTGTGGAACACCTTCCAGATGGACACCCATCTCTGCAGCACTCCACCAATCAGGCCTTTATGCTAGAGTGGCCAGGCGGAAGCCAATCCTTAGTAAAAGGCACATGACAGCCCACTTGAAGTTTGCCAAAAGGAACATAAAGGACTCTCAGACCATGAGAAACATGATTCTCTTGTCTGATGAAACCAAGATTTGTCCTCTTTGGCCTGAATGCCAAGTGTCACATCTGGAGGAAACATGGTGCCATCCCTACGGTGCAGCATGGTGGTGGCAGCATCATGCTGTGGGAATGTTTATTCAGTGGCAGGGACTGAAGACTAGTCAGGATCGAGGGAAAGATGAGCAGAGCAAAGTACAGAGAGATCATTGATGAAAACCTTCTCCAGAGCGCTTAAGACCTCACACTGGGGTGAAGGTTCACCTTCCAAACGGACAACGACCCTAAGCACACAGCCAAGACAACACAGGAGTGGCTTTGGATCAAGTCTCTGAATGTCCTTGAGTGGCCCAGCCACTTGAACCCGATCGAACATCAATGAAGAGACCTGAAAATAGCTGTGAAACGACACTCCCAATCCAACTTGGCAGAGCTTTAGAGGATCTGCTTTTTTGACACCACACTCCACAAAGCAAGTCCTGCAGGCTTTAGTGTTATCTTATCTTGATTATTGTCCAGTCATATGGTTAAGTGCTGCAACGAAAGACCTAGTTAAGCTGCAGCTGGCGCAGAACAGAGTGGCATGTCTTGCTCTTCATTGTAATCAGAGGGATAACATTAAGACTATGTATGTCAGTCTTTCTTGGCTATGAGTTGAGGAAAGACTGACTGCTTCTCTTCTTGTTTTTATAAGAAACATTAATGTGTTGTAAATTCCAAATAGTTTGCATAGTCAACTTACACACAAGACTGACACACACACTTACCCCACCAGACATGCCACCAGGGGTCTTTTCACAGTTCCCAGGTCCAAAACAGATTCAAGGAAACATACTGTATAATACAGATCCATGAGTGCATGGAACTCCCTTCCATCTTATATAATGCAAGTGACCGGCAAACCTGGTTTCACAAAACAAATAACATAACACCTCAACGCACAACACCTCTCCCACATGTGACCTACTTGGTGTGTGTATGTACTGACATGTATGTGTAACTGATAGATGCACACACATACTACATGTTAATGTTTTGAAATGTTTGTAAATTGTAAAGTCTATTGTCTGTAATGTCTTTTTCATTATGTGTCGGACCCCAGTAAGACTATCTGTCACCATTGGTGTCGGCTAATGGAGATTGTAATAAATCAAATCAAAGCGCTGGGTCTTTACTAGTCCTGTATTAGCGGACCAATATAGACGTCTAAAAATCGCAGCACCCCCACCCCCAAACTACTTCCCGCAGCTTTCTTTATTCTCAAGGAGAGTTATGGCAATAATAATGACAGATATTTGCCAAACGTAGTTTTTTTGTTAGCATTCGCAGAGGAATTGAATCGGTTTGAATTGACACCACTTAAAGCTAGAATCCTTAGTTGAAACAATAACAAAGCGGCCACCCCGCCTCCTCTGTTTTGGTAAAAAGCTGAGAGATGGGCCTGGAGAAATGTAACCACTCTCAAATTCATAGACAGAGCTATGGATTCAAGGAATGACCATCCATTATATCAAATTATTATTTTAACCAGGTTTTGAGGCTGTACATTGTTTCTTTACATTTACATTGGGTACGAAAGTTGAACTATGAGGCTTATAATAAGTTATATTCTTCAAAAATCAATGGGTATATATAATTAATTTATAAGTCAAAAAATCTATGTTGCAACTAAGGATTCTAGTATTAATTCACAATCGGAATCAAAAGGAGGAAAAATTGTGAGAGAAAACCGATCCACTGTTCTGATAAGAATAGTTTGTTTTCCCTTCTCTTTCATGTAATGCATAAATGGATGGATGAATGAATGCAAGTCTTGAGAGAGTTGACCCCAAACATACGGGTCAACAGAACTCTTGTTATTGTTGCTATGACCTTTGACCTCTGTGTGGTATTCCAATTTAGTTTTTTTGTGTTAACCAGTGGTTTCCGGCCCCAGCTGTTATCAGCCTGCAATATTTGGGTTCCTCTCATCTCTCCCTCTCTCTCACACTGGTCCCTAAAGGTACTCACTCCCTCTCTCTCATACTAGTCCCTAAGGTACTCAGCATGAGGCTGAGGTCACTGTTTTGGAAGCAGGTTGATTGTCATGAATCTTGCCCTGGAGGCAGAATTGAACGATTTCCGCTAGATGGGCCAGCTGCAAATTCAAAATAGTCTATATAGTAAAATCCATGTTTTTTTTGTTTACGGTTAGGTTTAAATCAGATTTGATGACTTTGTGGTTGTGCCAGCTAGTGACCACTGACAGCTCTCAATTTGGGGACCAAAACAGCAAAACAAAACAGGGAGAGGAGAAAGGTAAGAGAGAAAAATAGAGAAATAAATAGAAACAGTGTGTGTAATTTTCCATAAATGGTGATGACAAAGGGAGAGTGGCAGTTGTAGAGTGCAACCCGCCATCATTTCCTTCCTATTTCCTTTGTTTCAATTCACTGGTGAGCCTTGACCTCCAGCCATCACAATACAAACATCTGATCTGTGCAAGTAAACAAACACACACGCATGCACGAGCACACACACAAGCATGCATGTATACTAGGAAATGGAATGTATTTCACATTGCAGAGAATTTCCAGTATTTATATCATATTGACAGTTTTTCCTCACTGTACTGTTAACCAACATGTTTTGTCTACTGTGTTAGTGCGTCTGCGTAGCAGTGGCATAAAGTAACAAAGTAAAAGTATCTATACTTTACTTATACTTTATTATTTATACTGTATTTTAGAAAACATACTTTTACTCAGCTACATTCCTAAATAAAATATAGATTTTTTACTCCCATACATTTTCCTTGGCACCCAAAATTACTTGTTACATTTCGAATGCTTTGCAGGACAGGAAAATGGTCTAATTCACACACTTATCAAGATAACATGCGGTCATCGCTACTGCCTTTTTTCTGGCAGACTCACAAAACACAAATGCTTCATTTGTAAAGTCTTGGAGTGTGCCCTTAGATATCCATCTAGCCACGTGGTTTGCTTAATATAAGGATTTAAAAATGATTTATAGCAGCTACTTTTACTTTTGATACTTAAAATATATTTCAGCATTTACTATTACTTTTTATATATAACTATACACTGAGTGTACAAACATTAGGAACACCTTCCAAATATTGAGATGCACCCCCTTTTGCCCTCAGAACAGCCATAATGCATTGGGGCATGGACTACAAGGTGTCAAATGTTCCACAGGGATGCTGGCCCATGTTGACTCCAATGCTTCCCACAGATGTGTCAAATTCGCTGGATGTCCTTTGGGTGGTTGACCATTCTTGATACACACAGGAAACTGTTGAGCGTGGAAAAACCTAGCAGTGTTGCAGTTCTTGACACACTCAAACCGGTGCACATGGCACCTACTACCATATCAAATCAAATGTATTTATATAGCCCTTCTTACATCAGCTGATATCTCAAAGTGCTGTACAGAAACCCAGCCTGAAACCCCAAACAGCAAGCAATGCAGGTGTAGAAGCACAGTGGCTAGGAAAAACTCCCAAGAAAGGCCAAAACATAGGAAGAAACCTAGAGAGGAACCAAGGTGATGAGGGGTGGTCAGTCCCCTTCTGGCTGTGCATGGTCAAATAATAATAATCACAGTAGTTGTCGAGGGTGCAGCAAGTCAGCACCTCAGGAGTAAATGTCAGTTGGCTTTTCATAGCCGATCATTAAGTGTATCTCTACCGCTCCTGCTGTCTCTAGAGAGTTGAAAACAGCAGGGCTGGGACAGGTAGCACGTCAGATGAACAGGTCAGTGTTCCATAGCCGCAGGCAGAACAATTGAAACTGGAGCAACAGCACGGCCAGGTGGACTGGGGACAGCAAGGAGTCATCATGCCAGGTAGTCCTGAGGCATGGTCCTAGGGCTCAGGTCCTCCGAGAGAGAGAAAGAAAGAGAGAAAGATAGAATTAGAGAGAGCATACTTAAATTCACACAGGACACCAGATAAGACAGGGGAAGTACTCCAGATATAACAAACTGACCCTTTCCGTTCACCTTCACACTCCTGGGCCAGACTACACTCAATCATATGACCCACTGAAGAGATGAGTCTTCAGTAAAGACTTGAAGGTTGAGACAGAGTCTGCGTCTCTCACATGGGTAGGCAGACCATTCCATAAAAATTGAGCTCTACAGGAGAAAGCCCTGCCTCCAGCTGTTTGCCTAGAAATTCTAGCGACAATTAGGAGGGCTGCGTCTTGTGACCGTGGCGTAAGGGAAGGTATGTACGGCAGGACCAAATCAGAAAGATAGGTAGGAGTAAGCCCATTTAATGCTTTGTAGGTCAGCAGTAAAACCTTGAAATCAGCCCCTGCCTTAACAGGAAGTCAGTGTGGGGAGGGTAGCGCTGGAGTAATATGATGACATTTTTTTGTTCTAGTCAGGATTCTAGCAACCGTATTTAGCACTAACTGAAGTTTATTTAGTGCTTTATCCAGGTAGCCGGAAAGTAGAGCATTGCAGTAGTCTAACCTAGAAGTGACAAAAGCATGGATTAATTTTTCTGCATAATTTTTGGACAGAAAGTTTCTGATTTTTGCAATGTTACGTACTGTAGATGGAAAAAAAGCTGTCCTTGAAACAGTCTTGATATGTTTGTCAAAATGAGAAATCAGGGCCCAGAGTAACGCAGAGGTCCTTCACAGTTTTATTTGAGACGACTGTGCAACCATCAAGACTAATTGTCACATTCAA